>NC_043713.1:42899163-42972184 GCF_006229205.1 Suricata suricatta
GTTTGCACTCATAGGTCTAGCAGGAAAACAAGAGAGACCTAATGGAGAACCAGGGGGAACGGAGGAGGGAGAGAGAGTTGGGGAGAGAGAGGGATGCAAAACTTGAGAGACTATTGAATGCTGAGAATGAACTGAGGGTTGAGGGGAAAAGGGGAGGGGGGAAAAGAGGTGGTGGTGATGGTGGAGGGCACTTATGGGGAAGAGCACTGGGTGTTGTATGGAAAACAATTTGACAATAAAATATTATGGAAAAAAAAGGATAAAAATACATTAGAAAAAAATTTTTAAGTGCACTGGACATGATTAACAACTAATTTATGCCCTTTCTTCCAACTTAGAACTAACCAGAGAAAGTCAAATATGCACCCCTGACCTATCACAGAAGATGCTCCACTCCTACGTAGCCCACCTGCAGTGTCTCCATCCTGAGAGCCTCCAATCAGTGCATACCTCACACCATCTCTTCTCCCGCTGGAAAACTCCGTTGCCCTTCCACCTGTCTTTGAGCTGCTGCCAAACACATGGGATGGTGGTTGACCCCCTTTGCCAGGGGAGGTTCTGAATACATAACCTCTTCTTGTTCTCATTTGAGTGCATTTCGCTTATTTCCATAGTTCTCATGAGCATCGAGCCGTGGTATGCGGCTCTCCGTGCTGTGGGCCCCGGCCTTTGACCAGGCGCTCCGAGGAAAGACACAGAGGCCCCTTGTGCCAGCTGTCCCAGCTTGTCGAGTCGGTAGTGACATGGCAAGTCGACAATGGGTCTGGCCTCTGCTTTCTCAGCTATTCATCCTCAGCTTGGTGCCCTGGTTCTGTTATTGGCTCTCACTTGTTTGGCATCCTTGGTGAAATAAAGCTTTAGCCTTAAACTTAAAAGGAACCTAAAAACCAATTATAACAAACATTTTGTGTAATAAAATCTATGAGACTTGGACAAGACGGAGAAATTGAAGTATGCTTTTATTTAGTGTCATGTCTATAAAATATTACTATGTGGAAAATGGTGATCAAATATTTTTTAATAAAAACAAACTAAAATAAACAATATTAAATAGCATCTTGAGGGATGTATGTATGCGCAGAAGGTAAGAACTAACATCGTCTTAATCCTAGCTTTATTGAAATATAAATAACATAATATTCTATAAGTTTAAGGTATACAAGGTAATGATCTGATATATGCATATATTGCAGATGGTTATTACAACAGATTTGTTAACACTTTCACCACCACATGATCACCATTTGTATGTGCGTGTAGTGAGAACTTTTAAGATTGACTGTCTTAGCAAGATTCAAGTATACGACAGAGTTGTTATCTATTGTCACTATGCAGGACATTACATCACCAGAACTTAGTCATCTAATAACTGGAAGTTTGAACCTTTTGACCAACTTCCATCATTCTCTCCCCCTCCCCCTGCAGCCTGCAACCACCCATCTACCCTCTGTTTTGAAAAGTTCAGGTCTTTAAGATTCCACATGTAAGTGAGATCTTACAGTATTTTTCTTTCTCTGTTTGATGTATTTCATTTAGCATAATATCCTCAAGTTTTATCCATGTTGTTGCAAATGGCAAGATTTTCCTCTTTTTTATGGCTGAATGAGATTCCATTATATATATATGTAATGGCACATTTTCTTTATTCATTCATCTGCCAATTCACACTTAGGCTGTTTGCATGTTTTGGCCTGGGTGGCTCCGTAGGCTAAGTGTCTGACTCCTGGTTTCAGCTCAGGTCATGATCTCGCAGTTCCTGTGTTTGAGCCCCGCATCAGACTCTGTGCTGGCAGCACGGAGCCTGCTTGGGATTCTCCCCTGCTCTCTCTCTGCCTCTCCCCTCCTTGTGCTGTCTCTGTCTCTTTCAAAATAAATAAAGTTAAAATAAAATAAAATAAAAAGACTAACGTGTCTTGAATTCCCACTAGATCCTGGGTACTGGATCAGGCTGTATTACACATTCTTAAATGGCTTTGTCTTTTCTATTTCCATAATTCCACAGTGTGTGATGTGTTTATTATTTTCAAGATGCTTTACATTATGATTACTAGTATTCTTAGTGTTTTAATACTCTCTGCCAGAGCTGTTGGCAGGGGATGTTGATTCACTTGGCACATTAATTCCGGGCTGGTGGGTTCTGGCACTTGTTGGTTCTGCCACGGTGCCTTGTAAGACACTTGCCTATGGTATGCATTTGTAGATCCTTGCTTTCCTACCTGGGAAAGAAACGGAAGTGGGGAGACAACTACAGAACATCCAGTTGATACTGATATTTTTTATTTGAACTTACATTAACCTCCTTAGATAAGATAAATCTTCGAATCTGTGTTTCAAAGATGAGAGGGGTGCCTGGGTGTCTCAGTCGGTTACACGTGACTCTTGGTTTAGGTTCAGGTCATGATTTCACAGTGTGTGTGATCGAGCCCCACCAGGGGCTCTTTGCTGACAGCTGGGAGCCTTCTTGAGATGATCGCTTTCCCTCTTTCTCTGCCTCTCCTCTGCACTCTCTCTCTCTCTTTCAAAATAAATAAATAAAAACTTAAAATAAGATGAGCAAAAGGAAGATTGGAAAGGTTAAGTGACTTGACCAAAGCACCCAGCTGGAAAGTGGTGGGATCCAGATGCACAAGCCTGCTCTGTCCAGCCCCATAGGCTACCTCCCTTTCTCTTTGCCACACTGTCCATCAAAGCATAAACACACAGTTTGAAATCTGTGATACAATTTGATAAAATGATGCGAACACAGAAAATGTTTAAAGAATACAATTTCCTGAGGAAATTTTTGTTGAAGTGGAAGAATCCCAGGATCTTTGTTGCTAGAGCTCTGACTCCAATCCCTGGCTGCTAAAGTAGGAATTCAGCACAACCCGCTTCCCTAGTTAATGAAGTGTGTGCTGCCCTCTACTGGCTTAGATAAAACACAACAGCCCATGCTTTGTGCAGTCTCTGCATGGTTTCTAAAAACTTAGATTATAAAGTTTCTGTTCTTCTGCCCAATATTAAAAATTTTCAGTGGGTCTGGGTTCTTTCTATTGCATTTTGTCCTACAATAAACTTATGAATTTCAGTTCCCTTCTTTGCTGATTTCACATGGCCATGCACTTCCTATTAATGTGTTTAAGCTTTAGCAGAGGTGGCTAGACAAATTAAAGCTACTTCTGTATGCACATAAATGCAGAGATTAAGAACTGGCATATATGCTGTGGTGAAAGATGCATTAGCCCCTGTTATGTATTCTTATTATTGCCCTAAATTACAGGTGACTGGTATGTAAACATTTGCATATGTTATTCTTTCCTGTGCTATAAAACAGACTATTGATTCTCAATAGAGCAACTTTAATATTCAGCCATTCATTTAGTCATTCATTCATTAAACAGAGACTCATTAAAGACTCTTTTGTGCCGCCATGCTAGCGGTGGGGAGGGATAAGTGAGAATGAGGTCTCTCCGACTCGCTGGTGTGGCTGGGCACTTGAACAAATAATTGCAGCGCAGTTTAAATAAGCCTATGATATTTACAAAGTGCTAGGTGATCTTGGAACAAATGAATACTTTTTGCATGGGTGTGACGAGGAGATTTTACAGAGGAGGGTATATTCACGCTCGAAGATGAGGAAGAGTTTACACGGCTGGAAAAAAAGGGGGGGAAGCTCTCTCCATCTGGGGGATTCTCATGTGCCATGATGTGAAGGCATAGAAATCTGGAAGGCGAAGCCAGAGCACGCAGGTCCGTCTGCAGACTGTGGCGAGTACTCAGGGGGTGGTGGGAGTCTGGGACAAAACGGAGAGCAAAGTTACGAAGGTGCTGACTTTGCGGGAAGAGTCTGGCCCGGGTATTGCGTGTATTAGGTACCCAGAGAGGAGGGTGGGAAGCCGTGAAGGGCGCTATTTCAAACCCGTGACACTGGTACTGCTGTGTTCTTGTTCAGTGTCAAGTGAAAATCTGATGGCGCTCAGGGGAAATTGGTCAACATAAATACCAGTTTTGCTCTAGAAAATTCAGGCCCCCGGTGATATTTTCTGAAATCTTATTGATATCCAAATTAAATACATAACTACCGAATTCCACTTAACACTGTATTATGTCATCATATAGTGGCTTTATAAAGCTAAAGTGGATTCGAGAGCAAGGTATTTTGCAAGTGTCTCTTGGAAAAGATAAATAATCCACCGTTAGCCCCTGTCAGAAAACATAAAGCTCTCCATTATATTTTGTTGGTATGAAACAAGTTTCTGGCTACACTTTATCTACTTTATACCAGTTTGATTTTAAAAAATAAATATTACTTTTGGAGTATAAAAGTAATATTTGGTAGAAAAGATTCAAAAAATAAGTTAAAAATATTCCTTTATACCTAATTCTTAAAGATTCTCATTTTCTTTAAAAAATTTTTAATTTTTTTTTTGAGAGAGAGACAGCATGAGTGGGGGAGCGGCAGAGAGAGAGGGGGAGATACAGAATACCAAGGAGGCTCCAGGCTCTGAGCTGTCAGCACAGATCCCAATGTGGGGCGAAAACCCATGAACTGTGAGATCATGACCTGAGGTGAGGTTGGATGCTTAACCAACTGAGCCACCCAGGCACCCCAAAGTTTATTTTATTTTGAGAGAAAGTGAGAGTTAAAGTAGGGCAGGGGCAGAAAAAGGGAAAGAGAGAGAATCCCAAGCAGGTCCCAGGCTGTCAGTGTAGAGCCTGACATGGGGCTTGATCTGACAAACTGTGAGCTCATGACCTGAGCTGAAATCATGAATCACACACTTAACCGACCGAGCCACACAGGCACGCTGAGAATCTCATTGTTAAGTATGTATTTGTATAGCCCGAGAAGATAGCAAAACTTTGCAGCTAATAGTTTTACACACCACATGTTTTATGGTAAGACTTCAAATCTCTCATCATTATGAACTCGTATGGTATCTGATTCCAAGAGCACCAATGATATGTAAATTTGGGATCCAGACAAGCTTTCCATAGCCATTGTAATTTATTGTAATGAACTAAGAGTTAATACAAGTTTAAAATAATACTCTTCACAGTCTGGTGTGGTTACTGCTTTATTTTCTTCACCATTAATTAATTTTCTATTTATAGGAAACCAGTCAAGTTGCTGTAGAAAGTCTGCCATGTTATTATATTTAGCTAATGAGTTCTTTTAAATTAGTTTTACCTAAACTCTTATTAGAAAACTTTTCAATTAGGCAGCAATATCTTACTGGGTGCTAGGGTGTGGGAGGAAGTGATATGAAGGAAAGCCTCCTGTATTAACCAAAGGATTTACTGCACTTTTATTAGCAGTAGATTCCTGCTCAAATCCTTGTTTCTAAAATCTGTTCTCACTTTCTGCGTCTCTCGTACTTTTGGTATTATTATATGTAAGACGCACTTACATGCTATGTAAGTAATAGTTGTCCACAGCAAATCAAGAACGGCGGGGCTCAGAGGCCCATTAAGGCTCCTCAGAATCATCTGAAGAGACAACACGACCTGGTTGATCTCAGACAACACTGATGCTTACCCAGCGCTTGGAAAGAAAACCACAGTGGCACATACTCCAATTAAGTGATGCAGTTGGAGAATGTTCTTTATAAAAAACAATGAATACAGCTCCACCCAACACCGGGAGCAGGGGGCACCTGCTAGTACTTCCCATTTGCATTTCTAGCTTAGTGTCTGTTCTCAAATGAGTTGTGAGCCGTTTCCCACGGGCTCAGGCCCACTTTTGACACAGAGGCACGCTGATCATTTGAAATGTGCTGTTTTCCTTGAACTTGAGGAAGATGAAAGCCCTGTATTTGGGATTTCTTTCATTTGCCCCTCCAGATCCATTCTCCAATCCTTTCCCCCCTGTTTTCTGCCCCAAGAGGCTGATTTCTATAGTTGGCTTCCTCAGTCGCCTTGCCTCTGCGTTTCCGCTGGACTGGGCCCGGGGAGGGGTCAGGCAGCAGAGGGAGCACTGAAGCAAAGAGAAGCTTTGGCGTTGACCCCCTCCTGGCGTTCTGCTCGGCCCCCTCCTGTGGGCAGCGGGTCCTGACAGGTGGTCGTCTCCTGTGGCTCGAAATCTCACCCAGTTCTGGGCACTGTCTCTCCTTTTCCCTTCATGCCTCACAGTGGCAAAGCTTCACCCCATCTAGAGTTTCCTTGTCCCTTGCGGGTTTCCCTCAACTCTGCTAAACCTTTGTAAATATCCCGTGGTTGACACGCCTCAGGTTCTCCAGCCTCCCGCCCCCCCCACGCCCCCAAATGGGTCATACCGTTGTGTAATCCCTTCTCCTTGAGCACAGGTGGAATCTGTCATTTTTTCTAACCAATAGAACATCACAAAGGTGAGGGAATGTCAGGCCTCGATTAGGTTGTATTACCTGAGCCTCTGTTGGCCTTGAGAAAGCAGTCCTGTTCTGAGCTGCCCTCACAGAGGGTTCCATGGCAGAGAACTGCATGGGGACCTCGGGAACCCCAGGGCAGCCTTTGGGCAGCATAAAAATGAAGACCTCAGTCCTACAACTATAAGGGGATGAATTCTGCCATAACAGGAGGGTTCTTGGAAAGGAATCTTGCCCCAGTTCGAGCCTGTGATGAGACCACAGGCCCCACCAACACCTGGACTGTAAACTGATTAGACCTTGAGCAGAGAACTGTAAGCTGTCCCCACACTCCTGATCTGCAGAATCTATGCGATAACACATGTGTGCTGTTTTAGCCAGCAGATGTATGGTAACGTGTTCTGCTGCCGTAGAAAATGAGTGGACGTCCCCTCAGGAGATGCTCTTTGGAGGGTGGCATCTGTTTCTTCCCAGGACACTGAATGATACAGGTAGACGGGGAGTCAGCCATTATTTCCTATAAAGGACCCCAGATCATAAATATTTAAGTTTTGCAAGCCATAAATGATGGCCATTGTATATCTTCTCTCTTATATTCCCCCAATGATTTGAAAATGTAATAAACATTCTTAACTCATGGCTTATACAAAAACAAGTAGTCTGCTAGATTTGACACAGAGGCTGTAGCTTGCTGATCTCTGCGTTTGACACACATGCGGTATCTGAAAGATACGTATGCACTGTATTCATTGTATTGTTGTATCTTCATCAAAACTGGTTTCCTCTACTTCCTGAGCACAAGTCGTGGCCAGATAATATTTCCTCAACCTACGAAGCATGTGTGTAGCCATGTGTCTGAGTCCTGTCCTGTGGAATGAGGATGAGAGTGATATAAAGCAATTCCAGGTCTTATGCAAATGTCTCGTGCAATTCTCCATACCCTTGGCTGGTGAGAAAGGGTCCCAGGGCCTACTGGATGTAAGTCCCACAATGTGCACATCCCTGGATCTCAGCACAGGCGACTCCCTACGGAACACTTGTGTTCAACAAGTATGCAGATAAGTGGGGCATTAGTCCTGAAATCTAGGAGCCCATTTCTTTGTATATATTTTAAAGCTGAAAATATCATGGAGTAGTTCATGCTACTTGTATTCTCAGAAGAGAATGTTCCAGAGATTTAGTCTCATCAATAAAGAAAACTTTTCCCATTTTGTTTTGTGCAGGTATGCCCTGTGGGAATAAGCAAGAGTAGGAAAGACCCAACAGAGTTAGAGTGTGGCTCAAAAATGCACATCAGATTAATGGAAAAATCCACAACTGGAGACCCTCTGTTCTATACCCTCATGACTGCGTTATGCTTCCCCTGTTTCTAAGATGGAGCTCTCTTCTCTACTCTGCTCCCTCTCAGGCTCTCTTCCTGGATCTCTGGACACACACATCTGCTCCACCTCAGCAAGGCAAGAGGTAATCACAGACCCCACTTCCCCTCAGTACCTACGTCTCATGGCCTCACACATGGGCCACTCCAGCTTGCTCTTTACCACGAAATTCCAGCCCGTTCTAACACCTGTCCGTGAGTAACTTCTATGAATGGCATATAATCACCCCCATAAGATAGATATGAATCTTTAAAGTAATTTAAACCTCATTATTTTAGACTCTTTGAAAGGTAGTTCCTATTTAATGAAATAATTCCTCATGCAGGAAACTTATTGTACTGTGTCTGATCAATTCAGTTGGAGTGCAGTAGTGAGATTCTACCTTGGGCTTGTCTTTGCCGTGCAACGCAAAATGTCTTGGTGGTCGGTGAGTTTCATCTGATGCTGTTGGCTCATCTATTGACAACAACATCGTTAGGGGGTTTGGAATCAATAGGAATGGAATAAAAAGGACACATCGCTATTACATGTGGGTTATTGCAGCATACATCTATTTATAGTGAACTTCATCAATATGAATGATTGCCTTAAGCTACCACATTGTCTTCAGTATTCATCAATTTAAAGTCTTCAAAGAATTCAAATGCCAAGCATGTTAAAGAAGCGTGTCTGGAACCCAGACTATTCAAATATAATAGAGTCAATAGAAGGAGACAAAAGTTTCCTAAATAATTAATTACTAAGATCATTGCTAAAGTAACTGATCCCTTTCTGTCTCTCAGTACAAAGGATGGCAGCTCTGCCCCACGAAGACAAGGGATCAAGATGAAGCAGTGCTTGTCCAGTAACACCAGGTGGCAGCAGTGGGTTTTTAGCCAAAACACTCCTTTTTCCAATGGGCACAAGTTACCATGATTAAGAACTGGCTCATACATTGATGAGCAACAATTTTGGTTACAAATGAAGACAAGGAGTTTACTTCTAGCACATTCTTAAACACGTAAAATAAATATGCCCAAATATTATCAAAGAGTGAGAAAGCAAATCTGCCATACAAAAGGATAGTAGGAATGATGTGACTATAGTGTATGAAAATTGAATATAACACATGCAAAACTTCTTAAGAAATTAAAATAAATCTTTTACAGAAAACAACTATTTCTTTAGGAGAAGTAGTAGTTTCACAGACAACTTGCATTGGCAACATTAGCAAGTGCAATCAGCTAGACAGATCTTAACAATTTGTAATTTGAAAGGGACAGGCTTGTCGACATATGATTGATATTTGAAAGGTAACTTGAAATTTCGTTGATTTATTTTCTGTAATGCTACTCAGTATTTTTAAGACTGGTGTAAATATCTTTTAACACAAGGGAACCCATTAATCCTTCTGGAAAGAACTAAATTGCATGTCAATTTCTGAATCAAAAAATAATACAAGATTAACAATCTGACCTTAGTCTGGCATGCTGGGGCAAGAAATAAAGATATGGTATGTTGTCAGATTCTCACAAGGTTTCACTCAGCATTTATCTGAATAATTGAAAGCAAGTTCAGAGTAATGTTACCAAGAAAGGCAGGATGATAGAGTGGATAGACGTCTTGGACAGAGTCTGAATTTTAGTTCTAGCTCTGCCTCTAATTTATTCTGTGACCTTGAGTCAATAATGTAACAATCCTGCATACCAAATGTTCATTTTTAAATAGGAAGTGTTCATGTTGTTTAGGTGAAATCTACATTCTCATCTGGCTTTGCAATCAGCAGATTCCTTTTCTTTTTCCCCCAATGACCAGTTGGTATACATATTTGGTACATAATGCAAAGAGTGTGTGTGTGTGTGTGTGTGTGTGTGTGTGTGTGTGTGTGCGCGCATGCATACGCGTGTACTCTAGAGGATTGAACCTGGTTTAACATTTTTTTTCAAAGTTTGTTTATTTATTTTGAGGGATGGAAGGGGCAGAGAGACAAGGAGAGAGAAAGGATCCCAAGCAGGCTCCACACTGTCAGCACAGAGCCCAACGTGGGGCTTGAACTCACGAACTGTGAGATCGTGACCTGAGCCAAAACCAAGAGTCAGATGCTTAACCGACTGAGCCACCCAAGCACCCCTGAACCTGGTTTTAAACTCACAGCAAAAACAACATAGCCATAAGTGTGCTTCTTGTGCAGGACTGCACTGTGTATTTATTAATTTACTTTACAAATAGCTCTTGAGAACATTGTTTGTGCAAGTCACTATGTAATATTGTGGCCAGATGAAGGAAAAGGAGACAATAACAAGTGATTTTGTTATAACCACAGAGGATTATTTGCAGTTTTTGGTCATTATTTTCTTTATTCTCACTTACAGAATGCAAATGAAGCACCTGTACATGAAATCTACCACAGGGAGCATTTTCACTATAGTCATTATTAGGTTTTGGCTTAGGCTCCACCAAGAGCAAGAGCTTTCAATTCTGCTAAAATGGAGAATGTCCTTGAGGCTCACGGAGACACTGGTGAGATTTAACCTACTCAGTGTGTCACACAGATTGGACCCCAGAAATTTTCCAAAATGGTGAGCTCAGTGTGGCAGCTTCCAGGTCTTCCAGATAAATCACGGTTATGACCTGAAGTGAAATTAGGGACTGGAGTTCGAGTTAATGGGAGTTCAGAGTTCTCCACCTGACAACAACTGACATTTAGGGAGCGTCTACCATATGCCAAGGTCTGTCCTAAGTGCTTCGTCAATAGTATGTCATTTCATGTTCACATGGGAATATGAAATCTGCATGATCAATTTATAGACAAGGAAACTAAGCTGGAAGAAAGTCAAGGGTAATAAATGGCAGAACCAGGATTTGAACCCAGGAAATCTCAGTTCTGAGAACATCTTCTAAACCATTACTTTAGCTAATTGGTCTCATTGCTGAGTCTTCTGCTGTGTAAGCATCAGAGAACAACAGTGATAAGACTTGGTTGAGAAGCAATGCAGTCATCATAGTGGTGGTCTTTCAGGTTTGTTAGTGGGAGTACTTGTACCCTACCAGAACCATCAGTTTGTAAAAATTCTTCCTACTTCCCTGAGATCCACAGACTTCATGCTCTTTAGTCAATACCACTTAACGTTGAAAACAAACAAAAATCTCAACAGTTTTGAAGGACTGTTTCATTATTTTGAAATGAGTCACATGAAAAGATGTTTCATCAGTTTTTCTACAAAAGAATCCTATCCCATCTCCCTTTATTGTTCATGTGTCTTTGTGCTAATGTTTCCACAGTCCATAGATAATGCTGCTCAGGCAACTTCTGTTTGTCTCCTGTTAACTATTACAACAGAAAGAAGCACAGATAGTTAAAAAGTGGCATAAACTATCACTATTAATAATTGCCTTCTCCAATACTACTTGATTATATGTGCAAAAATAGAATAAATTACACCGGTTAGTTTCTGACAGCATATGTATTGGACAGCTATAAATTGGTTACATTACATATGATTCTCAAAGGTGCAGGAGAGAGTAATAACAAATTCCCAATTAATGGAGAGGTGCAGACTCCTGGGAAACCATGTCATTTGACCAGTGATCTCTTCATTGGGGGTGAAATAATCTCTTTGGCTTTCATGTACTGTGGAAGTTACATTTTTCCTTACCTGAACCAAGGCTGAATATCACCAGGGATGATCATTTAATTTCACATTTTATTAAAACACTTAATGCAAAGCCATGTTATAACTGAAGGCAAAACACAGAGCCTGGTGTAAGAAGCTCTTCTTCAGAACATAGTAATGAGAGAATTACCACATTAATCTATGTATAAAGGCCCTTTGGAGATTTTCATGCCTCCCGTGGTTTCATCTTCCATGGAAATGTGGAATAATAAGGCTTCAAACACAATTATTCATCATTAAACATTTCACTTTCACAGGTACTGCTCTGTCAAGATGCCACTTCCGTGGTGACACACGATGTGACACTTTGTTTCGGCTGAGCTCTCCATAGCATCCATCGGTGGTGCTGCACCTTGATCCAGTTCGCTGAAAGCTGTCGCTCAGCCAGTGACTATGTCCTGGACAAATGGAGCCTCCTCTGTGGTAGAAAGGGACATCCTCCAAGTAGCAACCCCATTATCGGTCTGATGATTGTATCCAATTGACAGATTCTGGCCAATCAGAACAACTCTGGATAGTGTCTTTATAATGCTCCTCACAAATGGCAGCCATCCGGCCTAGAATAGCCCCAGCCTTCTCAGCTCTCTTTGAAGTTTCAAAAGGGGGTGGGGAAGATCAGAAGTGAGACTAAAATGATTTTCATAAGTGTGTCTGCCCCCAGGAGTGTTGCCCTGTTTTCACTGGTTCCAGAAATCACCCAACCGGATAAGGAAGTGAGTTGTAGCAAGACGGAGCTTACTCCATGAGATGACACTGTATTCATCTGGATCACCCTCAGTGCCTTTCCTGGTCCTGGCAGGTGCCTTTAGTTGACCAAGGTTTCAGCACAGGGTTAATGTTATCAAGTCAGCAGTCAAGGGTAGTTAAATGAAAGGAGTATGAGAAGTTCAATGATAGGTGATTTAAAAAAAAAAGTCTGTAGAGACATACTTAGCAGCATTCTAAAGTTTTAGGGATATGGTACTAGAAAAGCTTTAAACATCTTTATAATAGGCTAGAATACTGTCTCCTTAGCAACAAAAGACAGTAGACTTTCTATCAGCTAAAGCCAAATGCAACCTGCCGGTCCAGGCTACTTACCAAATGGGTGGGTTTTTTGCTATTAAAATGATCACCAGGGAGTTCAAGGACTAGGGAGTCATTTGAAATGGCCTTGGAAAATACGTTAAAAGGATCGCCTCAAACCGTTTTCCCTGGTGCTTGTTCTTTGTCCCTGTGCTCTAGCATACAGTACGTGATAAAATATAGCCTGTGTATTTATAGTGTGTCCAGAAAATGCCAAAGTGCTTAGGGCTCTGACATTGTTTTCAATAGAGATAGATACTTCAGGGAATGTAAATGCCAACTTTTCAAATTTGCTATGAGTGGAAAATCCAAATAATGCCAGCTTTTAAAAATACGTTGTATTGTGTGAAGCTCTGGACCAGCTGCTTGTGAATTCAAATGGAGAAAGGCTCTTGTGTGAGATGCAAACAAAAGCACAGGAATGCTGGTAGTCGTGTTAGCCAAGGCCCAGGAACTTGCTTATTTAGCTAACCTCCTCTTTCTTCCACGTCATCAATGTTAGTCAGTAAGTCTGAGAAAGGGAAAATAGATCTAAAGATTAGTAGCTTTTAACATCACACTATTGCTCTTTCCTTCCATTCTAGTTCATCCCGATGAACTCTTCTCATCTATTTGTAAGCACCACAGAAAGGTGTTCCTTTCTGTGGGTTTTTTGTTTGTTTGTTTGTTTGGAGCCCTTGTGCACAAGGGACCATGGCTTCTATGCTGCTAAAAAGTACCAGGCACAGCCTGTCCTTGTGTCTGTCTTTTGCTTTTCACTGGGAGACCATTACATCAATTCACAATGAAAGCAGGCTGGGCTCTCTGTGTTTGCACCCTCTTGTTCCTCTATTATGGACTCTAGAAGAATCCAAGCCAATGCTTTTCAAATCATCTGCTGACTGCCTATGAGAGAAGTCTTCTGAGGTTTTCATGCAGCATGGAAGGCTTAGAGTCATCACCCATTCCAAATAGGAGGCCAGATGACTGGGGAACTTCTCTCAAGCCTATTTTATATGCAGTGATGACAGAGCATCCCCTTATAGTTTTTCTTTAAGCAGAGAAAATGTAGTTATCCTCCCCCAACTTCCAATCATGGCAGAAGATGAGGCTGAGCATAATGATGACGCCTCCTTAGTCTTAAAAGTGCTTCTGTTGTCTTCGGTAGACATGTATTTATCACATATTTGGTGCCAGGCACTGTGTCCGATATTGCAAGTATAGAGAGGAGTAAGACACACTTCCCATTGCTTAAGGAGTTACGGTTTTCATGAAGGAGCTAGATTCATTAATATATGGGATGGTGTAGGGCTATAAGAGCTTTGAGGACAGCCACGCAGACAGTGTTGACTAGAAGGACATAGATAAGGTCTTCTACCTAAAACTGGAAAGGTCAAGAAAGGTTTCTGGAGGGGAAGACATCTGAGCTGACAAGTCCATAACAAACAAAGGTCATTGGTCATCGAAGAAGGGATTTGGATCAGGGAGTGGAATCTGGCCTGGAGACCAGAAGGAGAAATGAATTAGTAGAGAAGGAGGAAACGAGTTCTAGTGGAGGAAGCAGAAGCAAGAGATTAAGTGCCAAATTTTGGAGACGTCAAACAGCTGTGCCTGGGTGATTGTAGAGGGCTTTGCAGTGGCGAGTAAGGAGAGCTGAGGGTGAGAGGCCGGCAGAGGGCTGGCCCTGAGGGGCTCTGGATGCCTTGGTGTGAAGGAAGCTGCGTGCCAACCTGAAGGTTATGAGGAGCCAGTGAAGAATTTCATATGGAGGAGTAACATGATCTTGCTTTAAATGCTTATGCTGCCCCTTAAATGGACTATGACCCAAGTATAGTGGAATTTGGAGGTGAGCTGGGGACAAATAGTGGGGAAGACCTTACATGATATTTAAAGATAAATATACTCTGGATTCCCCTTTTATATATTATCTAGTTTAGGATCTTCAAATCCATACATACATATTTTTAAGAAATATATATTTCCACCATCATTAATAGTTTTAGAAATACCATTTTTTCCTTTAGAAGGTGAATAAATTTAAGCCAAAGATGGGAAAGAAGATTTTGCATAAGATCCTGAGTCTTTTCTTTTTAAGATTTTTTTAAAGTAATCTCTACACCTGACATAGCGCTCAAACTAACAACCCAAAGATCAGGAGTCATGTGCTCTACCAACTGAGCCATCCAGGTGCCCCAAGATCCTCAGTTTTTATAATAAAATGATTGCTGTTGTAGCCCATGAGAAATGAGCTATTTGAACCTGATGCAGAGCCCTCTCTCTCTGACCCTCCCCTGCTCACGCTGTCTTTCTCTCTCTTAAAAATAAACAAAAACATTAAAAACTTAACAAAAAAGAATTTGGGGGCACCTGGGTAGCTCAATCAGTAAAGCGTCCGATTTTGGCTCAGGTCATGATCCTGTGGTTCGTGAGTTCGAGCCCAGCATCAGGCTCTGTGCTGACAGCTACTTAAGAACCTGGAGTCTGTCTTTGGATTCTGTCTCCTTCTCTCTCTGACCCTCCCCTGCTCATGCTGTCTCTCTCTCTCCCATAAATAAATAAAAACATTAAAAAAAATTTTTAAAGGAACCTGATATGGAGGAGTTAATTCACTACCCTACATCTTTCAGATCCAGGAGGCACTATGAGATGCTTATACACTAAGTTCAGTCAAGTTAGTGGACAATCAGGTTGTACTGCCTTCTTGATCAAGAGGTCCTGAGGTTAGGGTCTAGATCTAATTTAAATGGAAACATTTAGGAGAGCCTGGGTGGCTCAGTTGGTTAAGCATCTGACTTCAGCTCAGGTCATGATCTCACAGTTCGTGGGTCCAAGCCCTGCATTGGGTTCTGTAGTAACAGCTCAGAGCCTGGAACTTTGGATTCTATGTCCCCTCTCTCTCTGCCCCTCCCCCCACTCATGCTCGCTCTCTCTCTCTCTCTCTCTCTCTCTCTCTCTCTCTCTCTCTCTCCTCTCTTTCTAAAAAAACCTTAAAAAATTTAAAAATGGAAACATTTGTCTTTATCTCTTAAATCTTAGCTAACATTCATGATAGCTGTATTAAAGAATTATGAAAGTAAGTTGTGCCTACATAACCAGCAAATTAATCATATAAAAGTTCATGCAGTGACTCTGGCTTTCTTATGTGGCAAACTTGATTGATTTGATGAGTATTCCAAACTGGCCATCAGAACAATACCAAGTTGCTCTTTTATATCAACTACACATGGCCTGAGTTTATAGTTTTTATTTCTAGCACTATCTCATTAGCTGCAAAATTCACCAGTTGACTTAAGTATGGTGGTCATCATAGTAGACATTTGTTATTTTCTAGATTAGTCAGTACATAATCTTCTCTTCCTAATATCATCTCCATTTTCTTTGGGGAATTTACCTTTCATTCCTTGTGTGTCATCTTCATAGGCCAGTAATTGGGGTGCCCCTTCCTCTTGCTAAGGAAGGTAACAGGGCTTTGGAGACTCTTTGTGACAGATTTCTCTTACTGCTCTGTTGGGGGAAAGGACATACATCTGTGATCTAATCTGAGCTAATCAATTCTTCCAGAATTTTGGATCCCAGTAGAGGCCCACACTGATGGAAGTGACAGCTGGAAAAGAATCATTCCAGCATTGGTGCTAAGAGCTATTCCCTCTCCCAACACCTTCTCTAGCTCACTCATTCTCATCTGTGCCAAGCCAGTTATTCAACATCCCCTTTTAGTCTCTGAGCAATATCATTTTGGTCAAGTCACTTGCTTAGATAAGCTATATGTGTTGTCTGTTGCTTGTCATCAAAAAATTCTAACTGATAGATTGGTAAGGAATAGTTTGCTTTTCACAGAAGCTGAAATACGTTGCTCGTGACTCACATAAATTCTAGCAATATGCTTCTGAAATATGGAGAAATCAGGGGGTATTAGTTCCATTTTAAACAGAAGCAGCTCAAGTACTAAGAAATTTGGTGTTTGGCTATATCACGAAGTTCATCAGAGGCAGAATTAAAAATAAAAAGAGACCTATTGGCTCCTTGCTCTGCCAATAATTAGCGGTGTGACCTTGAGTAAGCTACTTAACCTCTTTTGGTTTCAGTTTCTTCAACTGTAAAATTAGAGGATTGGGTCAGATGATCTCTAAGTCCTCTCCCACCTCTAAGATCATTTGGTTTTTCATCTGAGGCTCTTTTCTAGAGACTTCTGCTCTGTGGTTGGAGACACCCTAATCTGTGGCCAGAATATATTAATAGCTAAGATATAGTGTTCCTAATAAAATGTATCTTACTCATCTGTGAAAGCAAAATATGAGAATAGATTTCTTATTTGCATTTCCATAGGCTATCTCTCCCTAAGAGCAAAACTTTCCTTCTTTTCTCAAATAGAAATGTGAAACGTCCTAAATGTTTATTGCCAACAGGAAAATCGGTAAACTTATCAGAACCCAAACTGAGACCTTTTGGCTTTGCCTAGTGGTACGTGTATATATTTAAAGCAATTAAACATATTGGGAAATACATGAGAATCAACATTTCACTAATGCTTTTACATATGTTATCTTTTTCCATTTCTGAGAGATGTCATCCTTATGCTTACCATTTTAATAGCCAGAATTATAGTTTTGCAAATCTCAACTTGGTGAATACTTTGTTTCATCATCTTGTCCAATTTAAGACTTTAAAAAGCATATATTCCAAAAAGAAAATCTTGCAGCCTCAATTTGTACCTGATATGACTACCAGTATCTGTTTATTCCTGTCCCCCAATAAGGACAGTGAAGCACATGAGAAATGTAAGTAAAGTACAATTGCAAAATGGGAATATTTAATTGGAAGAATTGTTACAAAATATTTGGTAATCTATGTCCCTCATAAAATGATGAAAGCACAAGTGAAAGTGTTCAAATGGCTTTTGATATCAAATTGCTCTGATATTTTGAAACCCTCAGCTGAGGAATGAGTGGCTTCTAATTAGAAGAGAAATAACATCATGAATTGATTTTCTCTTGATGATAATACCCAAAAAAGTTTAAGCAAATCCTGTGTAAGCAAAAAAACCACCAAATTATTTATATATTTTCATAACTCAGTCTAAAAGGTATGTCACCTTATATAATTAAATAATAATTTTCATGTTATTATTTTGAGTTTGTTATTTCAGAGAAAGCACAAGTTAATACATATAAATACATGTGTACATATACATATGTGTGTACCATACATGCATACATACACGCATGAGAAGTTAATCCTGTTGATAATTAACCATTTGAAGCAGGTGTAACTGGCTACCAATGTCCCCCATAAGACAGCTATTAAAACTTCAGAGAGTAATTTAAAGAAAGCAAACAATGTCTTGCTTATCACTTTTCACACCCAATTCTACAAAGTAAAAAACAACAAAAAAAGAAAGTTTACCTATGTTCTATATCAATTTTAGTTGATCTCAATAACAGACAGTCTAAATCCTAAATTCATTTATTGGGGTAAGAATAATTAGTTAACAGAACTGAAAATCCTAGATGTAAATGAAGCTATGGATGAAGCTCTAGCAAAGGCTCATAGCTCATGTGATATAATCAGGACTAGCTTCTTTGTTTATAGGTGAAGGTTTTCTGTTTGGCTTATGGTTTCAAAGGCTTGCCAGAAGTTCTGAATCTACATGCTTATAGATTCAGATCTAGAGGTGAAGAATACAAAATTCATTCAGAACTCCTAGTTAAAATACCACTGTGACTTGGTGGCTCTAATGAAGTTACATATTCAAGAAGGTAGAGGTCTGATTGGCAAGATTTGGATCAATTGCCTTCTTCCTAAGCTAGGGTGCAGCCAATGAAAGTACACTGAATAGTGGGGAAGGGTGGACCTCCAGCAGAAACTAACAGAAGAGTGAATAGATGCTAGACAAGAAGTAACAAAAAAATCTGCTTTTCTCCCAACCATGATGTTATCCCTCTATACATGAAAATATAGTGTTTCCAATGCTCAGTCATCAACATACGGCTTTGGGCTCTTCTGTCTTATTTGAAGAACTCATTCACTTTCAGTCCTCAGGTACAGTTTCACTCCCTTATCCACAGTTTAACTTCCTGTGGTTTCAGTTACCTGTGGCCAACCACAGTCTGGAAACAGAAGATCACCCTTCTGACAGATCATCAGGTCAGGTAGTAGCCTAATGCCATGTCATATCACCTACGCCATTCACTTCACCTCATCTCATCATGCAGGCATTTTACATCTCACGTCATCACAAGATGAAGAAGTACCAAGACAACAATATTTAAAGTTTAGTTACATATCCTGATGCCTTCACAATGTAATTCTAGTCAGGATATTTAACAAAACTTTAAAATTGTTGTCTGGACCTAAAGAAAGATGTAGATTGAAAGTGAAGGGGTGAAATGACATTCATCATGCAAATGGAAGTAAAAGAAAAGCTGGTGGAACAATATTTATGTTGGACAAAATAGACTTTAATACAAAGACTATAACAAGAGACAAAGAAGGACACTACATAATCATAAAAGGATAATCCAACAAAAAGACATAACAATTGTAAATATGCACCCAACATGAAAGCAAGCACCCAAATAAATAAAGCAACTATAACCAAATATAAAGGAAGTCGTCACTAGTAATACAATAATAGCAGAGGACTTTAACACCCCACTTGAATCAATGGATGAGTCATCCAAACAAAAATCAACAAGGAAACAATGGCTTTGACTGACTCATTGGACCAGATATATCCAACAGATATAATCAGAGCATTCCAATCTGGAACAGCAGAATACACATTCTTTTGTAGTCCACACGGAACCTCTCCATAAGAGATCACATATTAGGCCACAAAATAAGTCTTAACAAATTCAAAAGGAATGAAGTCATATTAGACATCTTTTTAAACCACAATGCTGTGAAACTAGAAATCAACCACAAGAAAAAATCTGGAAAGAACAAAGGTATATGGAGGTTAAATAACATCCTACTGAACACTGAGTGGATCAATTAAAAAAAAAAAGAAATAAAAAAATACATGAGACAAATGAAAATGAAAGTACAATGGTTCAAACTCTTGAATGCAGCAAAAGTACAAAGAGGGAAGTTTATATCAGTACAGGCATACCTCAGAAAGCAAGAAAAATCTCAATTAGACAACCTAGCCTTACACTTATAGAAGCTAGAAAGAGAAGAACAAACAAAATCCAAAAACAGTATCAGGAAGGAAATAATAAAGATTAAAATAGAATTAAATTCAATAGAAACTAAAATAACAATAGAACAGATAAATGAAAATAGGAAAAGATAATAAAATTTGATAATGTCTTAGCCAGATTTATCAAAAAAAGAGAGGAGTCAAATAAGCAAAATTAGAAATGAAAGAGGAGAAATGGCAACCAGCATCATAGAAATACAAACAATTGTAAGTGAATATTATGAAAAACTATATGCAAACAAATTGGATGAACTAGAAGAAATGGATACATTCCTAGAAACATATAACCTTCCAAAAACTGAATCAGGAAGAAATAGAAAATCTGAACAAACCAATTACTAGCAATAAAATTGAATTAGAAAAAACAAAAAACAAAAAAACAAAACCTCAACAAACAAAAACCCAGGACCAGATAGTCGCACCAGTGATTTCTACAAACCTTTGAAGAAGAGTTAATAGCTATTCTTCTTAAACTATTTCAAAAAATACAAGAGAAAAAAACCCTCAAATTCATTCTATGAGGCCAGCATTATCCTGATACCAAGAGCAGATAAGGACACCACTAAAAAAGAGAATTAAAGGCCAGGGTTTCTGATGAAAATAGATGCAGAGGCGTCTAGGTGGCTCAGTTGGTTAAGCATCCGACTTCAGCTCAGGTCATGATCTCACAGTTCATGGGTTCAACCCTGCATCAGGCTCTGTGCTGACCGCTAGCTCAGAGCCTAGAGCCTTCTTCCTATTCTGTGTCTCCCTCTCTCTCTCTGCCCTTCCCCACTCATGCTCTGTCTCTTTCTATCTCAAAAATAAATAAAACATTAAAAAATTTTAAAAAAGAAATCTGTTGCACTAATAATGAAATAGCAGAAATAGAGATTAAGAAAAAAATCCCATTTATAATTGCACCAAAAAGAATAAAGTACCTAGGAACAAACTTAACAAAGGAGGTGAAAGACCTGTACTATAAAACTGTAAGACATTAATGAAAGAAATTTGAAATGACAAACAAGTGGGCAAATATTTCATGCTCATGGATTAGGAGAATGTATATTGCTAAAATGTCTATTCTACCCAAAGCAATCTACAGATTTAATGCAATTCCTATCAAAATACCAATTGTATTTTTCAAGAACTATAGCAAATAATCCTAAAATTTGTATGACAGTACAAAGGATGCCCAAATAGCCAAAACAAAGGAACTCTTGTTCCTCTTGAAAAGGAACACACATGGAGGTGTCAACACCCCAGATTTAAAGATATATTACAAAGCGATATTGGAACAGAATAGACAGCCCAGAAATAGACATGGGATTATACGACCAATTAATGTACAACAAAGTATGCAAGAATATACAATGGGAAAAAGACAGTCTCTTCAACAAACAGTGTTGGAAAACTGCATAGCTACATGCAAAGGAGTGAAACTTGGCTATTTTCTTACACCTTACACAGAAATAAATTAAAAATGGATTAAAGATCTAAATGTGAGACCTGAAACCATAAAAATCCTAGAAGAAAGCCCAGACAGTAATTTCTATGTCATTGGCCAAAACAGTATTCTTACAGATATGTCTCCCCAGGCAAGGGAAACAGACAAAAAATAAACTATTGTGATTATATCAAAAGGTCTTACACAGCAAAGGAAACCATTAACAAAATAAAATGACAGTCTACTGAATGGGAGAAGATATTTGCAAATCATGATCTGATAAGAGGTTCATATCTAAAATATATAAAGAACTTATACAAGTCCACACACGCACACACACACACACACACACACACACACACACACACACAAAACAACAAACAGTCTAATTTAAAAATAGAGGACACAGACATTTCTCCAAAGAAGACATACTGATGACCAACAAACACATGAAAAGATGCTCAACATTACTCATAATCAGGGAAATGCAACTCAAAACCACAATGAAATGTCCCCTCACATTTGCCAGAATGCTACAGTCAAAAACAAAAGAAACAACAAGTGTTGGTGAGGATGTGGAAAAAAAGGAGCCTTCTTGCACTGTTGGTAGAAATGCAAACTTATGCAGTGACTGTGAAAAACGGTACGAATGTTCCTCAAAAAAGGTAAAAATAGAATTACAATATGATCCAGTAATTCTACTACTGGATATTTAACCAAAGAATACAAAAACACTAATTCCAAAAGATATGTACACACTGTGTTTATTATAGCATTGTTTACAATAACCAAGATATGGAAGCAACCCAATTGTTCATTATTAGATGAATGGATAAAAAAGAAGAGACATATATATGTATATATACATATATGAATAAAATCTTGCCATTTATGACAACATGGATAAATCTAGATGGTAGGATGCTAAGTGAAATAAGTCAATCAGAGAAAGACAAATACCGTATGATTTCACTCGTGTGGAATTTAAGAAACAAAAGAAATGAACAAAGAATAAAAGAAACTAACAAACTCTTAACAGAGAACAAAGTGGTGGTTGGCAGAGGGGAGGTCGGTAGGGGAATGGGTGAAATAGCATAGGGATTAAGAGTATACTAATCATTGTGAGCACCGAGCAATGTACAGAGTTGTTGAATCACTATATTATACACCTGAAACTAATATTACTCTGTATGTTCAATATACTGGAATTTAAAAAATAAATAAATGAAATAAAAATAAAATAAATTTCAACCAGATGTGGGTTTCTAACAATTCGTGACAAATAATCCTTATTTTGATTTTGAAATCAGAGTACTGCAATCTAGTCATTCCACTTAGATGAATAGGAATAAACAGTCAAGTAAGAACTGAAAAGGATTGTTGTCTGGATATTTTGTCACCTTGCATACACATAGACCAAGTGTAGGTGAATGTGTGTGCCCATGCATACTTGATAGCATATCCTCAGAGTAAGCTTGAATAAGAGGCACATATCTTTTCATAATTATAGCTATGACATATGAGAACGTACTTCAAGCCTTCCCTTACACGCTATCATAGAGAGCGGCTCTTTATTCTCCATCTGAATTTGAAGGTGATGACAGTTTTTATTAAGCCTAGTCATAAATTGCATCTGAAAAATAAAATTTCGTTTTGGATTACAACAAACCCGAACAAAAGCCAGTAGTTCTTTGAAGTATTACGTTCACAGCCTCAGCTCATACAAGTCTACTTGCTATAAGCAACATGTGGAAATCACCTGGGAGAGGCTGCCTGCTTTCCACTGGAGTAGCCACACTTCCCTCGGCATCCTTCACTCCACTGTTAAATCATAAGAGAAAGAAAATATAATTCAATGCCTACTTCAGTGAAATGTGGAGATTTCAATGGCAGCCGACATCATTCAGAAGTAAGTAAAATTCCTTCCCTGACTCACATCGTAATCAACATGAGTTCCACATGGATTTGACATTTAGACATTAAAAAAATGAAACTGCAAAACCATTTCCTCAAAGAAAATGTGGGTGTTTATTTACATGGTTCTGTGAAATTATCTTAACTGTTTTTGGTGACAGATTGAGTTATACCATGGTGTCACAATTCTTGATCTTTATAATGTGTTTTATTCTTTGGATCATTTAATTTTGTTAGGCAGACATGTTGTATTTCCTAGTGACGAAGGAGAATATGCTTTTCTTAATTTAAAAAAAATTTTTTAATATTTATTTAATCTTGAGAGAGAGGGAAAGACAAAGCTGGAGTGGGGGAGGGGCAGAGAGAGAACCACAAACCGTGAGATCATGACCTGAGCCAAAGTCGGCTGCTTAACCAACTGAGCCACTCAGATGCCCCTAAATTGTACAATTTGTAAAAAGGAAAAGAAATGTCCAACAGAAACCAACCGAAGTATTACTAATATTCAATATAAAGCAAAAAAGATATAAATTTTTACATAAAAACTGGCCAAAAAGTGCCCAAGGAAGATTTTCAATGTTCGTGTGAAAACTGTGTATTTTCACGCACCAGTGAGCAGCTTGCTGACATGCACCAAAAGCCTTAAATGTGTGCATAACTCCATGACACAGCCTTTCCATATCCACAAATTTATTATAAAAAAGTGTTCATGGATGTCTGCCAAAAGAGAAATATAAATCAAAGTACTGTTGATGATTCTGAAAAATTAGAGTTGAACCAAAGTGACCAAAAATAGGTTTTTTGATATGGACTTTTATATTTTTATTTAAAATTATATTGAATAACATTTGATTACTTATTTTTATTTATTTCCCATACTTCATGCATCTTATTGCTGGATAATATTAAAAAAAAACCCTGACAAATACATTTGATCCTAATATAGTTCTGTGAAGTGAGCAGTTATTATAATTATCCTTATTTTGCATATGAGAAAACTAAGTCCCTGAGCAATTATTGACAGGTCCAAGTTCATACAGTAGGTATATGGTAGAGCTGGTCCACCTGGCCATGCAACATTCTTTGAAGTGGTTACTTTTTTTTCATTTTTTAAATTTTTTAAATATTTATTTTTGAGAGAGAGAGAGAAAGAAAGAGTGAGCAGAAGAAGGGCAGAGAGAGAGGGGAACACAGAAACCAAAGCAGGCGCCAGGCTCCAGACACCAGGCTCCAGGCTCTGAGCTGTCAGCACAGAGCTTGATGTGGGACTCGAACCCAAAATCCGTGAGATCATGACCTGAGCCAAAGTTGGACACTTACCTTGACTGAGGCACCCAGACACCTTGAACTGGTTATATTCTATTCATGTTTTGGCTAGTAGTATGTTTTAATTCTGGGGATTACAGGGTCCACGTTAGGCTGACAAAATATGATGTAACAAACAACATTTCTTCCAAATTATGTCCTTCTGATCAAGAGCGGCATTTCAATACATATCATTCTATGAGGGTGCAAGGAAAACAAAATCAGCCTTTGAAGTATTTCACCACAAAAGCCATTTTGGAGGATAGGCTGACCCCATTTTATTTTATTTTATTTGAATGTTTATTTATTTATTTTTGAGAGAGAGAAAGAGAGAGAGAGAAATTCAAGAAGGCTCCACACTGTCAGTGCAGAACCTAATGCAGGGCTTGAACTCATGAACCATGAGATCATGACCTGACCCGAAATCAAGAATTGGATGCTCAACCGAGTCAACCAGAAGCCTCTGACCCCATTGTATAGCATCCTTGTATAGTGCTCATTCAGGATAAATATCTCCCTCTGTGAATGATTCTCTGCTACATACAGATAAAGCAGTCCATTTCAGTACACTCATAGTATATATATACATATGTTCCTCCTCCCCTGTGTTTTGAGCATTATCTTGTGCTCTGAGCCAAAGAATTAGAGCAGCAGCAGACTGTTTTTGCACGTTCTCGGCCAATGAGTTTTAGTGCAAATTCTCTCCACCAGTAACCATTCTAGAGTACTATTCCGAACTGACTGTTCTGTACTGTAAATTATTATATATTTTGCTCTGACCTCAATTGCCACCATGTATTTTATCTTTGGCCGGGAGTTTTGACACACCTAAAGACGATAAAGGATGACCAAATGTTAGTGCCAGTGCTGTCCCCAAAGAAACCAAAGATGAGTATCTCTGTGCACATTAAAAGGAAAGGATATGTGTGGATGCCGGCTGAGGGGGTGTGGGGGATGGACCACAGCTCAAGGAAGAGAAAACAGATGGCAGAGAGGAGCCAACAATGAAGGATTAATGGTAACTCACTGACATTATGAAGGGCAGCATAAATATCACTACAACCTGTGAAACTCACCCAAAACCAGCTGGGTAGGGAGGGAAGGGTGAGGACTTTGGGGGAATTGAAAGGGCTAGTAGTTGTTAACGTAAGATGACTAAAGCACACTCTGGTTTGGTTTCTCTTCCATTTCCAATGTCCATTTTCTTGACTGAATCCACTCCCCAATCTCATTTCTCTTTAAAAAAATTTCTTCAGGTGTATTTATTTATTTTTGAGGGGGGTGGAGGGGCAGAGAGAGGAGAGAGAGAGAATCCCAAGCAGGCTCTGTGCTGTCACCACAGAGCCCTACGCAAGGCTCAGGCTCAGGAACTGAGAGATCATGACCTGAGCAGAAACCAAGAGAAACCAAGCTTAACCAACTGAGCCACCCAGGTGTACCCCCTCCCCACCAATTTCATTTCTAATAGTGTCTTGGATTTTGGATATTGAGATGGGGGAATCCAACTCAGATATTTTCATCACCTCGAATGGGGATACCTCTTAGTCTTTTAAAGGCCTAAGGGTAAAGCCCTCGTTTTAGGACAGAACTTGCCTCCATTACAGTTCAGGCTCAGGTCTGAGACAAACCTCGTAATCTCCATTCAATTACACTTCACAAGCTAAGAAAGATAGTCTCAAGGGGGTGTGGCCTTTCTCCAGAGCAGTGGTCCCCAAACTTGTGTTCCTCGGAACCAGTCCCCAAACTGTTCTGAAAGGAAAACACAAGTTTCCTCTAGATAAAAACATTCAGGAAAACCGGAGTTAAATAAAATCCCTCTGTATTCTTACTCCCAAGTTGTTCAACAGCTTATGTCTGTGACTCTATCCTAGGCACTTCTGGAAGGGGGTGTATTATGATGAGTGTTCCTCAAAGAGAACTGACCAGAAAGACACTTCGTGAACGACACGTTTCGTCTCCTATATCTAGAGTTCTGGGGACACGCTAGAGGAACATGCTGTTGGCACGATCCCACCAGCTTCTCATCTGGGTTCCTTCTGTTGCCTCATCTTTTTTTTGTATTTCCCACTTAGCTCTTTCATGGCAAATGGTCAGTGAAAGAACCAGGTACCCACCAGGTGGTAGTTTATCTGTTTAGAAGTTTGCTATGTAATTCTAGGAAGTATGCTGGATTCTCTTAAAAGTTTGTTTCTTCCATTAACAAATAACACAGACTGATCAGAAAAAGATTTTAACCTAAGAAAAGTAGGGACAGTTATGAACATGCATGATACCCCTATAGGAAACATGTTTGCATTTTACTTTGGTTTTTATTCTATTTTTTTTTAATTCCCATTTGTCATCATTAAAGTCATAGTAAAAATCATGCTGTGTCATAATTTTGTATCCTTATTACAAGTTTGTATCATATCATTATCAGGTTTCAGTTAAATTACAAACCTGTACAAACACAATTGTTAGAATAAATCCATGCTATTTGCATAAACCCATGGGGCCCTGTGTCTTGTCTCTGGCTTGCAGCTCCAGGGCAAGATCCAGCCCCTCTTCTCTTTTTCAACGACCTTTGGGGACATTTGTGTCCTTGCTAGTTCCCACCTTGGAGCTTTGATGCTTGGTTTTCTGTGCCTCAGAATTACAGTGTGTCTGCTATTCCTATGAAGTGAAATTCCGGCACTTTTGTTAGTATCACACTGTCATTGTACCAATAAAAATAATCTGAAATTGCAATTATTGGTGTTTTTAAAATCAAGATAAAAATTCAACTATTGGGGCACCTGGGTGGTTCTGTCGATTAAGCATCCAACTCGTGATTTCCATCTGAGTCATGATCCCAGGGTCATGGGATGGAGCTCCACATCTGGCCTAGGCTTGGCATGGAGGCTGCTTAAGATTCTCTCTCCCCCTCACCCTCTTCCTCGCTCTTCCTCCCCTCCCCCAAAAATGAATTATTTAATGTATATGAAAAGAAAAAAGCCCAGTGATCAAAAATGACACTTTCCTCTCAACAAAAACACTATTGTCCCTTTAAAAATACCAAATTAAACATGAAAAGGTTTTCCAGAAGTTCTTATCAAAGATTTCTAACAAGAAATGGGAGTATTAGAAGAGTCAGAAGAAAATATTTGGCCTTAGTACAAAAATTCCTCCTCGCTGTCATCTTCCACAGTGGATGGTCAGAACAAATTTTGAAAATTTGTTTGAAAAGTTTGCATACAATGATGTTTGGTACAAATAATGACAACATTAATGAGCTTTGATTTTTAGTAAATATACCATATGATGTGACCTTTGAAACTCTCAGTGTTAATTAAAACTTCTTCATTGTGTGAGGTGCCTCGCTTGTTTTCAAGCAATAATTTCCCACTAATAATTTTATTGGCAAATCATTTCCATCAGAAAGATGATGTTCGTTCGACTTTTGTACCTATGAATGAGTGGGTTAGCTGATGTCATGTACATTTATACGTTTATATTTTTGAAATTATGAAGAATTATGTAAAATTTACATGGTTTTACATATATAAAATACTCATACATACGTATGAGTTTGAAAATCTCAACTTATTTATTTTTATTTCTTTTGCAAAATATCAGGAGGTCAGTATTACGTAATATAGAAGAAATCCTGGTGTTCTTTTCTCCCCGCACTGCGTTCACTCTTCACTTCTTAGAGTCTCTCATCAAATATCACCATCTCAGAAAGGCCCCCTCCTTTGTCCAGAGCAGAACTTCTCCCACACCGAACACTATCAGCACTTCATCGGCTTCATTTTCCTGCTGCTCAGATGCTGTTTTAAAATACTACTAGCAATTTTTTGACCTGTATATGATGTATCTTCCCTCAAAGGAATACAAGCTCTCCAAGAGAAGGAACTTTTCCATCTGTGGCTCGAGGGCATAGAAAAGTGTCTTGCACTTTTTAATCAAGGGGATTAGAAATATCCGTTGGGAAAAAAAAAGAAAATATTTGTTAAACGAATATGATAATAAATGACAAGTTGCTTATTTCAGTCCTGAATGCACAATAATTAATAATTATTATTATTGATCACATAAATTGCTATGACTTGGGAGTCATTAGTATTGATGCTGAGATGAGTATTTGTGTTATCTTATTTTATTCATTTTTTTTAATGTTTATTTTTGAGAGAGAGTCAAAGCATGAGTGGGGGAGGGTCAGAGAGGGAGGGAGACACAGAATCTGAAGCAGGTTCCAGGCTCCAAGCTATCAGCACAGATCCCGACTCAAGGCTTGAACTCAGGAACTGAGAGATCATGACCAGAGCCAGAGTCAGATGCTTAACTGACTAAGTCACCCAAGAGCCCCTATTTGTGTTATTTTAAAATTTGATATTGTATATTTAAGGTGAAGTCCATTTTTTAAATTACTGGGTCAAAAGTAGTGAGTATTCTAAAGTGACTAGAAGTTCATTTCAAAATTGCTCTTCAAGAAAATTATACCGGGGCGCCTGGGTGGCTCAGTCGGTTGAGCGTCTGGCTTCGGTTCAAGTCATGATCTCACAGTTCGTGGGTTCGAGCCCCGCATCAGGCTCTGTGCTGACAGCTAGCTCAGAGCCTGGAGCCTGTCTTCAGATTCTGTGTCTCCCTCTCTCTCTGACCCTCCCCTGCTAGTGCTGTCTCTGTCTTCTCAAAAAAGAAATAAAAACCATTAAAAAAAAAAAAGAAAATTATACCAACTTACATTTCTACTAATGACTTACTCTCAGTTTCCTGTTTGACTGCCAAACTTCTGTGCACAGGCTTCTGTTTTCACCAGTAGTGGCCTCTCCCTACTTGCTTTCTTTTAAAAATTTTTAGTGTTTATTTATTTTAGAGAGAGAGAGACAGAGCATGCTGGGGGACAAGTGGAGGGAGAGGGAGACACAGAATCTGAAGTAGGCTCCAGGCTCTGAGCTGTCAGCACAGAGCCCCATGTGGGGCTGGAACCCATGAACCATGAGATCATGACCTGAGCCGAAGTCGGACGCTTAACCAACTGAGCCACCCAGGTGCCCCCAACTTTCTTGTAAATGATGGTATTAGATATTTCTTTCCCAGGAAAAGCCACAACGCCGCTCTTACAGAAGAAAAGATTTGAGACTATGATTTGAGGTGCTATTGTTCTATCCTTAGGAGCTTTCCATAAAATGTGTCAAGGTAAACGATTTTAAAAATTAAAGACAAAAGTTACTGAAAATCATCAATCTCTTCAAATTTGTCCTGGTAATTATTACCACAAACAAACAAAAACTAGACACCTTTTATATAGTAGACTTGGAGTTTGTATTTTCGTCTAGTTTATATACTAGCAAATTGTTTTATGGTAATTTGTGTAAAGTCAAACATTTTGAATGTTGCCAATAGACAAAGAAAACAATCCTCTTTAGGTTTTGTTAACAAGTTGATTGTCAAAATTTGTGTGGGCCTCAGACTACAAAGGCAAGTTTTTTTTCCTTTCCTCTTCATTTTTTTAAATACCTGTTTTTATGTTTTTGTGGCTAATTAATGTGGAGTACTGTGTATACATCTGAAAGGTAGCACCTTTAACTCTGTAGGCTTTTTATCCCCACCATCTGATAATAATTACTGCATAAATAAATTCATAACACCAGGCAGTTAGAAGCAGTCTAATTGCAACAATTAATTTGTAGACTTACCTAATTAAATTTCCCTAGCCAGAATGTGTTGTCTGCATACATCAAAGTTTACAAAGGAGAAGTAACCGAGCAGAATAAAAAATGACAGTGTCCCTAATAGAGTCTCTTGAGAGGAACTTCTAAGGTTAAAATAAAAATCTATCAATGCTGAACAAGAAAAGATGCAGTTCTGCTGAAATGATGGATGGCTCTGCTAACCTTCATGCAAAACGATCCTGACACATATTATTATTGAAATAGAAATGAGCATATCTTTGTCTACCTTATTGCTTTTTCAAAATGGATGAAATGGTCTGGGAGTCTGAAAACTCTTTGTTATGTTGTACTTGGGAACATTAAGAAAACCCTGATCTCTTTCTTCCTCTTGAGAGTCTACAGCTACGTGTTTATCTGTTTTCTTGCCTGTGTGTAAGAATTGAGTAATTGCACGAATGCATGGTGAGAAGAGAAAACTGCATAGCACGCATCTTTGACTAGCACAAAAGTGCTTGCCCTGCCACTGAGGGACGCGGGAAAACTCCAGCTTTCCAGCCTTGTGTGTGACATATGGGAACAAACGACAATTTCAATGCCATACTATGTTTACAAAGAGAAAACGCAAAATAATGAAGGGGCTAAAAGGAATCGTACAGATCAGCCTAACTTGGAAATAATATTCTCAACATTTTCCAGTAATTCACTATCCCCTGTCCCTCCCTGCTGCCTTTATTTATTTATTTATTTATTTATTTTGCAAAAGCCTTTGTTTTTCTTTTACTTTATATCATCAATGTGGATAGCTACCTCTCCATTGAATCTTGGTATTTATTAACATGTGAGAAATGCTCATTTTCAACCTCGTATTTCAGCTATTTTTTAAATTTATTTGTTTATTTATTTATTGAGGAAGAGAGAGATTGAGCAAGCTGGAGAGGATCGGAGAGAGAGGGAGAAAGAAATTGCAAGCTGTCGGCACAGAGCCTGATGTGGGGCTGGAGCTCATGAACAGTGAGATCATGATGTGAGTCGAAACTAAGAGTCAGAAGCCTAATTGACTGGGCCACCCAGGCACCCTGCATTTCAGCCATTCTATGTACATCTCACTGCCATTACTGAACTCTATGAGCGTGTCTGGCCACCACCTCCTTCCACCCTCTCTCCCTACTCCCAGTCCATGTCTGACCATGATCAACATCTACTGTATGAATGCCCTGCCCTTTGTAAGCTCCTGAGCCACTCTGGAGGTGGGCAGGCTGGGTGTGAGGGGCCCCAGTTCTTATCTGTCCCCTGCCAGTGGTGAGGGGTATGGGTCTAGTTAGCATGATTAACTGCCAATGGGTGATGTAATCAGTAAAAAGTCTTCCTGTGGTCCTCAGCGTTAGCGCACTGTTGTCCCTAAGCAACCAGCCCTGTCCTGTGAGGAGTGGGGATAGGCTTTCTTACTAAATTCAAGTATAAATTGATGTAAAAGAGGATCTAAAAAGGGGACCATTATTAATAAAAATATGATTATAAAATTGCAGTTGGGGATGAAGCCTTAATTTTAGACACTGTCATCTCTCTCTTATTCCATCTTGACCTGTCTCTGGAGTCATAGGTAGGAAGGAACAAGATGTGATAAGATACATATGGGTTTTCTTATTGAAATTTATGTGAAAGTTGTAATATCAAATAAAAGAATAACTAATGCCACAAGAAAATTTAGAAGCTGTGTCAGAGTGCAAGGTATGTAACTATATACACTGATTTGTTGTGGGACAACATTTTCCATTCCATGTAGAACAATATAAAGTCTTAACTTTGAGGTGGAGGCATTTACAAGGAAATTTGTTTACTTCAAGTCTTTTATTGATGTCATCACTAGCTCTTTATTTTCTCTTCCATTTTTAAACCAATAGGAGCCTTTCAATGCCAAATGAAACACTTCCTACAAAATTGTAACAGCCTTCTCTCCGTTCCCTCAAAGAAGGTGTAATTCCAACAGTTTTGTCTAGAAATATTTCCTTTGCTTAGACTAGGCTCTATTTATGTCTCATACCGAACATGGAGTGATGATATGGTGAGCAAAGATGAGTAGATACAGAGTGAGAAAATCAGAAAATACCTTGGTTAGTTTTTAGTCAGAATATTAGTTTGACTTTCCTGTTTTATTGTACATGTAGATTGCCAGAGAATTAGTTGCAATCAAATTCAAGTGCAAGGGTAATGTTATATCTCCTATCATGTAAAATATAATTGATCTTCGATCTTATATAATAATGGATTATTACCACCCTTTGTAAAATTAGAAAATTAGAGGCTTTCAATCCCTGTACCTATGACATATTATTTGATTTATATATCTGATTCAAAAAACTTTGACTTTGAAATGTGTGTGCCACAGAAGGGTCTACATATAGAATTCAGGTCAAAATAAAGTAAAAGTAAATCCTATCCTCTGATGTGAATTAAATTAGAAACTCTCAGAACTATAGGAGAAAAGAAAGATAATGAAGTTTGGGTAATGGAATTAACCAGGAGAAAATTCTTCCCCACCTTGACCTCTCTCGGAACGCTCTCTCCTTTCGGCTTCAATGACATGACACCTTCACTATGTGCTTATTCTTCGTAAACTTCACTGGCTTATTCCATTTTACTTGGATCTCTTCAGAGTTTTTCCCACATTCCTTTTCCTCTTGTTCTAGTCCAATGGCTCTCCAAGTGAAGTTATCAGAATCAGCAGCATCAAAATCACCTGACACTCACTTATAAATGTACATTTCAGGTCTCACCCTAGACTCTCAAGCCCTATTTATTAATCAGAAGCTCAGTAACAATTTAAGTTTTAGCAAATCTTCCAGGTGATCCTGAATACACATCCAACTTTGAGGCCCTCTACTGTTTTGCTCTGAGGCTTTCTGATCCATGATTAGGGGCTTCAGGTGAGATACGTACTGTGGGAGGCTGTATTTTTTAAAGATGGCCACGAATATATCCCATGTCTTATTAGCCTTTGTAGAATCTTGCTACTCTCTAACTAACAGGTAAAATCAAAATGCCCTTCTCTGAAACATGGCCAGAATTGCGACTTGCTCGTAAACCAGTAGTATTCAATGGGATAGATTCTGAGTAATTCTAAGGGTCAGACATACATAGCAATGTCTTCTGTCTTGTTTACTAGAACACTCAGGGCAGGGAGTCTCCAGTCACTAAGTAAAAAGTCTAACTTTCCTGACGTTGCCAGGCTGCAAGGGAGACAGCCCCAGAGAAAGACTGGCTGTTCCAGTGGCAGTCCTAGGTGTGGAGCTCTTCCTGCTTGGGCACCAGGCACCGAACACAGGAGCCAGCAGATAATTTGAGTCTGCATTTGTTGAGGAACAATTCTACCTTCAAGGCCTCCGAGCTGTGGCGTAATGTCATGGGACAGAGGCAAGCCATCTCTGCTGTGCCTTGCGTTCTGACTCGGATTCCATGAGCATAATCAAATGATTCTTCCTTTCTCTTAAGTTTGGGGGAAACTTACATAGTGATAGTAACTGGACCACATAGTATATTCAAATTTATATCTCCATTTAAAATTCTATTGGAGGTCCAGACAGAAATGGAATTGCTGACCTGAAAGCCCCACCTGGAAGTTCACAGGCATCTCAAACACAAAGAAAGAAAGGAAAAAAGACTGAAATCGGTGTGTTAGTAAACAAAAATAAAACTATTATTACTTAATAAATCTAAAGTCTTGTTTGTTACAAAATAGATAAATCTCTAGCAAGTTGAACTTTTATCAAAGAAGAAAGCAAAACGTCATAAAATAAGGAGAGTTCGTCAAGAGAGGAATTATTTTTTTATTTTTTATTACTTTTTAAGAGGAATTACTTTTTAACCAAGACTTATTTCCATCACTCTATGTAGATAAATTTGAAAATCTATATGAAAGTTTAACTTCCCAGAAAAATGCAATTTATCAAAATTTACTTCAATAGATCTACATTTTAGATATAAATCTAAAGGTAGAAATTCTCTCCCGATAGAGTTTCATATAAGATTTAGAGAAAGTTATAAAATAGTTCTTTCACAAAAAAATGACCCTGAGTACTGAGTGGCTGATAGCATAACACTCCTAAACCTTGCAAGGTTGGATATTCTCAGCCATTATTTCGCCATTCCAGAGCACTGCAAAAGTAAGAAGAATTTCCATGTATGTTTATGAAACAAGTTTACATCGATACCAAGGCTAACAAAGAATATACAAAAATACTGTAGCACAATCTCACCTATGAATACTTATGAAAAACTAATAAATTTACAAAAGAATCACCTTCTCACTTCCCAAAGTCCAGCCATGAGGGATGTATCAGTTTCTTGAACTCATCATGTTCTCTTGAACCTTCACGTCTTTGCTGCCATCTTTGAATGCTCTCACCATCCTTGTCATGATTCATTTGTATATAGCCTTCTAATTTTATCTCCAATATCACTTTTCCAGGAATTCCTTCCCTGACTACCATGACTAGATCAGACTCCCCTTCCCTGCCCTTACACACTCTCCTTGTGTCATGTAATTTCCTTCACAGCACATATGGCAGTACATAATGCATTTGTTCACTGTTGCTGAGTTGCATGACAGCAAGAAGCATGTTTGGTTATTTCTTACCACAGCCTCGACACTAGTGCAGTGCCCAACACGGAATAAACGTTCCGAAATATGTTTGGAATAAATGAACTGATGGATTCCTAGGGATACTGAGCTAGTCACGATGTAATCCCAAACACCCTAGACTTAGAGAAATGAGATTTGAGTTTCTTCTGTGTCCTATGGATCTTAATTCTCCTATTCTTTTTTTTTGTCTCCATTTAAGATCGTACATCATAAGATGGTCTTAAACAGTAAAGAACTGATGTATGTTTAAGCCGTTAGCCAACTTTAGGATGAAATACAAAAAAAAAAAAATGATGCTGTTGTTCTTAACAATTTCAAAGTGTCCCTAATGTCATACTACTATTTTGTAGTTTTATGGAAGCAAGTGGAATTTGTAGACACTGACAACACTATGCAATGCAAACTCTACAGGTATTGAGTCATTGCAGAGTAAAGCAGTTGGAAGACCATAGGTCCCTCTCCTGTCTGAACCTAGGTTCTCCTGCTTAGGGACTTTCTGACCTCAGGACTCCAGGTTGGGCATCTAAACCTCATATGCCTCATCTGTAGAAAAGAGAAAAGTAGATACCCATGAAAACAGTGTAAGCTTAATATAAGATAGACAACAATAGATCTCTTTTTTTAATACTCGTGTGTGTGTGTGTGTGTGTGTGTGTGTGTGTAACCAGGGATTACTGTTTTTTCTAGGCTGGGTCTAACTGTGGTATTTTAAAAGAAGAGAAAAGGAACACATTTCTTATATATATACTTTTTATATATAAGAAATTTAGAGGTCAGTTCCAATGGCTTTTCTATTGGACTTTATTTTCTACCTGAACCAATAATTAAATATATGGTCTATGTTGGCTTCAGCCCTCTGCTCATATGATTCTTCTTTTTTATATCCTTTTCTTTTTCTATCTAAATATCTTGGAAGAACTTACCTCTCTACCAACCCCACCATTTTCGTTCACAATTATTAATGTCTATTTAAAACAGGAAGGTTGTGTTAATGCTTTAAAAAAAATCTGTTTTGGTGCAGAAAAGGTTGGCAGCATTGAGAGTCTGTAATAAACCCACTATACATTTGAAGTGGGTTTTATCCCTGTTTTTAGTGGTGATTTCAGGGAGTAGTTCTCTTTGGGAAACATTACTGTTCTACTGGTGGTAATTTGTGAATTTATTTGGGGGAAAGATTACACACAGATCTCAATGTGACACACTTACAATTAGCACCCCCTCATTCTATGCATTTCTTGTCGGGGGGAAATCATCAACTGTAAAGGTAAGTGATAGGGGTTATATCAGATTCATAAGGGGAACTTGATTGAGTCTTCCAGAATATTAGCATAACACTGTAACATAAATAATCACTGAGATACTCTCAAATATTCTGACTAAAGACACCAAAATATGCTAGACTGATTTGGAGGTCCAGCATATTGCATTCTGAAAAATCTCACAAGTATTTCCCTCTTCCACCATGTAAAAAGCTACAGCAAAAGGTTCTTGGGAAACAGGATGCCGCTCTAAATTTCTGCCATTAAAATGGACAGGGCTGCAGAGTCAGCTACCATTTTCTTGCACAGACTGAGAGCTGAGTAGTAATGTCTTGCATCTTCCCTGCAGGTCACAACAGGAACAAAAGGGGCAAAAAGTGAATGAGCCAGGCTGGTCCCTTTCAGGCTTATCTCTGCTTAGAATTTGGTTAAAACGACCACTTGGGCTTGGCTGGGATTACCTTTTTACTTTGTTCCACTATTGAATAAACAAATCCACCAGTGCAAATAACTAACATGCATGCAAATTTCCCCAAGGCCTCCCTCATTTCTCAGGGTGACCTGCTCAGACTTCCGTGGTCTCAGGAGCTTGCATGGACTAAGGACTCCACTTGACCAAAAGAGCCCAGACCCATTTAAAAGAATATAAATGGGAGGAGGAGGTGGTCAGTGGATCTACATCACGTAAACTACCTGGGCTTAACATCTATGTTCTGGGTGCATCATCTCCCTGCCCCACCATAGGTATGGATTTTTTTCTTGCGTCATCAGCCCTCTTTGAAGTTTCATTGCAACAGGGCTGGCTGTGCCCATAACCCAGGGAAATAGAATATTCCACAGATAACAAGTGAGGTAGACATACAAATGGGGATAAGCCCTTGGAGCACTAATCTATGACCTGTTACATGTGATTTAAAAAAACCATTGAGAAAGTCTCTCTCCGTCAAACATCAGGAAATGATGAAATAATTACACAAAAGAGAAAAAAAGGTAAATTTCAAGGCATGTGTACTCTAATTGGAAGAAAGGGACGAGGCAATATAGTTGATAGAAAGTCAGCTATTCTGCCCCTCCGTGGCTCCTCCGGAGAGCACCAGCTAATCGTGCCATTGAACTGACCACTTGGTTAAGATTGCATCTGAATGTTAATGTTTTCTTTATTCAAAAAGCCTCGGGCATTCATCAACCAGCGGCATCTTGCTTTTCCTTTTCACACACTCCCTTCCGACTACAAGTATGTACAACTTTTATTAATTCATCTACTCTATTCAGATACATCTGAAGCCAGTATATCCTTTCCTCTTTTGCTTTTAAATAAAAAGAAACTAAAATTGAAAAGAAATCTTTCATCTCACTACTTCTCCCTCGGATGTGAGAGCAAAACTTGAATAGCTTCTCTGCTCCTCCTCACTTCTTGCGGAGTTGTTGAGTAGGTTTTCCTACAAAGCAAAGCAATGCATTTTTCTTTCAGGCAATAAAGATTTTTTTTTAATACCATTCATCATCAAGTTGCTTTCCATTAGCACAGTGGTCAGTTTTATTACATGGTATGAATACCTCTATTATGTGCTAGAAGCGCTCATTCTCCTTTCAAAAATATACTGAAAATAATTTGATGTCAATTTCCATGGTGATAGAAGAGAAGAACATCACTTGGAACCATAACAAGCAAGTATATCTGGATTATTGTGAGACACTGAGATGGTCCCTCTGTGTCAAGAGTTCTCTGGCTTGTTGTTATTATTGTTTCATTATCTGAGAAGAAAAAAGCCTTTAAAAAATGTAGGGCAATTATTAAATCTCATCTTTTTTTTAATATCTTGTTGGCCAGCCAATTTTTGCATGTGGGTGAGATAATACTTCAAAAGAAGCATTCTATTTCTGCTTTTGTAAAGATTTTCATAATGAACCTTGGAGTGGAAAAGGGTTTTACATAAGGCATCTACGATTCTCTTTGTATTGCCAAATGCAATCATTTTTCATTGTTTATGAAGCAGGGAAGCTATTGGATAAGTACTGTGTGGATGTACCTTCCTGGTCTTCTCTCTTTTCCACTGTTTTTGTTTTTTTTTTAAATTATTATTTACTTGATATCCCATGTGAACCCTATGTGCAACTGAACCTTATAATGCATTATTTTGTGAGGGGTGTAATTAACCTGATTGCCTTCTTTGGGTTCCAGAAGCATGCTGACAATTGTTAGATAGGGGCCTCTCAGTCCAAATAGGTTCTTCATCACATTTTGAAGAACTTTAGAGATTTAGAACTTCAGAAAAGAGGCATAGAATTAGTTGAATACGAATGAACTTACACTATGGGTTTGTTGCATATTAGACCTTCTTGAATACAAAACACTCAAATAATATACCTGTGCCAGTCTGCTTAAATCCCAGTTACTCAACACAAAAGAACTAATGGAGACTCCAGAGGCTGTAGACAGATGTTTCTATGCCCTTGGCCTCCATCTTGTTCTTGTTCAAGTTCTCTGCTTTGTTATCCTGTTCCCACATCCTACCCACCTATATCCCACATCAGTTTCTATTAAAATGACCTCTTGTTTATATCTGGACTTTTAATGCTATTTGCAGAAATTCGTTAATTTCCCTTCCTGCAATGATCTCTTTTTTTACTGTGTCTGGGGAGTTTCAACTTAGTTCTATACTCCCTCTAAACATTGCTAGCCTTAGTTGCTGAGAAAGTTCTAGAGATGGCTTTCTCTCTGCTGGCCAGCAGGCTTTCACCTCTTCGCTGAAGTTATAGAGGTATTTTCTTCCTTTAAATTTCTCCAGGTTGGGTATGACTTTGAAATGATTGTAAAATCAAAGAAGGATTATGCTCTCATGGCCGCCTCTGGCTGTGGCTCGGGATTTACTTCCACTTAGTTGGCCCAGGTAACGGATCATGTTGCTGTCTTCAGCATTCTGCTCTTGTTCCATGTTATCATATGTGTAGTGTGGGTAGAGTTGGATCTTTCTTTTTTTTAAGTGATTAAAATTTTTTTTTACTGTTTTTATGTATTTTAGAGAGAGAGAGAGAGAGACAGCATGAACAGGAGAGGGTCAGAGAGAGAGAGAGAGAGGGAGACACAGAATCTGAAGACAGGCTCCAGGCTCTGAGCTAACTGTCAGCACAGAGCCTGATGCAGGCCGAAACCCAGGAACCTTGAGATCATGACCTGAGCCGAAGTTGGATGCTTAACCGACTGAGCCACCCAGGCGCCCCTAGAGTTGGATCTTTTTATGATTTACACTGAGAAAGAGAGAGACAGAAAGAAGAAAAAGGAGAAGGAGAAGAAGAAAGAAGAAGGAGGAGGAGGAGGAGAAGAAGGGGAAAGAGAAGAAGAAAGAGAAGGAGAACTAGAAGGTGAAGAAAGAGAGGAAGAAGAAGGGGGAGGAGGGGAGGGAGGGAGTGGAGGGAGAGAGACAGAGGGACCAAGGGATGGAGAGGGAAAGGGAAATAGTATAGCAAACTTTACTAAAAATTTAGAAGATGGAAGTCGTTTACATTGCAGAAACTAAAAAAAGTAGAAATTATATATTAAATATCCTTCTTAAAATGTCTTTTACCTACACCATTACGTGAGATGTTTTCCTTAATCATTCATTTATTTTCTATTTCTTCTTTCTTCCTCTTTCTTCTCATCTCTTGTCTTCAGTTTCCCTAGGTTCCTCCCCTCCAAATTCTTCTCAATCTATGAACTTGGCATAATAGTTTGATCTTCTCTTTGCTTCTACTTTCAAACTTGATCCCAAGATTTCCCAAAGCTACCACAGTGTTCAGCTGAATGTAAGAACCATATTCTCCATTAATAAACAAACAGGAGCCTGGCACAGGACAAGACTTTATTGAATAAGAATATAATTCTGACTTTATATCTAATTTTCCCTCCATTAATACTGTGCTATAGTCTCATTATCATTTACATTGATATGACTAAATCTGTATCATTATATTCAATTTTGGCATTTATTTTGAAAAAAAAAACAACTAAACTGGAGCTAGAGGGAAAGAAATCCTTAAAAGTCAAATATAAGAGACAATTATAGTAACTGGGTTGTATTAATCTCAAGAAAAAAATTACAGCTAAGCAAACGAGAAAAATGGTGGACAATCTCTGTTAAAGATATTTCTGCAGAAAGCACTTTAATTACTACCCCTTTTAAAGGTGTTTGAAAATATTAATCACATTCACTCACCTATTGTCACATAAACTGTTTGGTGGTACCTGTCACAATTAATTCAAATGAGACTTTCGTTTTAAAAAGGTGACTGGTTGCAAATAGAAATAAAACCTTAGGATGAAAGCACAGTTTACCTACATCTGTACCACTATCCCTTCCAAAAATGTAACACAAAATTCCTCATTAATAACAGAAACTCTAATATGGCCTTTGAAAGAATGAAAGCAAGAAGCTGCCTATGAATGTTACATTCAGCTCTTTAGGATAAGCCGCTGCTGAAATTCATCCAAAAAGTTTGCCCTGAATGTGTACGTGACTGAACCCACCAGGATGATACCGGTTACATAATTTGGATTCTCCTGAGACGGATATTTGATGACATGATCAAGGCTTCAATTTCATGATTACCCCTAGAGAAATGCTGATCAGTACCGAATTTATTTTAGGAAAGGGTAGGTAATCCACTGTGTGTGTCTCGGGCACCTGCCAATTCTTATGTCAGAGACCAAATTGCCTCAGCCAGCTGTCTTGGCCTTCCAAAGCACTTTGAGCCCTGCACTGGCCATCCCTCACTACCGATCATTACCTCTTGCCAAGACAGTTCAGAACAGACACAACCTCAGGGCAGGCTCACTCCTAATCACACCTGAGGTTGTGGAAGAGCAAGTCTACTTCACCGTTGGGTCACTGTTAGAACCCAGGTAACTCTGGAGTCACTCTGGCTCTAACAGTAAACACGGAATTTTTATTTGTTGGCAAGATTGTGCCATAACATGGAAAGCAAACTAAAATAGTTTTATAAAAATTGATTTCTTTGGACACACATCTCTTCTCCATTTATTCATGCTATGCGTACCTCATTAACAACTGTACTCATTAATGAACTTAATTTGAATATGGTTGAAGTTGAGTGTGGAATTTGTTATTTGTTAAAAATAATTTTAAACCTCTCTAAAAGCAAAGACATAAAGGTTATTGAATAAGACTGCTGTACTCTTTTTTTAAAGTTTATTTATTTACTTTGAGAGAGAGAGAGAAAGTACACACAAGCTCTGGAGCATGGGAGGGGCAGACAGAGGGAAAGTGAGAGAGATTCCTAAGCAGGCTCCACGCTGTCAGCACTAAGCATGTGGGGCTTGAACTCATGAACCATGAAATTAGGACCAGAGTCAGACACTTAACTGACTGACCACCCCGGTGTCCCAAGACTACTGTACTCTAACTAGAAATTCTCATCAAAGATACATTGAGGAAAGGCCCTGGAGACATTAATTCATTCATCCATAAAATAGTTGTTGAGTATCTGCTTTGTATCAGACAATTTTTACAGTCATGAATAAGACAGGTTATAGTCTTTATGGAGCTAATTGTTTCTGGGGGGAGGCAGCCAAAGAAACAAGACAGACACAAAATATTCAAGTTTAACAAGTGCTGTGAAAGGAACAAACAAGTTGAGAGAGAAAAGAGTAGAGACAATTTTAGGGATATTTTCTAGAGGGGACATTTACTCTGAGACTCAAGGGAAAAAGAAAGGAGGCATATGGTTGGCCAAAAAACTAGAGGAAGATTGGAACAAAATGAGTTAGAGAGAAAAACAGAGGTCAAGTCTTGCATGGATCTATAGACCAAGGCAAGAAGTTGGATTATATGATAAGTGCAATCGAAAGTCCAATGAACGGTTTTTTCTCTTAAGGATATGATACAAACTTTGTTTCAAAAATGTCATTTGTGCCTCCTATGAGTAGAAAAGTTTGGAGGGAATAGAAGGAGACAAGATAAAAGGTGACGAGGCCATTTGAGAGACTGTTGTAGGAATTCAAGAAAGAGAAAATGGTGAGGAGATATAAGATGGTGGCCACAGGAGATAAAACATTTGAGAAATATTTTGGAGGTAGAATATGGAGAAATAGCTAACACATTGGAGGTGGGGGGCAACAAAGATATAAAGAATAAAGATGACTGTAGTTTTCTGCTGAAATAATGTGGCAGAAAACGGAAACAAGAAGACCTGTGCCTTAGTTTGGAATCAGCAGCTTTACCTAGGATTCTGGCCAGTGTGTAGGCTATGATTGTGCTCAGACACTGAGGAAAACACTAGTCTCTATAAGGCCAAGGGAATCTGGAAGAGATGCCTTTCCTGTGAGCACTTCTGGAAGGCAGAGCTTTAGGGAACATTGGTTTTATTTAATTTATTTTATTTTATTTTTTGAGAGAGAGAGTGAGAAAGCACATGTGCATGCGAGAGAGCAGGGGAGGAGCAAGGGAGAGGGAGAAAGAGAATCTTAAGCAGGTTCAACCCCCAGCGTGGGGCTTGATTTCATAATCTGGGATCGTGACCTGTGCTGAAATCAAGAGTCAGATGCTTAACCAGCTGAGCCATCCAGATGCCCCAACATAGGCTTTATTTCAGATGATGACAACACCTCTCTCCTTGACCTGCTCTAGTCAGGCTCCTCTAAGCCCTCAAGGCCCCAGCGTTGGACTCTATCTGTTGCCCCTTTAGTCCAGTTTTAGCAAAATCTTTGCTGAGTCAGTTTAGAGAAAATCTCCCACCATTGATATCTTATCTTTTGGCCTGCCTTCAGCAAGAATTCTAATTCGTCATTCTAGCAAGAGTCTCAGTGGCTAATGTTTCCTCTGAATAATTTCCCACCCACTAACCCAACTATGCTCCTCCTGCCCTTGTATGAGGAGTTGAACCCCATTCTTCTCCCTACTGCAAACCATCTACCCCTCCTTCAGAGGTCCCTGAATAAAGTCTATCCTCTTTAGCAAGTGTAATGAATAATGTTTTTTCTATAACAGTGGAGAAAAAGATAAATAAATAAAACAGTTTGGTGTTGGGAGCCATTTATGAACTCACTAGGTTAAGAATAATCCTTGTGAGGTTAAGGCAAGTTTTGCATGGCCTCCTGCCATCAGATGGTGACTGATGTCTACTCCCCACTCAATTATTTTTGCTTGAGCATTGAACCTCGAGGCACCCTGTTGACTGGTATCAGGAGTGACTTGTCCCCTTATTCTGAAATATGCTGACTGCACCTTGTGAAAGAACTTATTAAAAGAATTTCTCCTTTTGTGATTATGGGAGCAAATATTGCATTTCCTGAGAAACCTGTTTTTCTTTCCCTCAGGAAAACAGGCTATTGACCCCTGCTCACAAAGAACTAAGTGTTGCCTTTACTATACTAAAAACATTGTCTTGCATTTGAATGCTGAAAATACCTCCCTCCCCCATATAAAAAGCATCTAAATCTTCTACATCAATCACTATTGATAAAGATTAGGCATGAGTCTTCTACCAATCCATGTTCTGGGAAATTTTTACATACCAAAGAAGTTTGTCATCAAAAATTATTGTCTAAGGCAAATGCCACTTCTGTGCTGTGCCCCATACATTTTTTACCATAAATAAATCTGACTCTCAGGTCAGTGCAGAGATGCCTGCCTGGTGATCAGAAAGAAACTCGTGGCTCTCTCATCCCTCTGCCTTTCACTGACACTGTCCATCCTTCAGGGAGCTCTGGACCTGCTGGAGCTGGACTCCAGCAGTCTGGAAAGAATGGGAAAGAGTAGCTGAAACTAACATGCGGGAAAACTAGAAGCGTGTTGATGTATTCAATGGCAGGAGTAGGGAAGCAGCTAGATGTGCTGACAAAGTGCCTTTTGTGAGGACCTCAGTCACTCAGTGACACAGCTATGGGATGGAAGTCTCAGTATCTCCTCTCACACATGTGCTCCTGCTCTCCTGTTTCTCAGAAGAAAGGAAAATCTCCTGCATTAGGGCCTTTCTTTGTCCTCCTTCCCAGGCATTCCAACTCTTTTCCTGCCTAAAGGACAAATTGTTTAAAAATCCCCACCATGAGATGCCTGGGTGGCTCAATTGGTTAAGTGTCTGACTTTTTGTTTTAATAGCATCTGACTTTTGATTTCAGTTCAGGTCATGATCTCGGGGTTCATGACTTCAAGTCCTGCATTGTGTTCTGTGCTCTGCTTTGGATTCTTTTTCTCTCCCCCTCTCTCTGTCCCTCCCCTGCTTGCACTCTCTCTCTCTCTAAAAATAAATAAATAGACATTTAAAAATATATTTAAAATCTCTACCATGACAACAATTCTGTAGAAATGGAAACACGTGGTAACATTTGTTTACCAGAGCAAGCATCTGATTTTGTGCCTTCCTCAAAGAACCTGAAATGGATGCCTCCATATTATGAGGAAAAGAATTGTACTGTACTTGAGAAATAACCTGCTGAGTTCAGTGTTACTGTCATCTCAATGCCACTGAAATTGGAATTATGCCTAAAGCTCTTGATTATTTTTTAATAGTTTGTTGTCAAATTGGTTTCCATATGCTCTTGATTATTTTGAATACATCTTTTCAGTGTCATATAAAGCATATCAATCTGAGACCTTAAAAACAACCTTCATTAAGGCTTATATGTAATATAAATCCAGACTACTCTAGATCTTGATTGAGTGTGATGTTTTCATTCCAGATTTAATACCTCAAGGATTCCAGTATTAATCTGAATGCATGCCTGGCTCGATTTTCAGTGTGCATCTCTTTGAAAAGGGCTAATGCATTGACAACTTAAAATCCACGCAGATAATTTTAGCATTGCTTGCTCCCTGAATTATATGCTTTTGAGTATCCTAGCCAATATTAATTCCTTAGGCAATTTTACTGTGTATGCATTTCTCATACTCCTAAGAGTTCAGAGGAGACTTCTTTAAAAACATGTGGCTCTGGTCAAGTGGACCCTAGTTCCTCTGGAATATTCTCTTTCTCTTCCTCCTGGATATTGGTGGCCATCTGTCCTGAGAGGTGAAGGAGACTAGATTACAGGATACAATTTCAGTGTCTTTGGACCCTGGCATTAGATTATTCATCCAGAAGTCATAATAGGGGTTAAGAATCTCTCAACAACCAAATGGTCATTGGTATCGGAATTGTGGGGATCCTGTTGACAGTTTGATCAAGCAAGCCACTTTATCAGGCAGACCACCGATGTTGCACAAAAGCCTTATTCACAGAATGCAGTCCACATTCTCTGGGGTTTTGTTCACTTGAATAGAAATAATACCCAACCATGGCATTTATCATCAGGACCAAAGTACTTATCAAGCATGAGTACTCCTTCATCACTAAATCCGGTGAGTCTGTAAAATAAATTGCTTTAAAAAAAACAAACGGCTTCCTTTGGGTTTTGAACAGAAAGAAAAGGCTTTCTCATAATTATCTGTAGCCGAATCAGTTTCTCAAGGTAAATCGGAAGACAGGACTTTTGTAGATGATAGAAGATAGTTAGGTCTCTGGAACAAATTTGTAAAAATGAAAGTGTTGGTTCTAAGATCTATTTTTCAGTTTCAGAACTCAGAGAAAACTACAGTAATGATAGTTAAAACTTTTCCAGACTCTGATACCCTAAGGTCCTCCTATTCTATCTGTATGTTTCTTTTCGTGGGAAACATCTCTAGAACACGAAGCAGAGCACACATGCTCTCTAAACAGCCAAACACCTCTCTCCCAAGGAACATGAAACAGAAATTTGGCAATTATAAACGAAATTAGAAGCAGGTGCAGAAAGAATCCGGAAAAATGCAAATATACTTTTAATCTGCTTATCCCACACCTCTTGTCAGGTATTTTTCGTAGTAAATTTTAGTTCTACCTTGAAAAGGCCTTGCTTTCTCTCTTTATAATTTATCTTGCATACTTTGGCTTCTGTATTTATAGTACTTGTAGACTTACATTTCTCTTCTATACTTTGGCTTTACGGTTTTTATATCATAACTTTTAACAATCAACTGAATTTACATTGTGTGTAAGGGGAGGCATTCCGTTGTGTGTAAGTAGGTAAAAACATATTGTTGTCTTCCAAGCAGCGCTATTAATCTGATCGCGTCTGCTAGGAGTCTGCTGGCTATATGAAATTAAACAGTGGTGGTGGTTTCTCAGTCTCACAGAACACCAACATGGAATTGCTTCTCAAATTCTAAAAGCAAACATAGAATAACATCTTGTGCATGCTGTGTTTGAAAACCCTTCCCCACTAGCTGAGTTCCAATTTATTTTTTCTGCAAGCTGAGTTGCTACCACTATTGTATGTATTAGTCAGCCTGCGCGGAAAGTCTAACATTCCCCTTCATCCCTATTGTTTACTTATCGGGATCTGCCAAGAGGAGACGCAGTTTGCATTCATGAATGGCAAAAAATAAGTTAATTAGATGCTTGGGGAAATAATTATGTAAATATACTCAAAGAATCCCATACATGGGTTATAAAATAAGACCACCTAACCACTACTGGATTTGGATCTATGGACAGAATCCAATCACAGGACTCATTTCTAAGGAAAAATTTGCAAATAGATAATTTTAAAATTTAAAGCTGTGACCACCTTACACAGTTATGGGATATTTGGAGGTGTTTGAAATCATTTACCATAATCAGGGCTTTCTCAACTTTTTTAACTTAGCAGCAGAGAACAGTAAATATGAATCCTTGAGTAATTCAGAGTAGAGTCTGTTGCTCCCTGACCCAGGCATGAAATGTCTTTGAAGCCCTATGATGTCCTATAAATATTCATGAGCATTATAAATATTCATGAGCATTTTGCATTCTATACATGTAATGTACATGTTTATCTCAATACAAAAGCATTATGTCCCCAGTCTTCCTGAATAAAATGATGCTGGAAGGTATACCAACTTTCTTCTGGGGCCTCCAGTAGCCGCAAGGGTTCTGCCACCATCAGAGTGCCCCCTGGGTTAAGAGACACACAGTGATCTGGGTGGCTTGTCACAACAGTACCTCAGAGTATAGTCTAGAAAAGTGGCTCTTGTTATCCCTAGTGTATGAGGGCAGGAACTGAAGTTCAGAACTTTCAAGTGACCTGATACTGTTAAGCTGGGATCTCCCAGTGAGTCCAAGCCCTGTTGCTGTAGTTGTGCCTTGGGCAGCCAAATAAATAAACTTCAAGCCTCCCTAATTTCAATGGGGCCAAAAATAAAACCTCTTCTGTCAGCACCTCCCTGCTTCTCCAACTCCTCACCCTAGCCCAAGAATTTTGGAGGCATGTTATATAAGGGCGGTAGTTTTTAGCTGGGCTGTTGTTGCTACAATAAAGCTCTGAAAAATATCACCAACAGTTGGTTATTTTCTGGGTGAGGAGCATGCATAAAAAGAAACACGCCAACACGGGCCCTTCCTTTTCCAACTCATTCACTTTCTAAGTCACTCAGTCCCTCCCTCTTTCACCCTGCAGGCAAGCATGCATTCACCAAAATTGTTAGGCTCCGCGTTGTATGCACAGTGCTGTGAGATTTCATTGCCATCAACAGACAAAACACAGTTTAGTTGTTCTCTTTTCTTCATTTATTTACGTCTCTTTCATAGACTGGTGCGTGAGATAGAGAACTAAATACAGAAGATGATACAGTGCAAATAGCTCTTTCACTGAGGTATACCCAGGATTTTCTGAGAGTATGGAGGTGATGTGTCAAAATAACAATGATCAGTCAGGGAAGGCTTCAGGGAAAGGTGGCAAGTGAACTGAAACTTGATGGGTGAGTAGGCACTGGCTAAATGAGCACAGATGGAGGAAGGAATAATGGGCCAGGGAGGGCAAAATGGTTTCCTCATGTTGCTACTTCTAATTCCACGGTGGACTTAACCAAAAGAATGAGTCAAGGTGAATTAGAGACCTGGTCCAGCCTCTGGTGCAAAGAGCCCTCAGATGAAACTGTGATGTCTACTGTGGATGTGAGGAATCATTCACTACTGAGCATTCGCTACCCAGCATTCGCCACTGAGCATTCACCACTGAGCCCTATTCTCAGCAGATTGTTGGATGGGGGAAAAAAGGAAGCCAACGGGAAAATTCAGGTCTAATTATTGTGATTTGTGGTAAGCATGGAAAGAAGTAAACCTGAAAAATGACAACACTGGACATGTACTGCAGAAGGAATGGGAGGAAGGTACACATTTGTTCATATCTTTTGTGTATTCTTATCTCTTCTCATGGAATGGAAGGAAAATGTAATTTTTTTTTCCCTATTAGAGTCTAAAAATGTTGTTGTTTTTATTTGCACATTTATTCATATGTTTGCTGCCTTGTTAAAAAAATGCCTCTTTTCTTATTTATACAAACTATTTTGAGAATCCTGATATGGGAAGACTATGATCTATTCATTAATGTATTATACATAAGGATGATTTGAATCTGTTTTATTTAAACCTATACCATCTATTCAACTTTGAGTTTGCATAAAATACATATTTCTATTGCCCTTAGAATATATGGCATTTTATCAAAAGTGACCTCTGTGCTCCTGTGTGTTTCTCCTGGAATGATGCCTCCTGGGTTTCCCATAACAAAGAATCTCAAGCTTCTGAGGAGAAGTTAATGTTCTTTCTTTTGAAGACTGTGAGTTTGTGAGATCACACACCAGGTAACCGAAACCTGAAACATCATAAAGGTGTTTTCAAAACCCAGGCATTCTGTGAATGAGACATGAAATGAATTTCATACGCATCAGCTCCCTGGAGCCTTGTCACAATAGATAAGGCCAAATCGAAGGATGTGGCATTATTTCTTTGGGCTACTGAGCAGCAGAGTTAATAACTGAATCATAATTTCACTCCAGGACACAGAAGCTGCAACATCCTGTCCTCTTTTGATCCCTTTATCCATAATAGCAAAAGTAGAGATACTTTTAAATCAGACCAGATGATGAATACACCTATATGTGCTCTCTTAGAACTTGGTTTAAACACTTATTCAAAATCCCTTCCTTTGGGTGGGCTTCTCCAATTAATCCCATCATCTGATTACTTAGATGCTTCATTTATGCGGTGCACTGATTGCATTAATGATCCTAATTCTTCACCATAACCATCCCCACCCCATATCCACATCCTCTGCAATGGGACCCAGCCACCTTTAGCATTTCCCTAGTGTTTTTCCCTTACCCCTGATCTCGACTCGGACCATGTGACTCGGCTTGGCCAGTGCATATTCACAGCTGTGATGCAAGTAGAGGTTTCTTAAAGTGTCTGCCACTTAAAAAGTGCCCTTTTTAAAACTGCCCCTGTGACTTTCCACGAGAACATGTCTAGGCTAGCCTGGCCCAGCTGACAAGATTGTTCTTGTCAAGAATTATTCTGCTAGTAACCAGTAACACACAGATGACCACGGTGCGTGGCCAGCCCTGCCGAGCCCAGCCCACATCTGCTGACTACCGCAGACTCATGAGCTACATCCATGTTTACATCTGATGATACCAAGGCTTTGTGCTTGGCACACAGCTCTATTGTAACAACATGTCCTGAGAATTTCTGTTGTTTCTTTATGTGATATTTCATCATTTATAACATAAATATTGATTGATTTTATGCTTTTGTCATAGGTACCAAACCTATCTTACTATCCTCCCTTGTTTTTATCCTACCCTATTTCAAGAAGTTTCTCTCTGAGTGATTAGAAGAGGCTAGCCCATGTCCCTTTATCCCCACCTGCCACCAAGAGTGTTTGGACAACAGTTGTTTACCTGTTTCAAGGACAGACAAGCCACTGGCTGGCTGGCAGCTAAGGGGATTCTGTATCTAATCTGAAGAAAACAAATTGGATTAAGGCAGCTGAGGTGCTTGCTAACTGGTGTGCTGACTGAGAGGTTAGGGATGGCATCTTTGGTGGAGCAGGTGTGTAGTTAGTTCATAGTGAGCTGAAGCAGTTTGCGAGAGGGAAGGCAATGTGCCAAAGGAAACATAGATGATAGACTGTGTAGTCACTGAAAACTGGAAAGGATAATCTTGCTCCTTGTTGTTCTCTGGTCCCTAGTCCTGGTTTCACAGGAACAGCCATGAGTTCTACCTGTGATTCTAAAAGACTCCCTTCCACTTTAGCAACCAGTCAGACTTCACCCCTCTACTTAAACAAACTTTATTATTTAGAACAGTTTTAAATACACAGAAAAATTACAAAGATAGTACAGAGCATTTCTATATATCATGTGCCCAGTTTTCCCCATTATTAACTTTATGTAAGTGTAGAACTTTTGTTACAGTGAATGAACTGTATGATATAGTATTATTTATTTTAATGTTTATTTATTTTTGAGACAGAGAGACAGAGAACAAGCAAGGAAGGGGCAGAGGGGGAGACACAGAATCTGAAGTGGGCTCCAGGCTCCAAGCTGACAGCACAGAACCTGATGTGGAGTTTGAACTCACAAACTGTGAGATTATGACCTGAGCCGAAGTCAATGCTTAACCAACTGAGCCACTCAGGCGCCCCTGACATAGTACTATTAACTAAAAGTCCATGCTTACTTTTTGACCTAGTGTTAAAAACTAGTTCATCCCCCTCTTGATGCCCCTCCCATGCTCATGCTCTGTCTCTGTTTCTCAATAATAAATGAATGTTAAAAAATTAGAAAAAACAAAAAACAAAAAACTGGTTCACAACCCATCTAAAACACATCACATTTGATTGTGCTGTCTCTTTGGGCTCCTCTTGACTGATCATTTCTCAGATTTTCTTTATTTTGAATGACTCTAACAATTTTGAGGAGTACTGGTGACCTATTTTGTAGAATGTGTCTTCATTGGGATTTGTCTGTTATTTTCATGATGACACTAAAGCCATGTGTTTCTGAGAGGAAGATCACAGAGATAAGGTACTATTGTCATATATCATACCAAAGGTACATGCTACCAAATGACTCAGCATTGATGACATTGACCTTAGTCACCTACACAAGACAATGTTTGTCAACTTTCTCCACTTTAAAGTTACTCTTTCTCTGCTCTGTTCATACTGTACCCTTTAGAAGGAGTTTACATTTTGAGCAGCCACATTTAAAGAGTAAGGAGTTATGCTCTTTCTCTGGTGGCAGAGTGTCTATATATATTATTTGGACTCTTTCTGCATTAAAGACTTGTCTTATTTATTTAATCATTTATTTATATCCATACAATGGATATATAGAGAGAGTCATGGATATTTATTTTATTCTTTAGGTTATAACCCAATACTGTGCCATTTATTTTATTGCCCATATTTTTTCATCTTTGGCCACTGGGAGATTTTCAGTTGACTCTAGTGTCCTTTTGACATTTGTGGGTTTTGTTTTGCTTTGAGCACTTCTTTACTTTCTGGAAGTACAAGAATCTTTCAGCTGCCACTTTTTAATGGAGATAATTTGTGAAGGTCCTCATTATTTGTGTTTAACACAGATCGAAGAATATAAGTTTGCTTAGGTTCTGAATTTCATGCCATTGCTAGCATTACTAGCACTGCCATTGCTAGCTAGAGAATCTGGGCAACTGTAAAGGCCATCCTATAGGATGCTCTTATAGACAACCAAGCCAGCAGGCTTGTCCAACTGTTGAGCCTGGCATCCGGCCCCACATAACAAGAGAGTCTAGGCAGAGAAAGGTGTCCAACTGTTGAGCCTGGCATCCGGCCCCACATAACAAGAGAGTCTAGGCAGAGAAAGCCTCAAAGCTCAGCCTATAGTACCACACTGCCAGAGAATTTAGCCTACAGCCCTGCCCAGCAGCAGATCCCACCTTATGGCCCTGCCAAATTGCTGAAGAAACCTGGGGCCCCACCCGATCAGGAAGCAAAGATAGTGACCCCACCCTAATCCAGAGCACAGTCTCCAGCCCCACCCAGCTACAGGGTACAGGTGGAGGCCCTGCCTAAAGAGAGAACCCAGCCTGTGATGACACCCAGCACTGGAACACAGCCAGTGGCCTACCAAATTGCAAAGACCAGCCTGTGGTTGGAGAGAGAGAGAGAGAGAGAGAGAGAGAAGATATCTCATTTCAAAGGGGAAGAGATCAACAGAGTGATATGAAGAATCCATTAAGGAGGCAAAAAATACCTGGAGAAGTGGACACTGTCAAGACTTCCCAGATGCTTCTTTTATTTATTTATTTATTTAATTTATTTTCTTTTTAATTTTTTTGAGAGAGAGAGAGTGTGTGTGAGTGGGGCAGAAAGAGAGAGGGACAGAGAATCTGAAGTGGGCTCTGTGCTGACAGCAGAGAGCCCAGTGTGGGACTTGAACTCACAAACCATGAGACAATGACCTAAGCCAAAATCTGACCCTTAACCAACTTAGCCACCCCGTGTTCCCCAGATGATTTCTTACTAATAGGTGTTGTCTTATCCATGTTTTGTAGTTTCTGGTCTACAAGAGAGCAAGCCCACCCGAGCCTCCCCTACAGTGAAAAACCAAATTCAAAACGAACAGAATGTATCCTGAGCACTGATAAGCTGTGATTAACTAGGGTGTGGACCATGTCATAATTTGCATGGCCTTTCCCTTGTTATCTCTCCCAGTAATAATAAAGTAAGAATACAAAATAAGGAAAAGAATGATCAAATTTTGAAGGTTGAAAACTATCCCAAATATTATGGAGCTATTTTGACTACACTAGACTAGGACATAACTCCCTTGATTCCAGACCAATGACCTTTTCTCTAAAATACATAGACTCCAAGAGAAGTATTTGAGAAGCTGTTTACAGATACTGCCACTAGAGCTCTCCTTTCCTACCTGTAGCTACTGCGGCTCCAGGATAATTAGGGATGCCCGTTTGAGCCTCACAACTTCAGTATAATCTACATCTATCATAATGTCTAATTTATGGCATCTCTCCCATCCCAAATATAAAACCATTTCAATTGTCTTTCAGTTCTATAATCATGATAATCTGTATTCCATAATGATCAACCACAGTATTTAACTTTTTGCTAAATACTGTGAAGGAAATTTCTAAGAGTGCCCTAAACAGGGAATGAGAGAAAACTCTCTCTCCATCTCTAGTTGTCTTGTGTTAGAAGTAGAGAAGGAACAAAATAAAATTATTTTGTATTAGGTGACCTGAACAAAGTTGGGCTATGTACCAAAACATTTCTTAGTTTACTGGCATGTATTGCTTAACCTTTAAAGTCATAACTATGGATGGAGCGCCTTAGTGGCTCAGTCAGTTAAGCATCTTACTCTTGATCACAACTCAAGTCTCCATCTCAGGGTCGTGAGTTCAAACCCTGCACTGGGCTCTGCACTGGGCAGGGAGCCTACCTAAAAAAATAAATTAATTAAGGGAAAAATTCACAACTTTGGGTAAATTAGTCTCTTGTATTCAAAGATTTGAGTGAGAATAACACTAAAACTGCTGATGGTTCAATGATGAATTCAGTGACATGTCTATGTTCTCATTACCCAGACCTCGATAGGAGAATTTCCCATATAAACTACCATAGAAACAGTGGCTAACTCTCGTTGGAAAAAATGGGGAGTTATCTATGTTTTTTTGGATTTAATCTAAGAATATGTTAATAAAAATCATGTAAAATTATCTTGCACTAATTTAGAGATCATATTACCTTTTGATCTTAAATTTTTTTTATCTTAAGATAAAAAGCAGTTAAGAGAAAGCTTCTGGATAAGATAAAAACACAGAATTTGTACCCTTAAAATCTTCTATGTAGAGTAGAATGCAAGTTTTGGGGGGTGGGGGGAACTCTGTGTCTTGCATTCATTGTATTCCTTGCAACTAAGTACAGGGATTGACAAAGAGTAAATAATAAATATGTGTTGAATGAGCTCATATGTAGTTAATTCTTTTCTTTTCTTTCAGCAAATTTTGTATTCCCTAGTTAATTTCATTGAGTTTTTGTTTTCAATTTACTTTATTTGGTGTCAGCAAGGTAGAAGGAAAGCCAAACTTGAGTCTATTTTTGCTCATTATTCTGTAACAGAAAAAAAGTATTTCAAGAAACTGAATAAAGTTGGGAAATACTTCTTAAACAACTATTATATATACCATATTGTAACAACCAAAATGATGGTGCCCTTCCTTCTTCCTCTCTCAGACTTCCCAATTTTTAAAGCACTCCTCTGGTTTCAGTCTCATTTGTCTCTCACCTGTCTGACTCCTTGTTAAGATTCTTGTTTCTTCCTGATCTTTATAAGAACACATCAAACCCATCAAATAATATGGTACCAGAGGTCAACCACTTCTAAGATATTGAATGTTTTACTGCAGCTGAAGAACAGTAGATATTTGATAAATCTTCAGCTGGTGATCATTTGTTAGCAACATAAATATTAATTATCAAATAAGTAGAAAAGTTTTAAAAAAGAAATCTTTAAGCTTCTTCATGTGAGTCTGGGAATGGTCAGAGACAATGTGTCTATTGCTCCAGTTAATTTTGTTTTCCTTTTGCATCAGCTCCTCTTCTCCTTTCCTTTTCCTTCCTCTTTCAAAGACGGCCTGGTACAGAACTATGATGGACACAGTACTTCACTCTTGCACCATGCCCAACTGCTGCCTTCATTGCCTTTCTGCTTTCCTGACTGTCCTTCAGAACTAAAGCTTCATTTTATTTCTTAAATTTTTAAAATGTATTTATTTATCCTGAGAGAGAGAGAGAGCAAGCACAGGGGGAGGGAACAGAGAGAGGAAGAAAGAGAATCTCAAACAGGATCCATCCTGTCAGCAAACAGCCTGATGCAGGGCTTGGAACCCATGAACCAGGAGATCATGCATGACCTGAGCCAAAATCAAAAGTCAGATGCTTAACCGGCTGAGCCACCCGGGTGTCCCAACCAAGGTTTCATTTTAAAAAGGACTTCACAACAACTGGAATCTCCAAGAAAGCCTCCAAACTATTAAGCTAATTCAATAGCTAAATCCATGCAAAAAACATTTATGTTAGTCACATATACAATCACATTTTTTATTATAAATGTATTATCCTAATTTGTAGTATGCTAATTTCAAATCTTAGAATAGATATGCACTGGCCACTCAGTCACTTTTGCTGGCTCCTTTATCCTATCCCTGACTCTGTGAATAAGAATAACCCAGGAATCTTGTCTTTGACTCATTTTTGTTTTTCTTCTCTACCTTTTTATCACTACCATCAGCCCTGTCCAACAGGATTTTCCATAATGACTGGACGGTTCTTTGTGCTGTTTCAATATGGTAACCACTAGCCCCAATTGGTTATTAAGAACTTTAAAATGTAACTGGTATGCCTGAGGAATTATATATGTATTTTTTAAATTTTAATTCTTAATTTAGAGCCACATGTTGTTACTGGCTACTGTATTGGACAGTGCACAGGATGGTTTCATTTAGCTTTATGGCTTTGAAAACCACCTTTATGCAAATTTTACACCCAAATTTTTTCTCAAATATTATCAACTTATTATTGCCATCACCTTGGCTACCTTAGTACAAGCAACCATAGTTATTTTTTAGTATAGCATTTTACTAGTCATACTGCTGCCATTTTGCCCTCCCCAACAATGTATTCTCCACATGGTTGCCACTTAAAACGTAGGTCATAGGTGTTATTTCACTCCCTGCTTGAATCCATATATTGGTTTTACACTGCTACTATAAAGGTTACCACAAACTTAGTGACTTAAAACCACACAAATTTATTACCTTACATTTTTGTAAATCAGAAATCTGACACAGGTCTCACTAGGCTACAATCTAGCTGTTGGTAAGGCTGCATTACTCTCTGGAATCACTAGGAAAATTCTTTTCCTTGTGTTTTCCAGCTTCTAGAATCCATCCACATTCCTTGGCTTGTGATTTCCTTCCTCTGTTTTCAAGGTCAGTCACATATCATCATTCTGACGTGGCTTCTGTCATCACCTCTCTTTCACTAACCATAGTCAAGGAAAGTTGTTTAGGATCTCATACAATCATATTGGGTCTACCCACATAATCCAGGATAATCCCTCTATTTCAAAATGCTTACTTTAATCATACCTAGAAAGACCTTTCTTCCATTTATAATAACATATTCACAGGTTCTAAGGATTAAGTGTGGATATCTGAGTGAGGAGCTTATTTTGATCACCACAGCCTCTGACCACTTCCATAATTTAAACACCTCTCATAATCTGGCCCTTCTCTAGCCCTTTGAACTTTTTTCTACTACTTGAGCCTGCTCTTACTCCATTCTTGCTCATACACAATACTAGAATACTCAGTATTTCCTTCTCAGAGTCTTTCTCTTAGCTTTATCATTCTTTTCCAACATTTCCTTGAACTTTTCCATGAATCATCAGGGGTTTGTTAAACTGTCCCTTCCTTGGAGACACATTCCCTAACCATCTTGACTAAAACATGAAAAAAACCCCAAACCACTATCCCCACCCTGACCAAACTCTGTAGACCTAGCTTTTCTTCTTCTTCATAGAACTTATCATTCTCTGAAATATTATATTAAATAGCAATGTGGGTATTTATATATTCTTTGTCTCCTTCAATAAATATAAGCTGTGAAAAAATAGGAACTTTATCCTTTAGCTTATTGTTGAATTCCTAGCATCTATCACAGTATAGATGCTCAGAACATACCTGTTAAATAAATGGATAATTGAATAATGTTGATATATAATGTTTCCATAAAAGAAGTTGATTTGGTAATTCTGACCACATTTAACAACTGTTAAAAAATTAATGGTATTGTGGAAAAAGGTATGTTCACCCATCAATAACCTATATTCATTTTTACCATGATCAAACAACTAGTCTGAGATCTAAAGACAGAGGTGAGAGAGGGCAACTGTGCTGTTCATGACATCATGCCAGCTACTTTGAAAGTCACATAAACTCAGAGTATGGGATGCCAAGTGATTTCTCCTGGTTCTTAGTGACAGGGAAGTATTAAATAGTGCTTTTATTTTATTTTAAAAATGCTTTTTTTAATGTTCATTTATTTATGAGAGAGAGAGAGATAGAAAGTGAGCGGGAGAGGGGCAGAGAGAGAGGGAGACACAGAATCTGAAGCAGGCTCCAAGCTATCAGCACAGAGCCTGACATGGGGCTCAAACCTACAAAGTGTGAGATCATGACCTAGGTCAAAGTCAAATATTTAACTGACTGAGTTACCCAGGTGCCCCCAAATAAACACTTTCAGATTTTGCCTTAGAAACTTTTCATAGCATACAAAAAGAAAAGTTTGGAAACTGAGGAGGGAGCACGGGGCAACCTGAGGGCCAAGTGCAGGCTAACAGCAACCCCCACCCTAGGTGGGGTATGTGTGATATTCCTTGGGCAGTCCTGGCCACCCCAGAATAGGAAAGGACAAAAACAAAAACAAAAGCAAACAAACAAACAAAAAAACACACAAATAGTTAAACTAAGAGTCTCCACCAGTTTACCAGAAAAAGGCAATCCCATCAATAGCCTAAATCCAGGAACTCCCTGCAGTCTTAATGTTAATGCTTTTCTAGATGGAAAAACAACCTTAGCTTAACAGTAGCTAAGCCTCTGGTAAGTTTTTAGCATGTGAAAATCTCTTTAGAAACTCCCTCTTGAATTTTTGTCCCCTGACTCCATAAAAGGGTCACTCCCCACACTCTTCCTGCCCACAGATCCTGCTCCTGTGCTTTAATAAAATCACCTTTCTTGCACCAAAGATGTTTTCAAGCATTCTTTTTTGGTCATCGGCTCCAGACCCCACAAACCCTCTTTCACCCCCAAACTACACCAGAAACTATGAGTCAAGTTCATAGTGTGATTGGAAAAAAATTTGAAAAGAAGTCCGTATAATCTCTATTTATTAACCTCATTAATCCTGGAATATTTATACCTCATAACCTATTGTATTCAATAAGTGAAATTGGAGTCTGTATAAAAAGTTGGAATTATTTAATAATTGCAAATTTCTACACAGTAACTCCACTACAGGTTACCAAAATTTAATAGCTCTGTGATTTTTCAGCCAGAGAGTTAAAATCTCTGAGTCTCATGTTCATCATTGTAAAGGAATTCCTACTTTTAGGGAGCTGTTGTAAAAATCAAGTGTGAAAATACTTTGAAAACTGTATGATGTATTATGCTGACATCTACCAATTTGACAAAAGCTTGTCTTCCTATTTATTTATTTGTTGTTGCTGTTTTTGTCTAACCCCAAACTTCCCAAATTCATTGGATAAGATGATGGTGGATTGCCAACCCAGCTAGGGAAATGTACAGAGCTGTTGGAAATGAACCCTATTTCCAATTTATGGATTACACCAACCTGGGAAGGTGTGAGAAGACTAAAAGCAGAATAACCAGCTAGGAGGGTATTGTAAAAAGCCACGTTAGAGGAAATTGATCCTCTGTGACTGAGACGATGAGGATGTCAGGAGTCAGGAGGAGGAGCTGCATTTATGAAGAGGTAATGAGTTTAATCTGAGCTGTGCTCAAGACCTTGAAGAAGAGTCTCGGAGTCATTGCTGATTTATTCATCTCTACAGCCATTTAAAGTCATTTGCCAAGCCCTGAATAGTCGTCCTTCTCATCACCTGGCAAAAATCATCTCTCTTTCATTTATGTTGCCAAGACCCTTCATCATTTCTAGGCTGACAATGGCCATAGGCTCCTCACTGGTTTGTCTGGCTTTCAATTTTCTCAGCCCCACTATTGACTGGCATTAAGTTGTTAAGTATAAAAACAAAAAACACAAAAAACACATTCTTCTTCACCCAACGCCCAAATCACAAGCATTTAGAGCCTATTGATCTGCCTTTATGTAGACCCAGTAACCAAAGGTTTCACTTTGGGAGGTGACTGCTATATGCTGGGCTAAATCACTTCTTCAATTCAAATTTACATGAAGACTTTAGGGTCTCTTGTGATTCCTGAAATCATTGCAAAACTTTCAGGGAAGTGATGTTTGGATACTGTGAAATATATAAATAAGACTTACCAAGGATCTGTGCTTGGTTTAAATAAAGTTGAACAGCTGTTCATGAAAAGTTCACATAAATTTCACATAACAATGCTCACATTTGGCTAAAATAGTTTTTAAAGTTCAACTAAGAAAAAAAGTGTATAGAACACTATGGCAAATTCTAGGATGAATAAAAAGCATGGTCTAATATCACAATGACAGCTGGATATGTATTTTGAATAGTTGCAGGTACAGCATAGTAATTACAGTTTGATTGTGAAATGAAAATAAAATCAGATAAAGAAAGGCCCTGAATGGATGTTTCACTGGACACAAAGTGCCTAAAATTCTACCAGTTGGCAATTTCATACTCTTAGAGTGCCTAATATCTTTGATTTTTTTTAAATGCATGGGCCCTTTATAAAGTGAATTGTTTTGATTTCTTCCTATGATTTATAAAATCCAGCAGTCTTCACTGGTAAAATTATGAACAAATGAGGCAATTGAAGGTCATTTCAATCACTATCTTGCATGATATGGCTATATGCTTTTGACCTTTGAGCATTAAACCAATGGCTAAGCATCATAGTTTTGAAGTTCATTAGCTGTGATGGATCTATGAAATTAAATAAGATTGGAAAAAAGAAAGCTAAAAAGTGTCAGGAACTGTAGGGTACTCTATATGTTAAATTGTGAGATAATGAAAGAGTAAAATCTCCCATGACCAGATATAATATATATCTTGTGTATACTGTGTGTGTGAGTGTGTGTGTGTGTGTGTGTGTGTGTGCGTGGAGAAAGAGGGAGGAAGAGAGAGAAAAGAAGAGCAGGAGAGGAAAGGGATGAGAAAATAAACTTTTATTAATATTACTGAAGGAAGGGAAAAATCAGGACACCGACATGGTGCTTATTGAGTGGAAATACGTGGTATGCTGATAAGAGAGAAAGGTTAAGTTAGGACTAAGCCAGAATCAGTATGATTCTTTATTACTCCTGAGACTTTTTAGTCTCCCTTCTAGGCTCTTGGATATGACATTCCTCGTGTGGGAATGCTACACACAACTTGGTCAACCAAGATGCTTTGGGTCTTAGATACATGACTTTAATTGTGTCCTTTACTTCATCAAATTTGAAGTCTTAAGTGATAGCTGTTTTACCGCGAGAGAGTTGGGGGTTCTTTCTTTTTCAACTGAGTGGGGGGTTTAAAGTACACTATTCATGGAAAATTATTATCCTCATTGCTACATAGAACAATGAGCACATGGCATTTTTGTTATTTGTGGTTTTACCTATTTTTCCTGACTACATTGTGAGCTCCTTGAGAGCAAGAACTACCTTATTTATCTTTATAATTCCAATAGTAAGCCCAAGGCCTGACTCATGGAAGATGCTCAATACATCATTGCTGAATCCAAGGAATTTTAGTTTCTACCAAAAGGGTTTATGATAGCCCAAGAGTCCATCATACTCGGGAAATTACTTACTGTAGTAAGTTCAAATGAAATTTTTATGCAAAACTATCAGGAAACCAATAGCAAATGTTTTTCAGTAAAATTTTATAGCACAAGATTTCTTCTAAAACAGAACTCCATGACAGGAGGCCACACAAGTATCTTAGGGATAGACTGCATTGTGGAAAAGTCTAGTGATGACTACTTGTAAGTGCAGCTGCTGGAGCAGCTGGCTGGCTCAGTTAGTAGCACATGCAACTCTTGATTATGAGTTTGAGTCCCATGTTAGCTGTGGAGGCCCCTTACAAAATGTTAAGTGTGGCTGCTTATTGAAACTGAAAACTATTCCCCTCAAATCCAGACATCCTAGAGACTAATAAATGTTTCTAGTCATGACAGTAAGGAAAATGTATGAGGCAGTAGTATTGTTTTGGAGAATCCTTTCTAAGAACTTATCTTTCCAAGACTTTAAGCATGACGGAGTATGAACAGAATGACTCAAGTAAGAAACACTTGGAGAAAGGTTGAAGAAAAAGTCCTGAGAATTTGGTAAGAGACACTCAGTCCTCAATTAGTGTCACTTCATGTCATTTGAATTGGCAACCGTGTAGTGGGTCTGATTATCTTTTAAGTCACAGGACATACAGTATGTATATACTTGGGTCTCTCTCAATCTCTTTCTCCAAATTTCACTCCCCTAAGCACCTCCAAGGCCCAGAGACAAGCTGAAATGTTACATGTGGAAACAGAAGTACTTTTAAATACTGCTACAGATCAGCACAGCTTGCCTTCCCCACAATGAGGGCTGAACTTTAAATCAACCGCCCGGTGGTGGGGCATGGGCTGGCTGTGCGCGGTGCCCCAAGGGGTGGGAGATCAATTCAGCTTTGCTGAACCATGTCAGCAGTGGCCGTCTTTAAGATGCTGACGTGGCTCTGATTGACAGTTTGAAGAAATTTAACTGCTTTGATAAGGTTAAAGGGGGCAACCAACCACGAATAGAAAACAAAACCCAAGGCCACTTAGAAGCTTGATTGCATTTTACATTAAAAAAAAAGACAAAGAAAAAGAAATGAAAGCAAAGGATTAAAAAAAAGCAAAGTCTTTCATAAAAACTAGCTGATTTAAAATATTACTCACCCTGACCGATATTGCAAAAAAAAGTTTGGCTAGTGCCAGTTAATTGAACCCTTTGAGAAGTGTAATAGCATCAATTAAGAATCCACATGGGCTCAAGGAAGGAATAATGGGCTTTGTGGATCTGTTGGGAAAAATAACAAAGTTCATAGTTTCTTTAGAAAATAAAAAATCTAAAACAATTACTGCTTATGTCCATAAAACATAAAAAAGTCCAAAAAAATTTAGCGATACATAGCTACACATGACTTATACTCTTGTTCATAAAAAATCAAACAAGAAGTATTAAATTTATGACGTTGATCATGGCCATTTAGCTTTATTTGTAAGCAATTTACCTTAGTAATAGGGCACAGAATCTAGCATATTAAAGACACTATCAAAATATTCCCCAGAAGCCCTCAAGAGCTGTTGCATGAAATAATAAAATATCTGGTTGAATATATTTGTTCCCTTTTTTAAAAAATGAGATTGCATTGTGCCTCTCTAAGGATCTAAATATATGCTTTGTAAAGATTTATCTGAGGGAATTAATCACAAAGCATAACCTTCCAATTTTTACTTATAATATTAATAGATGAATGAATCATTGATTACTTGAAATCATATAAATTGAGCACTCATTATATATTTATGTTGTTCAGATCCTAAGGATGCATCAATGAAAAAAGCCTAAGTGTTTTCTTTTAGGGAGCTTAAGTTAGAAGGAAAAGCTGTAGAAGGAAGGAGATAGATAGGAAAAAGTAAACATAACTAGTAAGTAAACTGGTTTGTTAGAAGATAAGACATTATATAGAAGAAAAAGAAAGGCTGTTCGCCTTCTCTAGGGGAAGAGGGTATGACGCTGTTGCACATTCCATATGGTGGTCACTGAAAGCTTCATCAGGGAGGGAAATAAATTCAAGCTAAAGGGGCACCTGGGTGACCCACTGGGTTGAGTCTTGGACTCTTGATTTTGGCTCAGGTCATGATTTCATGGTTCGTGGGATCGAGTCCCACAACAGGCTCTGTGCTGACAGCTTGGAGACTGCTTGGGATTCTCTAGCTCACTGTCTCTTTCTGTCTCTTTCTCCCTCTGCCCCTGCCCTGCTTGTGCTCTCTTTTTCTCTCAAAATAAATAAATAAACTCTAATAATTAATAAATAAATAAATCCAAGCTATAAAATAAGAAACTGGGGGAGGGAGATGGGAGGTAGTGGAGAGTAGCTCCAGAGGAAATAATTTGTGCAAGACTCTAATGTTGGAATAATGCAACTGGAGTGTTCAAGGGAAGCAAGGAATCGAGTTGGTAGGAAAGGCATGATGAAATGGAGAAAGTAGGAATCAGGTTCGAGAGATAATGAGCAGCCAGATTTTATGGGTTTTGCAGGCCTCTGAAAGGACTGATTTGCTCTGATGGAAGTTACAAGTCATTAGAGGATTTGGAGCAGCAAAGTGACATGGTCTCAAAGCGTTCAACAGATGGCCGAGGGGAGTGAAGGGGAGCATAGGAGCAGGGCATCATTTAGGACGTTAGTCCAACAATTCACAACAGCAGGTTCAGACCAAGGGTGGTAGAAATGAAGGTGATGAGAAGTATTCAGATTCTGGATGTATTTTCTTTAACTTTTTATTTTGACCTGATTGTTTAGCCTAACAGAAATTTGCAAAAGTGGACTGAGAATACCAGTGTACTTACCACTCAGCTTCCCCTAAAGGTAACGTTTTACAGAATCACAGTACAATGATCAAAATCAAGAAATCAAGAAATCGGGGCACCTGGGTGAATCAGTCGGTTAAGCATCCAACTTCGGTTCAGGTCATGATCTTGCGGTTTGTGAGTTGGAGCCCCACGTCAGGCTCTGTGCTGACAGCTCAAAGCCTGGAGCCTGCTTTGGATTCTGCATCTCCCTCTCTCTCTGCCCCTCCCCTGCTCACTCTCTCTCTCTCTGTGTCTCTCTCAAAAATAAACAAACATTAAAAAGTTAAAAAAGAAAACAAAATCAAGAAGTTAACATGTTACACTGCCATTGACTAAACTCCAGACCCTATTCAAACTTCACCATTTTAAAAAAACATGTTTTTCCTGTTCCCGGATATGATCCAGGATCCCACCTTGCATTTAATTGTTCTTCTCCTTAGTCTACAATCTGTGACCGTCCTTAGCCTTGCTGATCTTCCATAATCTCTCTTTTGAAAAGCACTGAGCAATTGTTTTGATGACTGTCCTTCAAACCGAGCCTGGTGTTTTCTCATGACTGGAATGAGTATGCATTTTTGCTGGGAACACCGCAGAAATGACATCTACTTCTCTGCGCATCTTATCAAGGGGCTCATGATGTGGGTGTGTCTTATTAGTGATGATATTCACTTTAGTCACGTGGTTATGGTGTTGCTTCCCAGATTGCTCCACGGTAAAGCTGATACTTTCATACTACCCAAATCTTTCTCCTTACACATCTGTCCAATAATTTTAGTATCAATCCGTGGATCTAGTCTGCAACAATTTTTACTGTGGTGTTTCTCTCATAATGATTTTTTGGTTTTGTACACTTATTAATTCAGATCTTATAGTAAGGAAGGATTGTCTCTTCTCCCCTACATATTTATTGCTTCTATTATTTATTTTTGCACTCATGAAAATTTACATTATTCTCTGGGTTAAAATCCAATGCCATTTTTCTTTATTTTGTGCTCAAATTGTTCCACTTTGACAACTGGGAGCTTTTACAGGTTGGCAGTTCTGTTCTTTCTATAAGCCCCCATTCTTGTTTAGTCACGTCTTTATTTCTGGCCCTATAAGATGCTTCGGGCCTCTACAATGAACTTTGGTGGTTTTATTTTTTGTATTTAGAAAATAGTATTTAAAAACCATGGGTAAGGCACTTGGTAAGCTGATGTACTCATCATCATACAGGGTATGTAAGTAATGACATTAGAACATCAGGGTCACTCTGGATCATGTAGTTTTTCTCAGAACAAAAACAAAGTCAAGATTTTGTCATTGTTTCTATCAGTCTTATGATATAGTGGATAAATTTCCAGACTCTTCTGTTATTAATTTTTCTTTTCTCTAGATTGATAGATAAAAGATAATAGATGTATATATAATAGAGATAATGTTTTATATATAGATCTATATAATATATAATACAAATCTAAATAAAGATCTATATATAGTACATTATCTATCTATCTATCTATCTATCTATATTTCGGATTCATTCTAATTTTTATTTTAACTTCTGTTGGCATCTTTTCATTCAAGTTTATCTTTTTTTGTCATCTTTAAGATATGTTGGTCTCCTCTGCCACCAGTTATATACCCTTTCAGAGACAATCTTTTTCAAACATATAGAACATAATGAAAAGCCAGCTTTTCTGTTTATAGCCGTCAGCCAAAAATTATGCTGTGATAATAAACAATGCCCAAATCTCAATGCTTTAAATCAATTTATATTTCTTGCTCACGTTACATGTTTGTGATGGGTCACTTGAGGTTTGCAGCATGTCCTCTTTGCTCCAGAATCCCAACTGACAGACCAGCCTCTATCTGATCTTATGAAGAAGGAAGAGACATGCGGAGCCGTGCTTCTGCTCGGAAGGGACAAACATAACTTCAGTTCCAATTTCTTTAGCTTTCATTGCTGGTCATATGGATGGGACTAACATCAATGAAGTAAAGAACATTAATCCTCCAGCAAGGGAAAGGGGATTTCCAGTGGGAGGAGGGAATTTCGGGCATTAGACAGATGTAGGTGGAGAGAAATCCAAATCGAGTCTACTACCTTCTTCCTCTTTACCTAGGTGCGGTCTGAAAGAACGCTGAGCTAGCATTGAAGGTCTGGCTGCCAGCGCTAGTTTTTCCATGGGATGCTCTCTAGCTACAGCTCCAGGCCTTTAGATTAGCTAGTTCCCTTCTTAAATAAAGTCCTGGACAAGAGGCATATTACTGATGATAGGGTTTGAGCCACATGGTGTGACTACATCCTCAAGTTGATTTGTTTCATTCATATCTTTTCACCTGGGGAATAGGAACTCAATCTTCCTCTTCCACTGTCTGTGCAGTTAGTCATGTGGCAGTCCTTGGAAACACAAAGTTAGAGTAACAAAGGGATGGTTATTTGCAAGTATACTTTAGGCTATTTTCCAATTTTATCTAATGGAACTGGTAAAAAAGTGTCACCTTTAGCAGGGTAGACTTAAATGCAGACTAATGCTATTAAACAATTAAGTTTAATCAAATCACAGCTATGCCTTTGTCTTTAAGATAGTTTTGATAACACATAACAGAAAAAAATGTGGTATGTCAAATCCTGTCACATCTACTGGAAAGCATTTGAGGCATTTGATCAGTGATGAAGTATAGGTTCTATATTTCTTTGTTTCCCCTGAGACTAATATTAAAATCAGTCTGTATTCCATTCATTCATCAAAATACATTTATTGATGCCCGTTTATGTGCAGGGCTTTGTACAAGGTATAAAGAAATGTTTGGCTTTCCTGAATGGGCTTGCAGTCTAGTGGTGAGATAAATAGTTGATAAATAATTCATTTTATTAAGTTAAATGTTTTATTTAATTATTAAACAAATAATGAGCTACAGTTATGAAGAAGATGCTTAGATTACTAGTCTTGTGCATAAAAGAGAAATTGGATGGTATGCAAGTTGCTTACGGGTGACCACCAACTAGAAACTTACAAAGTAAAATGAAAAAGGTAAAAGAGACTGAAAGTTTGCTATGAAAACTATGCTGCTATGGAGCAGTAGCTAAATTACTAAGCAGATCTATCATAAACATGGTACATCATAGGCATTTCTGAAGGCATGTTACTCAAAAAGCAAGACCCAGTGCTCAAAGCAAATGCCAATGTTAATACAACATTTAAGGGAACAAAAGGTCTTTCTGATGGTTAAGATGTATGAGTTAAAAATTTGTGGATTTTTGAGTTTGCTTTGTGGCTAAGCTTTATATTCAAATTATTCAAAAGTTTACAGAGAGAAATGTTTCCCGAGGAGCTGGATATTTTAGAAGAAGTTTCTATTTCCAGGAAAGTTGTTAATTAATTTGGTTACCTTAAGCAACTAACAACCCCTCTGGTGTCGTTTTTCTCAACTCTAAAATGAGAGATTGAATTGGATGAGCTAAGTTTCCTTCCAGCTATGCTCACTAAATGCTTCACAAGATTGAAGCAGATTGAATGGCAGTGCATACCATCATATGTGCGGACCTGCAAGACTCCATCCTTACGCAAAGCAGGCACCTGTGCCACTTAATGGTGTTTCCTATGTTTTTATTCTCATTGTAATCCATCTGATATCTTTAAAGCAATTAGCCACCTATATAAAGCAAATTGTTAGCTTAATTACACTGATATTTAGATATAAGGTTTATTTTGAGCAATAAATAGCCAAAAATCAATATAACACAGGATGAGAGTGGCATGTAAAATTGTGGGTACATACAATGTATCCATGTACATAAATATATACATAGACATATATAATGTATCTATTTTGTAGTATATTGTATCTAAAATTCCCTCTATACATGTAGCTATTTTATATATCCACGTTTCATGATCCTATTCTTTCCTACTGATCAGAGTTCTGAGAGTTCCTATTATAAACAGAAATAAATGTTTAGTGTTTTGCTAAGAATATCAGGTCAGAAAAATAATACAATACTTTTTAATTTGTATATAGTCACTCACACACGCCACTAAGCCCCGGGGTGTTTTCTGGCCATCTGTGGGGTGCTCAGACATTTCTATCAATCCTGCAACAGATGCCGTTCAATCAGGATTCTTGGCTCTTTTCCCTGAGTTCTTGGATGGAATGGAGGGCCAGTTAGGGGCTTTGGAAGCAGTGCTTCACTTTCTAGTGGATCTGCTTGTCTACGCGACGCCGTGACCTGACGCTCTCTTGGTATCCCTGTCAGGTTTTCTCATTCACCTGGGTGCCCAAAATCTGTAGCATAGATGGACCTTCAGAATTCACTCCCAGACCACTTTTTACCACTCTTGACTTTTAGGAACACCTGAGTGTCAATAAATTTCCATGACACATCTAGTCACACAGCTAAAATTCTGGATTTGAGCTGAACCCCTGAATTCTAAAATCCCTCAGGAGACTTGATTCCTTTCATAGGGATTTGGAATAATACCTCCTGGGTATCTGAATTCTGTTAGGAAGCCAGACAAATTGTCATAGTTCTGGGCATATTCAGTTGCTTGAGTAGAGTTTGGCTGATATTTATTAAGTAGATATGTGTCAAATGCAGAGCTATGTGTTTCTGTATGCATTTTTTAGTGTAATTCTCACACAACTGCCTTAAAGTGGATGTTTTTAGTATTCACATTTCGCATAGAAATTTAGTTTTAGAAAAGTTAATACCTTGTCTAAGCTTGCAAGTAGCTTGATCAGGAACTTAAACCCAGAACTTTCTGACTTTATTTATTTATTTATTTATTTATTTAATGCTTTTTGAGAGACAAATTTTGGGAGAGACAGAGCACAAGCAGGACAGAGAGAGAGGGAGAGACAGAATCCAAAGCAGGCTTCAGGCTCTGAGCTGTCAGCACAGAGCCCAACACAGGGTTCTAACCCACGAACCGCAAGATCATGACCTGAGCTGAAGTCAGACGCTCAACCAGCTGAGCCACCCAGGTGCCCACACAACTGTCTGGCTTTAAAACTCTAAAGTTATACTACCCCTTTTCAAATTTCAGTCCCACACTACCTTTCTTCTCTCAGTACATACTGAAGATTGTCAGAAACCCAGAGATGGATTTATGGTTATAGGAAGGATTTTGGTCTTTTGGTGACACTTAAATTACACAAAGCTGGCAAACTCCTTGTTTTGTCAATTACTAGATACGTTCTGCTGTAATTCTCTGAATTTCAGTGTCTTTATTTGCTAAAAGAAGATGATAGTACATGTCTTATTTTTTTTTAACCAAGATTACATATGTTAATACTTACAGAAGTCTTAGCAAGTAGCTCTTATCTGGGCATCAGATCTGATAAATAAGTATTCATTTCTTCGCTTTTCCTTTCAGATGGCTCAAAGCTGACTGGACATCCTTTAGGATATAGTAGAGATTTAGGAGTTCAGGAATCACTTGGGGAACCAAGAGATCTCATGGTTTATCTCCTCCACTTGGTGAATTCCTTCTCATTATTAAACATCAAATGTTTCTGGTGTGGCCTTCGCTGATACATTAAGCAAGGTTGGTCTTAACCTCCTATACATTGAAGGGATTGTGATGATTATTCTCGTGCCAGTGTCTCCCCACCCAGAATAGATTGTTGAGGGTGAAATAAAGGCTATGTGTTTTATTCCCACTATCTAGCAAACAACATGTGCTCAATACGTGAATCAACTGATAGAACAACTATGTTTGCTTTGAGATTTTTCACAATACTTTTGACTATCCCTGAACAGGTTTTAGATTCATAAATTTTAATATTCTTAAATCCTGTGAGATATAAAGAGATAAATGTAAAGACAAATCTCTAAAAGGAGATCCAGAGATTTCTAATTGGAAAAGACTCACAAAAAGTGCTTTCCCATGGAATTAACTTCATGTAAATTATTAAAAGGGACTTTCCCATTGTGACATCTGGAGAGCCTGCTAATGCAGAATGGTGTATCATCTGAAATTAAAGACATTTACTTTATGCATTGTTAACTAATAGGATATTTTCTGGAGTTGGCAAGTGAGAAAGAAATGGTGGAAATTCTCTTTGACACAGGATATTAGAAGCATCAGAGAGCAGTACCCCCAGACTGCATCCTTTGGAGGAACTTTACACTAGGTGCTTTGTGTCCATCCCTGAGAGTAAGCTCAAGTGTGGCGGTCACAGGAGGGCCAAAGTACGCCCATCAGTCTTGAGGTAAAGGAAAGATTTGATAGTTCTTTTCCTTATTTGGACTTTATATCTAAAGGCAGCACATGAATACTTTGATCCCTTAAATAATTCATACCTTGAAGCTAAGGTAATTAATTCACTTAGTGAAACTAGTACTTCTGACTTTATTAGAAAACATCATGAAAGCATTTTATAATGACTGAAGATTAATATGAAGAAAAATGAACAATAGGTTAATTCTGAGCTTTAATTTTCAATACAGTATAAATAAGAGGATTGTTAATTATTGTGGGTTGTGATCAATGCAAAATGCCAAACAGACAATTCAGTTACTAAAACTCTTTTGGGAAACTGAATTACCTGCTTTTGCCCTCTTCATTGACAATTTATGTTGTATGACTTAGACCTAATGCAATGACACTTTTGTTCATATGAAGTTCATTTTAGAGGAGTTTCAGAAGAAAAAAAAAAACAGTGCTTCTCTCTGTTTGATGGTTAAGATTCTATTCATCTTTCCTTTCAAAGTTGGCACCAATTACTACCATGTTAATTAATAATCTAATTCAAAGGAGTAAATATTGGTTTTGTAGACTAGAATTGAGAGGGAATGAGAGAATTATTTTTTACTCTTAATTCAAAAGACCTTAAGCTCAAAACATGTTAGCATGCAAATAAACATTCTTTCTTGAATTTGGGATTGAAATATATTATTGAAAATGAGAAATCCTGTGAGTAACATAAACTGCAGTATAGTGTGGTAAAGGAGCAAAGGTTCAGTGTCTCACACAGAAATCCAGAGAGGAAAATTCAGGGCAGCTCCATTATCATGAGACATTGGGCTTATTTTGTTTTTACTCCATATGCTAGATCTTCACATACATCCTCACCACATGGTCCAGGAAGGTTCTAGATATCTGGCCATATTTTCTAGATTTCATTCTGGAATAAGAGGGTAGGCGGGAAGGGGAAAATCTCCCTTTCCTGTGAAGAATCTTTCTGGAAATCTCTCTGTATACCATTTATCAGTATTTGGTCATATGAGGCTCAGAGAGATTAAGTGATTTATTCAAGTGCATATGACTATGGCAATAGTGAATCTGACTGCAGATTATTCCACACTGTTTTGCCTTGCTAAAATAATAATAGATTAGTAGAGAAGAATAGAGTGCATTTGTAACAATTTAAAACAAAATTGTCATCAATTCATTAGAAATAAATGATTATGGCATTAATGATACTAAGGTAACTGGGTTACTAATTAGGAAAAAGCCAAGTTAGATCCTCAAGTCATAGCATACAATAACATTTATTTTGTATGAATTAAATATATATATACAGGGGTGCCTGGGTGGCTCAGAGTGTTGAGCATCCGCCTTTGGCTCAGATCATGATCTCACACTCTGTAAGTTCGAGCCCCGCATTGAACTTTATGCTGACAGCTCAGAGTGGAGCCTGCTTTGGATTCTGTGTCTCCCCCTCTCCCCTTTCCCACTCACACTCTGTCTCTCTCTCTCAAAAGTAAATAAACATTAAAAATTTAAAAAAATACATATATACAAAATACTTGAATAAAATATGTAAGTATATTTGATCTAATACTGACTTAGCAAGGAATTTCTTGTTATATACTAACTATAGTAAGGGCTAAAATGCAGATGAGAAGAATTATTTTACTTAAAACTCTTTCCAAAATGATAAGAAGATAAGCAAAGATAAAGTAAATAAAGAAAATTTAAAACAAATAGAAAATCAGAACAAATTTTTTATTTGATACATAAAAATTTCATTCAAATCTGAACATGCGAAATATTGGCAAAAATCATGAACAACAAACAAGAAGCACAAACATAAATGAATAGTAAACATAGGAACATCTTAAGCATGAAAAAGTATTCCACTATTTTTTCACCTATCAGACATGAACAAAACTGAAAAGCAAATCTGGATTAGGCTGCATTATTTCTACCTATCAATAGAACTCTTCAGAAAAAGCAATTGGGCAGAGTATGTCAAGTCTTCCTGAGGAAAACCCACCTTTTGACCGGAACATGTACCCCTAATGCTTCTTTATAAATCTGTTCTAAGGGCACAGTGAGATATATGGTTAAATATTTATTTCCAGTTGTATTTATGATAGCATCGTTTCTGTAGCACATGTAGGCAGTGACACAATGAGAATACGTGTATTGTACAGTGACATTATCAACAACATAATATGGGAAAGACTATAGTCTATGGAGCCAGAAATAGAGTTCCGCTACCTACTAACTATGAGACCTTGAGAGAGTTGTCTAATCTATCTGTTTCCTTAGCCATCAAATAGGCATCATTATCATCATGACCATCATCATCATTACCATCATATCTACTTCATAGAGTTGTCCTGAGAGTAAAATATTAATATATGTAATAATACTTAGAACAGTCATTGGCACAAAGAAAGAGTTATTGTTTACTCATTGTAATTATATTATTATTATTATCATTACTAATGCATATACATAGGATGTACTTTTATTCAACCAAGAAAGTTGTGTTCTTAAATAAAGTGGAATAACATAAAATAGTTCTTCATAACATGTTAAGAAAGAATTATACAAATTATATAAGTACAACTTTTCTGTTTTATTTCATGTTATATTTATAGATTAAAGATTAGAAGGAAATTCATGAAAATGTGAGCAGTGGTTTTCTCTGGTATTGGTAGAATTATGAGTGATGGAATTTACTATATCCATGGACTAAAGAAGAAAAGCTAGAGTCCTCTCAACAGATACAGGACATAAATTTGGTAAAGTCAACCTCCATTCATGGTAATAACTGTCAGCACACTTAGAGTAAAGGGAAATTTTTTCAACTTTCAACTTCATATATGGTGTCAATAAAAAAATCTACAGTTCACATACTTTATGGCCAAAATTCTGAACTGAATTTTCTCCCCTTAAGATTGAAAACAGGCTAGAATGTCTGCTCCCACCACTGTATTCAACAGTATTATTTTTTTAATATTTCAAGCTTTTATTTTTAATTTTTTTAAATTTATAAGTTTATTGTCAAATTGGTTTCCATATAACACCCAGTGCTTCTCCCCACAAGAGCCCCCCTCCATGACTATCACCTCCTTCCCTCCCTCCCCCTCCCCCTTCAGTCCTCAGTTCATTTTCAGTATTCAATAGTCTCTCATGATTTGTGTCCCTCTCTCTCCATCATTATACTGGAAGTCCTAGACAATAATGAAAAAGAGTTTATAAAAAGCAAACAAATTTGGAATGAATGCATGATTTCTCTTGATTTGCAGATAATGTGATACTCTAAATAAAAATTCCAAATAATTTATACAAAAATACTACTACATCTGTTACATGAGTACAACAAAGATGAAGAATAAAAAAAACAATCAATTTACAAAAATTGTATTTCTATATGCTAATTAATTGCTAATTAGTAATAACTGCAAACAATTGCACATTTCATTTATAAAAATTACAAATTGTAATGTTTTAAAAATTCCATTTAATTATACAGCAAACACTCCCAAAATAAACTTAGATTGTATTGCAGTTTCACTTAACAGTATATAAAATGCTGTGTTGTGACAGGTATCAACTATCCATTAGATACTGAATCAATTTTTCTTAAGCACTACTAACTGCTTGCTTTTCTTGAAGCTAGATCATTCTGAAAGTTTCCTGTTAATGAAATGTTTAGAGGTGCAGTAGGCATGACTTTGAGTAGATAATGAAAGAAAATGCAAAATGCTTATTGATTTATGATGTGGTTTCATCTTAGCTTGGGCAAATCATGCAGTATTTAATACATAGTAGCAGAATATTTACTATTGAAGCTAGAAAAGATGTGAGCTCTTTGTGTGCAATCTTTCATTTATGCATGTGAGAGAGTTTTCTTTTTTTTTA
>NC_043713.1:42972284-43100212 GCF_006229205.1 Suricata suricatta
AGATAGCTGTGAAATTAGGTGATTAACTAGTTGTTACTTAACCTTCTAATTTCTGTATAAGTCTAATTACATGAAATAGAAGTTGGGGTTCTGATTTTTTACTTTGCTTATCCATTTGGAGTGTCATTGTAACTACTATATTGTAAATGATGGAAAATAACTGCATATGTTAAAAAATAGTGTTATATTCTAAAAAAAATAAAATAAAAAATAAATTAATTAATTAATTTTAAAAATTCCATTTAAATTAGCACCCCCCCAAAAGCACTACTTAAGGATAAAGCCTATAAAAGTTTGTATATTAAAAAATATAAAATCTTGAGAGAAGTCCAATAACACCGAAATAAAAAATGAGACATACCAGCCTCATTAATTGAAATTGAATAGTATTATATATGTCAGCACTCTCCCAAACTGATGCACAGAATAAACAATTCCAATAAAAATACCAGCAGGACTTTTTGAAAAAAATCAACAAGCTAATTCTAAAATTTATGTGGAAAAGTAAAAAATATTGAACAGCCCAAACAAAAGAACAACAAAGATAGCAGACTTACTCCACCTGACTTCAGTACTTACTCTAAAGCTATAGTAATCAGGAAGGAATGGTATAACGAAGGATAGACACATAGATCAGTGGAGCAGAGCAGAGAGCCTAGAAATAGACTAATCCATACATGATCAAATGATTTTTGACAAGTGTGCTAAAGCAAGTCAATGAACAAATTATAGCATTTTCCACAAATATTCCTGGAGCAATTGGGTATCCATATGCAAAAACATGAATCCTGACTCATATACTTCATACCACTTTAAAAAATGGACTCAAGATGCATCATAGACCCAAATGCAAGATTAAAACTATGACACTTCTATCAAAAATCATATAAGACACATTTTTATTTTTAGGCTAGATGAAGGTTTTTTTACTTTTTTTTAAAAGATTGTACACAAAAAACCATGAACTAATAAAAAACTGATAAATTGGACATTGTTGACATTAAAAAGTTCTGCTCTTTGAAAATCACTATTAAGATTAAAAGACAAGTTGCACTCTTGCAGAAAACATCTGCAAAACACTATTCTGCTAAAGGCCTTCGATTCAGAATATATAAACACTCACAGTTCAATGATTTAAAAAAATCCAACTCTCAACAAATTAGGTATAGAGGGAATATACCTCAATATAATTAAAGGTCTTATGAAAGCCCACAGTTAACATCACACTCAATAGTGAAAAGTTGACAGCTTTTCCACTAAGTTCCAATAAGACAAGGATGCCCAATTTAAACCCTCAGATGTTTACAAATGTTTATCATCTTGTGGATTGACCCCTTTGTCATTATGTAATTCTTTTCTTTGTCTTTTATTTCAGTCTTTGTGTAAAAGACTTGTCTAATACAAGTAGAGCTACCCTTGCTTTCTTTTGTTTTTAAAATTTGTTTTCAGTTTGTTTGAAACATTTTTTTCCATCTATTCACTCAATCTGTGTGTGTCCTTAGATATGAGGTGAGTCTTGATGCAACATATACATGGATCTTTTTTTTAATCCATTCCGCCACTCTGTCTTATTTATTTATTTATTTATTTATTTATTTATTTATTTATTTTGAGAATGCACAGGAGGAGCAGGGAGAGAGGGGGAGAGAGAGAATCCCAAGCATGCTCCTCACTGTCAGCACAAAGCCTGATGGGGGACTCTATCCCATGAACGTAGCTGAAATCAAGAATTGGACGCTCAACCTACTGAGCCACTCAGGCGCCTCCACCATATATGACATATATCTAAATTAATCGAAAATGAAGTTTTTACTCATTCGAAAACTCTCCAGCTTTAGACCATACTCCTCCCCTATATTTTATAATTTTGATGTCACATTTTACATCTTTTTATTTTGTGTAATCCTTAATTATTTTAGTTATAGTTATTCTCTTTTGTTTTTTAGCCTTCATACTAGCTTTATTGTCGTAACCCACGAGCACGGCCCCGGCCTGCGGGTTATGACACTTTATAAATAATTAAATACACTTCTTTTATTGTATATTTACCTTTACCAGTGAGATTTTTTACTTTAATATGACTTCTTATTACTAATTATACCTTTTTGTTTTTCAGCTTAAAGTTCTTTTAACATTTCTTATAGGGCCAGTTTAGTGGTGATAAGTTCCTTTAGTTTTGCTTGTCTGGAAAACTCTTTGTTTCTCCTTCAATTATGAATGACTTTGCTGGATAAAGTATTCTTGGTCGGAAGTTTGTTTTCCTTTTAGCATCTATAATATATCATGCCACTCCCTTCTGGTCCGCAAAGTCTCTGCTGAGAAATCTGCTTATAGTCTTATAGGGGTTTCCTTGTGGGTAATAAGTTGTTTTTATCTTGCTGCTTTTAAGATTCTCTCTTTATGTTTAACTTTTGACATTTTAGTTATAATGTGTCTTGAGGTGGGTCTTTTTGGGTTTACTCAACCACCATCTCTGGGAAGGGTCACAACAGGGATGTGGGGGTGCAAGGTGCCTGTCTGCCACCTCTGGGGCTATGTCATTGGTGCATGGGGGTGTGATGCTTTCCCACATTTGAGGAAACCATGGTAGCAATGCAGGGGAGGTGGAGGTGTTTGTTCACTGCCTCTGGAAGGGACATGGTGGTGGTGGAGGCAGGCACGTGCTGGCAAGATAGGGTGAGAGTACAAAAAATGGCACCCACCAGTGCTGGCACCAGCAAGGTAGAGAGAGAGAATAAAAATGGCACCCACCAGCACCTTCATCCTTGGAGAGAGTCCCAAGAGGTTTTTGTTCCTCTTGCAGATGCTTTAAGGTTAGAAAACAAACCTCCTTCACATATAGTCTAGGCTTTTTTTCAAACTGCTGCTTCTATCTAGATCCTGGGGCAAGCAGGTCTACGCTCAAGCTCTTCAAGAGTGAAATCTTGTTTCTTACAGCCCTATGGTTTTCCTATACATAAGCCCCTTCGGTTTTCAAAGTCAGATGCTTTGGGAATTTTTCCTTCTGGTGCAAGCCCCCAGGTTTGGGGTACCTAATGTGGGGCACAAGCCCCTCACCCCTTAGGGAGGAGTTCTGTATTTGTGACACCCCTTCCAGTGGTAAGTTGCTAAATGAGGGGTGTGGTTTTTGGCAAGACCCCAGTGCTGCCTCTCTTAGCTGTCTCAATGTGACCCTTTTATCTCTGTTGTGGAGTAGATATTTAGGTGATTCTCAGGTTCTTTTCAAGAGAGTTGTTCCATATATAACTGTAGATTTGTTGTGTCCATGGAGGAAGATAAGTTCAGGATCTTCGTGTGCTGCCATGTTGAAATGCCTCTCCTATCTTGAACATTTTGATGTCTCCAAAGCAGGAACTCCAAGAATGGAGCCAAATAGGGTGAAACAGAATATAATGTATGCCGAATGCAGTCTTTCAAAAACTGCCTATCTTCCATGGTCTTGTGAGGTCTCAGCCAACAGCAGCTCTTTGGAGAAACTTCTCAGAGCTAGAACTCAGAATCAAAGTTTCTGTGTGGATAGCAGCTATGACACTGATTAGGACAATGGCATCTCATTTTCTCAGGCTTTAGGCATTTTCCTTATTAGAGATAATTGGGTACATGTGAAAGTTATAGCTACTCAGGGCTTCCTACTTCCCAGTCTTGGCATCTTTTGTTCTGAGGGAAGATTTACCTCACACCCTGCTTCTAGAGGCATCTTCCTTATTTATACTGAAATAAAGCCTTAGGTCATGAGCAACATTTGGAGGAGCCCATCATTTATCTCCGGAGAAGGCCAAAGTGTTCTATCTCAATTGTGCAATGTCCTAGAGGTACCTTAGACATCATTGTCTCTGCCTAAAGTTTCCCTACTTGTAAATTAAAAAATAAGAGTGTGAAGAGGGTCATAATTCTTCTCTGTACCTGTTTCTCCCAGTTACAATAATTTTCTTTGTCTAGCAAAGCAGGAACATAATATATACAGTGAGCTTGGATAACATACTGAGCTGTCATCATTAGGCATGTTTGATAGACAATGTAGCTTGCTAGTAGTGTACATTCAGTAAGAATATAAGAATATAGGAGAAGAATAAGGACCTTAATGTGCAATATCACTGCCCATCCTATTCAAAGTAGTTCACAGAAAAGTGTTCCATCCTCTGTGGGGGAGGGACAACATATTCTAGGTGGTATTCAGTTCCTAACTTTAAAGTTCAGCTACGTGGTAACAAATTTAACCACTTGCCACGGTGATGGCACTTAGTGAAGCCGATACTATTATCTTTAATGACAGTGGACTGGAATCCATTTTTGATTTCCTAATGCTGCTATACAGCTGGGAGATCTATATATGTTGTAGAATCTTGAGGATATCCTTGTAAGCTAAAACCTGATCATCTCAAGAGCTTTTACAAAATATAAATACTTTAAGATTCCTATTTGCTAATTATGTATTTCAAATTCATAATGACTCCTATCGATTAACTCATAATATCAAGGACATGATTCTGAGATGCAGACAGAGTGTGAAATCACCTCACTAGGAGGAAAGGTTAACATGGTTGCCTATGATTTGACTCAGTTTTCACATATGGACTTTGTCCATCTCATAGACGGATACTGAATCAAATACTTGTCATTTTTCCTCTAAAGCGTTTTTTTAAGTTTATGCCTACCACCCCATGGTACTATTTTTTTAAATGTTTTATTTATTTTTGAGACAGAGGGAGACAGATCATGAGTGAGGAGGGGCAGAGAGGGCGGGGGGGGGGAGGGGAGACACAGAATCCAAAGCAGGCTCCAGGCTCTAAGCCGTCAGCACAGAGCCCAACATGGGGCTCAAACTCAGAATGTGAGATTGCGTCCTGAGCTGAAGTCGGACGCTTAACCAACTAAGCCACCCAGGCACCCACCCCGGTACTTTTACCAACATAGTTATAACTCAGGATTATCATAACAACTATCAGTTCACATCATTGTTATTTGCACCCTCTACTTTACATACCATCTTTCTGACACAATTATTATATATCTCATTTGATTGGTGGCATAGAATCATATTACCTGATTTTTTATATTATAGTTGATTTGTTGCCTAGACCAATTTCTCTTGCTATTCTCAGTGTATCCAACTTGGCAGAATACAAAGAAAATGGGTGTAGTATATTATTCTACTTTTCATCCCAGTGCATCAATGTGCCACTGTCTTTCAGGATCTAATTCCTGGGCTTAGAAATAAGGCAGGTGGGTAAACGTCCTAAGTATGCTAGTTACCAGCTTTGTGATCTTGACCTCCAGTTTCCTCACCAGTAAAAACAAATGCTCAGCAGTGGTTCCTAAACTTGGCATTGTATCAGAATCTTCAGAGAGCTTATTAACCTAGGTTCCCAGGTGTCGCTACAGTTGTAAAGAATTATAATGATCAAGAGTGGAGGCCTGGAGTTTATATATTTAATAAGCTTCCCAGGTACTTTTTATGTATCTGTCTAACTTCTGTCTAATTTGGGGAACTTTGATGAAGTGACTTTTGTGGTCTTGTCCAAATGTCATAATGTGTGATTCTAGGTCAAATAAATAAATAAAGACGAAGTAAAAGTGAATAACATCCAACACCATAACCAGTACATAGTAGACATTTTGTTAGTGTAGGTTTATTTATTAATAGTGACCATAACAATAGGATCACACATTTCATTGACAGACTTTTAGGTACTTAATATATGTTATCTCATGTAATGTCAATAACTATTCTACTAGGTAGCTGCTGATATTCTTCTTCTTTCTGAGTTGGCATAGAGGTTGGGTGAGAAGGAAGAAGGAAACTACCCAGCATCTTGCCTGGATATGATCATCTACTGACCCGGTGACTCCTGCTCACTTACTGACGATATTCACACTGGATCATTGCATTCCCTCCACGGCTTCTTTTATCACTTTTCTGATAACTTTGGCATCCTGCTGAATAATCTAGCCAACACTATTGTCTCTCTGCTCCGTTTCAGCCACCCAAGGTCAAACCCTTGACCTTGACATAAGTGACTTCTCTGATTCTGAAACTTCAACTTCAACTACCGCCTCCATTAACCAGTTCAACTACTATATCATTTCCAGTCTTCAACTTCATCAATGTATCATCTGCTGAATGTGTAAATTTCTAATCATCGATTTCTCATTTTGTTTCTTCACATTGCTTTTCACCTAACTCAGATTCCATGTCCCATAAGTCACTCCCTTATAAATACTCATAACTCTTTCCTTCTGCTGTATTATCTGGTTAAGGCTGAATATTGCTTAAATGCTACTGTAAGCCTATTTTGTGCCTGCACACAAACAGCTAAACACACATTGCTGGAAAAAAACCAACAACACATAACTATGCAGACTAATGTTGGTGAAAATTCATGACCCAAGATTTAAATAGGTTGGCTATAGCTCTTTTTTCAGTTTGTTGCTATCACTACTCAGCAAAACTATTGTTTCATACTTTATTTTCCCTCAAAATATTTCCACCTTATAACCCCAACTCATTATCAGCTAATGACTACTTCACAGTTCCCTGAGAAAAGAAAGGTGACCAGATTAACCAAAGTATTTTTGTTTCCAAATACTTTGCTCTTACAATTATCTCCTCTCTCACACATTGTCCATCTTCTTTTCTGGAGAGGAGGCTACAATCAGCCTGCAGGTGTGCTGTAGTAGCTCCTGTCTTTAAAATGAACAGGCACACAAACAAATATCATGCAACCCCTATTCTGCTCAATACCTCTCCACTTTTCTAACCCTTTTACATTAAAGTATCTTTAAAAGTCACCTGTGGTTACTAAATCCATTTATTTAGGTCATGTTCACTTTTCAATCATTCACTGTGTCATTTACTTCCCCTATTCCAGAAGATTCTTTGCAAGTTCACCAATGGTCTTGCCATCTTTTGTACTTTACCACTCAGTTCTAAGCTTAGTGATATTCTAAGCTTAGAATTCAGCATTAAGTAATATTCTAGAAAAAAATGTATTTTCCCCATTTTCCATGATGTCACACTTTTAGTTTTCCTTTTATTTGTTCCTTCTCAGTCTTTCCTGACTTCTAATTTACTGATTTATCCCCTTCTTTTGAACTTTTTGATGCTGAGGTAATGCAAGGATGAGCCAAGGCACGGAGTGGGTCAGAACAGAATGCACTGTGGCAGAGAGAGGTCTTCTTTTAAGTGGGGGAATAAATAAATACCTTACATTGTTTTAAGTGAGCTAAAGAAAGTAGTGTTTGTCTGAACTTCCAGAAAGGACTCTCACTGAGGAACTGAGCTTGCGAGAATGCTACCATCCATAGTATGACTAGCACACTATAGAATTAGGTGTTGCTTTTAGAGTTGGGAAGCTATCACTATAACTGCTGACTACAGAACCACAGTAATATCAGTCCTCACACAATGATGCCCATGGCCTGCCTCACTTCTCATGGATCTCAGTTCTAAACTCCATACTTGAACAAGCATATCAGATTGGTGGAACTGAAATCCCACCTGGAACCCAACTGAAGGGAATGGGAAACATAGTCACCGGTTTTTCATGTTCTGCAGCACAGGAATACACATGAGGATTCTGGAAAGGACATTGTGAACCAATCTACTGTATTTGGACATTCTCATTTACTTCTCTTTACACCTCTACGGACTTCATCCAATCCTGTGGATTTTAATATCATCTATGTGTGGTGACTGTTAAGTCTTTATTTCTAGACTTGACCTCTCTCTGGAGTAAGCTTCAGGCAGACGCATATTATCTAGCATCTCCACTTAGATGTCTACTATGCACTTTAAACTAAAATTGCAAAAATACTTTTGATTTGTGAACTTGCTTCTCCCCCTCTTGTACCTACCTTACAAACAACAACAACAACAACAACAAAACAAAACACACAACTTTATAGCCAGTTGCTTCAGCCAGAAATGTAGGGATTATCTTGGATTTCTTGCCTTCCATTACTGTCCAAACCCAATGTCTCAACAAGTTATATTGATTCTACCTCTCAAATATTTCCCAAATCTATGCTTCTCCTTTTGTTCATTACCAGTCACATTCCAGGACATCATCACCTCTTTGCCAGATGTCTGCTATAGCCTCAAACTAGTCCCCAGTTCTGACCCAGGTCCTGTGACAACCCATGTTCCACTCAGCAATAGTGAGCTACAAAAATACCCTTTCTACATTTCTTGTCCTGTTTAAAATATATCTAGGCCTCTTAGCCTCACTAAGGCCCTCTCCATTATTTGACCCTCACCTAGCTATCTGCTCTCCTCTCCTGCCTCTGCTCTCTGCCTCTCATCTCCTCTCATATCACTGCCCCCTTTAACCCACAAGCACATGCTGACCTTCCTTTAGATCCCTGAGTACGTGCCCAACTCATTCTTGCCTTAACATATTTACACTAATCCTACTAATTGTTTTGTTTCCATGAAGTGTTTATCTTCTTACTATTTGCATCCTTTCCTTTTTACTTCTGAACTTGAATGTCACTCTTCAGAATGACTCATGTGAGTAAGCGCTACAATTTATACCTATACCTGCCTGCTCAGATTCTAGCACAGAAACGGACAAAAAGGTAAACTCAAAAATGCTGAGTTATTTAATGGATTATACCTACACAGATGAGAAAAATGATGTGTGAAGAAGTAAACACGGAAGGTCTCACAAATAGTGGATTGCACATCTGGAATGCAATGGCAGATCTCTGACTCTGAAGTATATGCTCCTAATTTGTACATTCTCTTGCTGGAGCTAAACTCCTGACTTGTTGCTAGGCCTATATTTCCCTTCCTTTGAAACCATTCTTCTAAGTGATCTTAAAGAATTACTTTGGGGGAGCCTGGGTGGCTCAGTCGGTTAAGCGTCCGGCTTTGGCTCAGGTCATAATCTCACGGTTTGTGGGTTCAAGCCTTGCATCAGGCTCTGTGCTGACAGCTCAGAGCCTGGAGCCTGCTTCAGATTGTGTCTCCCTCTCTCTCTGACATTCCCTTGTTCTCTCTCTCTCTCTCTCTCTCTCAAAAATAAAATATTAAAAAAGCTAAAAAAGTAATTACTTTGATATCACTATTTTAAAAATTTTACTAGTGCTCCATTGTTTGTCACTTAACGTGAAAGCTCCTCTTTCCAGCAGTTGAAGTCCTTCTCACACTGGCCTCATTCAATCTGTGAAATATTTATTCCACTACTGTACAAAATCTCTGTCTTGTTGGGGCCAATGTTTGCCGTGTTTAAAAACCCCTCCATTTCTTGTTTGTAATTCCCATTATTGGATTCTGGCTCTGTTTCTTGAATTTAGAGGTTTTGCTTCTATTAGATATTCATCTATTCTTTAGACACACATGGAGGGCCAACTATGTGAAAATAGTGCTTAGGTTCAGAACCCTCCCCTAAGCCAAGGCATTGGTAAAGGCTGTGTGTTCTAGAAGATCCCAGGATGCACAACTCTTTGGGTATAATACGCTTAAAGGGAGCTCCTGCTGGGCCCACTCTTCTGATCACACAACTTTTCATTCAATGAATCAGGCCTTGAATCTAAAGTGTCTAGAAAATCAATGGCAAATGATATAAAACCTTCTACAAAGTTAGTATGAACCAGCAGTTACTCTCCTTTTCTCTATCAAAGCTTGTAGTGAGTGAATTAAAAAGAAGAGAAGTGAAAAGAAACTTCTAAGTGCCCTCAAAACTTCATCTGTGGAAACCCACTGCCATGCTGAGGCAAACTTTAAAAATATATACACTTTTAATGAAGTCTCATTAAAAACAGGTATAATGTGGCGGATGGTTTTTATGTATTTCTTTTCACATCATTGCTGATTTCCCAAGGTACCTGTGTTCACAGAAGCTCTCCCTTTTTCTATCAGCCTGCTCCTCCTGCCAAATGCATTCATTGAGGCCACAAGGCAAAGATTTAGGGAAATTGCTACCAGGGAAGCAAAATGATGGCTCCAAAGCAGCACTGCAATTTTGAATCCTAGAGAGGGAGAACACCAATTTAAGAAGAGAGAGTTCACTTCCATTAAAATAGAAGGAATTATGTTCAGTAATGCAGAACAAAAGAGAAGAGTAAAAAAGAATAGTGTGTGCCTCTTTATTATTATTTTTAAAAAATTTGTTCATAATGGTCATCTGTGACACCATTGGGACATTCCTTCCATTGTTTCAAAGAAACAATAAGACTTTGAATTCTGAAACAGATACAACGGCCCAAGTTCTTATTCCCTTTCTTCAGGAAGAGCTGGTTTACCCACCTATTTCTGCCTTGACAGGATTCTTCCACACGAGGATCGCTTTCCCTAGTGGAACTGGCACACAGTGTGTAACACTAGTGCCTGACTCCTCAAAATAAGAATCCCTGTGGGTCCTAGGAGTTGTGACTTCTAGTGATTACAGCCAGGACACCACATGATCAATCTCCTGGTCTCCAATCACTACTTACTGTATAAACTTGGTCCAATTTTATTTACTTTTCTAGGGTTTATTTTTTTATCCATTAAATGAAGCAAATAATACCTATATTATGTGACTATTATAAAGATTAAATGAATACCATGACAGGCTTCATCATCTCCTTCCCATTCTGAAATTGAGTATTTTCTTATGAGCTCTTATTTTCTTTGGAGAAGGAATCCTGTTCCTGAGTTCTTGTCTCTGTGTCTTCTTGCTATTTATTTTTGACTGATGCAATTACCTGCTCCTGAGATTTCTGTCACTTCCTGATGCCCTTCTCCTGCATAAACATCCCCTGGTTAGTTGCTAGATTTTTCTGATAGTTTGACATGTCTATGGGAAATCTTTCATTTATTCATTCTACAATTATTTAATGACCACCTGCTGTATGCCAGGGAATAAGCTAGGCACTGTGGATACCAAGATGGAAAAAATGCAGCTGCTACATTGAGGGGGAAATTCTACTAAGCACTATAGATGAGTTCTAGATGCTGGTAGGTTTCCAGCGGAACTTAGAAATAGGAGGTAAAACAATTTGGGAAGAATTTTAAAAACTGAAAATGTTTACTGGTCATAGTCTGGGTTGTCTGAAAGAAAGCTATGGCAAAGACTTGGGTACAGGTGATATATTTGAAAAGTGTCACAGGAAATAAAAGAAGGAAGTGAGGTGAATGGGACATGAAAGGAAGAAAGCTAATAATAGGGAGATAGCTGGGTGGACTGTGGGTGACTGGGGCTCAGACTTGCTGAGAACGTCTGAGAAACCTTACAGAATACAGCTCAGAGTTTTCCCACCAAGAAATGGAAAAGCTGAGGTGCTTATCTGCTGATTGTTGCCTCCCTTTGGCTGAGGAGTATCTTCTCAGTGTTGAATTCTGGGCAGGTCCAGGTTGTCCTGAGCTTGATCTGAGAGAGGGGATCTTTAAGCTTCCCAGCAGAAAAAGAGTTTTCAAAGAAAGCTCTCAGGCCAGAAAGCAGAAAGAGGCAGGTATGTGCAATGGGTGCTATCAGAGTGCATGCAAAGTGTCCCCAAGTTCTACACATATACCTGGAGATGAGCTGAGGGGACATAGGGCAGAACAGTCACAGATTCTGCTGCTTTACTTATTATTTTTGAAAGTGCACCCCCTTTACCTCACTCCTGTGGGTTTGCAAGGCTTCCACCATCAGATCGTGACTGATGTCTACTGATGTCTACCCCCCACTCAATTATTTTTCCTTGAGCACCGACCCCCAAGGTGCCTTATTGACTGGTATCTGGAGTGACTTGCCCCCTCAATCTTAAAATATGCTAATTGTGTCTTGTGAAGGAACTTATTATAAGAATTTCTTCTTTTGTGTTTATGGGAGCAAATATTGCATTTCCTAAGACACCTGTTTTACCTTCCCTCAAGAAAACAAGCTATTGACCCCTGCTCACAAAGAACTAAGTTTTGCCTTTGCTATGCTAAAAAATTGCTTTGTATTTGAATGCTAAAGATACTTTCCTTCCCCATAGGAGAAGCATCTAAATCACCGACATCAATCACTATTGATAAAGATTATGCATGAGTCTTCTATAAATCAATGTTTTGGGAAATTTTTACATACCAAAGAAATTTGTCATCAGAAACCATTGTCTAAGGCAGTTGCCACTTCTGTTTTGTACCCCATACATTTTTTCCATAAATAAAGCTGACTCTGGTCAGTGTAGAGATGCCTGCCTCTTGATCAGAAAGAAACTCCAGGCTCTCCCAGTCCCTTCTGCCAACACTGTCCATCCTTCGGGGAGCCCTGGACCTGCTGGAGCTGGACTCCAGCATTCCCTTGACTGATACTCCCTAGTATGATAAGAAAGATAGGAGTCAGTAGGCAGAAAGGGGAAGGGTATAGGGCTTGGAGGTCCCTGGATGGGGAAAAACACATATTTTAAAACATTTCTGGGGCACCTGTGTGGCTCAGTCGGTTAAGCATCCGGCTTCGGCTCAGGTCAGATCTCACAGTTCGTGGGCTCGAGCCCCGCGTCGGGCTCTGTGCTGACAGCTAGCTCAGAGCCTGGAGCCTGTTTCAGATTCTGTGTCTCCCTCTCTCTCTGACCCTCCCCTGCTCCAGCTGTCTCTCTCTGTCTCTCAAAAATAAAATAAAATAAAGCAATAAAAAAAACACATTTCTTCTGGGAACATCTGACCTCAAGCAAACTCCCTCAGGCATGAAGTTCCTCTTAATGTAACAGACACCACCTACTCCACCTCAGGTTTCCCTCAGAAAATTGACAAACAAAAGAGCTGACTAAAAATAAGTAGACCTTAAAACATAGGATCCACAAGGAATTGTATGGCCATAGACCACCCCTCATACCATAAAAACGAGCCAAATCAAAAAGGAATGACTAGGCATTTAGAGTTACCTAGCCAATAAGGGTAGGACCTGAGAAGGAACAAGGGGAAAGAAGAGGAGGCTGACCAAAATCCTATAAAACAGAGTCCCTTGCCTATAGTCCATGGGCATTAACTTTCGAATACTCCCTCTCAGTAAAGAGAGCTTTCATACTATTCTTACTTTCTGACCCTATACTCTGTGTCCACTTCTTCACTCTTTGAAGTGGTGAGACAACAAACCTTGAGTATTGAGGTAAAAAAAAACCCTGCAACACCAGTTTATACTCTTGTTCATCTAATCATTGTTCCATTGTTACCTGAATCTCCACTCTTCCAGAAACAGCTAATTGATTCCAAACAAGCAAACATAGAAAATATTCCTCCTTGTATTCTTATCTGTAGTTTCTCCTAATTGTAGCTATGAGTAATTTCCCAGCATAATTAAGGTTTATGTGTTTTACATGGGCTATGATGGAGGGTATCTTTCCATTATATCCTTCTTCCCTGACAGACATTAACTGGTGGGTTTTGTCTGGCTTTATTAAGAAATAATTGATAGATAGCATAATGTTTGACTTATTGCATATATTATAAAATGATTGCCACAATAATTTTAGCTAACAGACATCATTTCATATGGATACCAAAATAAAAATAAATAAATAAATGGTTTTTTTTCCCTATGGTGAGAACTTCAAGGATCTACTCTCTTCACAACTTTCAAATATGCCAAGCCAGTGTTAACTGTAGTCATCATATTGTACCTAACCTCCCAAGTATTTACTCATCTTATAACTGGAAATTGTACCTTTTGGCCATCTTCAACTATTTCCCCTTCCCCCATTCCCCCGTCTTCCGTATATAAGTGAGATCATACAATATTTGTCTTTGTCTGATTTCTTTCACTTAGCATAATGCACCTAAGAACCATCCATGTTGTCTCAAGTGGCATGATTTCCTTCTTTTGTATGGCTGGATCACACACACACATGCACACACACATCTCACACAACTTTATCCATTCATCTGTCTGTGGATACTTAAGTTGTTTCCATATTTCTAACAGCTATTGTTAATACTGTTATAAACATGGGGATTCAAATCTCTTCAACATAGTGTTTTTATTTCCTTCAGATTTATTCCCAAAGTGGAATTGCCGGATCATATGCCGGGAATTCTAGTTTTAATTTTTTGAGGAACCTCCATACTGTTTTCCATAGTGGCTGTACTAATTTATTATCAACTGGTGGGTTTTTATATTCCAGAATAGATAACAATAGGATGATTTTCTTCATCCATTGGCTGTGAGACCTTCTCTCTAGCCTAATGTTTTTTTATGATTTGTGCCAATTTTACTAAAGTAAAAATGATGCTTATTTTTGAAGCTGTTTTACCTGTATCAGATGATTCCCTCTTTCTACACCAAGTCCTCAAATATATTGAATTTTATGATGATGGTGGCCTTAGTTCCTTTGCCCTGTCTTCACACTATCCTTTACCCTACTGCCAATGTCATCTTGTTAAAACAGAAGTCAAAAAAAAAAAAGTATTCCCTTTCTCAAAAAATTTTGCTGGGAAGTTCAGACTCTGGCATGTTATTCAGAATCCTAGGGGTCTGACTCCATTTTTCATCCAGCTCTTTACATGCTGCTCACTCTATACTCTTCTCTTCAATGTCTCTGGTTGCTGTTCTCACCACTTTGAATCTATATGCACTTGCTTTGCTGCTACTTATTTCACTCATTACATATGACGTGGAATACTTGTGACTTTTCCACTTGACTGAAAGCCTCTTCTATACAAACCCTGATATAATTTCCACTGCCACATGAGAACAGGGCAAACAGGGGGGCAAACATTTTTAAAACATGGAGCAGTATGGAATCTTATATCCTGTACAAACGTGAGTTCAGATATTTACCACTGGTAAGCTCATTCAACCAGATATGTGGGTTGTTTTTCACTCCATTTCCTGAAATAACATATGTGGTCAAGGACCAGGAATCTAGGCAGATGGTGGCATAACTGCATTGAATCCCACACAGAAACAGTGAGTAGGATGGCTAAACAAAGTCCCACAGCAATCAGACAGAACAAAACTCAGAAACAAGGAATCCCCATGAACTCTAAAAGATATGCAAGTAGGAAAATTCAACAGCACCAGGATTCATATTAAGTCAGGCATGCAGGAGAGAAGGTGCCTTGACCATTAGCAAATCCAGAACAGCTAGGAAGTATTGCATTCAATACTGAACATGTGAATCTGAGACTAGGAGCTGAAACACACAAGGAGTCTGCAATTCCAATTCACTGATGAGTGTAGAAGACCATAGTATGCTGGTCAGGGCTAGAGTGGTCCGGGCCCCAAGCATCTTGATACTAATTGAATAGCAGAGTCTGATGCTGAGGAGAAACTTCCAGGAGAAGAATTAAAATTAATCAAGGCTAGGAGGGCGGGGCTGCCTGAGTGCTCAGACGGTTAAGCTTCCGATTTTGGCTTAGGTCATGATCTCACAGTTCCTGAGTTTAAGCCCAGAGTCAGGCTCTGTGTTGACAACTCAGAGCCTGGAGCCTGCTTCAGATTCTGTCTCCCTCTTTCTGTCCCTTCCCTTCTTGCACTGCCTCTCTCTGTCTCTCAAAAAATGAATAAATGTTAAAAAAATTTTTTTAAATCAAAGCTGGGACCATAGGGCAAAGAAAAGAGGAGTTCTAGATAAAAATGTTAAAGAGGAGGAGCGCCTGGGTGGCTCAGTTGGTTAGGCGTCCAACTTATGACTTCAGCTCAGGTCATAATTTCATGGTTTATGGGTTCGAGCCCTGCATCAGCCTCTGTGCTGACAGCTCAGAGCCTGGAGCCTGCTTCAGATTCTGTGTCTCCCCCTCTCTGCCCCTCTCCAAACTGTGCTCTGTCTGTCTCTCTCTCTTTCAAAAATAATAAACATTAAAATTTTTTTAAATGTTAAAGAGGAATAGAACTAGAAAAATGCAGCATGCACCAGACCATGTACCTGAACACTTCACAGGCACATAAAAACAGGAGTTCCAGATCTATGAGGCTGGGAAATCTATTCTAGCCTCATCTCTTCTCCTAATAAAGGAATAAAATACATCCAACTTAATATAAGAATGGAAAAGCACAGTGGGACAATTTCACACAAGGTTACTATAAAATATAGAACAGAAAGACATGGCTACGAACAATGGAAATCCCTAGGCTAATTTAAATACATTGTAAAAAAAAAAAAGTAAGAAAAATGATAGAAATAGAAGTCTTAGAGAAACCAAATCAGCAGCAATTAGAAAAATGTAAAAATAGGGGTGCCTGGGCGGCTCAGTCACTTAGGCCTTTGACTTCAGCTCAGGTCATGATCTCACGGTACATGGGTTTGAGTCCCACGTCGGGCTCTGTGCTGACAGCTTGGAGCCTGGAGCCTGCTTCAGATTCTGTGTCTCCCAGTCTCTCACCCTCCTCTGCTCATGCTCTGTCTCTCTCTTTCTTTCAAAAATGAATAAATCCGTAAAAAAAAAAAACCCTAAAAAATGTAAAAATAAAATAATTGGAGAAAGAAAATTTTAAAAAGAGATTATCAAAGTGCAGGGAAGATTTGGAGATAAAAGAAAAAACAGCACTGCAGATGTGAACATTAAACTATAAGGAGTTCAAAAGTGAAAACACCCACAGATAATTGAAAGGATGAAACACTGAAAACTCACAAATGAAGAGAGATACAAAGAATGCAAAAGAAAGTGAACAATGTAGAATACGGGCAAAGAAGATTTCTTATGCATAAAATTGAAATGGCTGAAGAAGAAAAATCAAAGCAATGGAACAAAACAAACACTAGAAATATAAAGCAAGAACTATTTCTTAGGATAAAAAAATTGGAAACCAAAATTGAAAGGGGTTCCTATATATCCAGGAAAATTAACCTAGAATGGTCAATACTGATACATGTTCTAGTAAAAAAATGGACTTTAAAGGAAAAAAAATATATGGCCACCTTTGAGGTGAGGACCAAGTAACTTATAAGGAAAAGAATATCAGACTTTTTGGCTTTTATGTCAGAATGCAAATGGGTAATGTATTTAAGATACTCAGGAAAAAAGATTTGACCCAAACTGATCTTTATGTATAAAATCTCAAAGACAAGTGGCTATGAGTTTGCAAAAATTCAGGAAATACTATTTCCATGTGCATTATCCAAAAACTCCATTAGAGAACACATTTCAAATAACCAAAATTGTTGGGGTGACATCCTTATAGGGACTGGCATTAAATATATATTTAACTGTTAAACTCAGACTAAATAACAGTCATAAGGAAGATAATGTGGTGTGTAATGACTGTATTTTCTGACAACCAACAGAATATGGGGGAAGTTTGAAGAGAGTACATGAAAACAAATAGACTCATTAATAGTCTCATAGGTTTAAACAGAAAATAAAAGGATATTACTTCAAAATAGATGCTACGGAGGAAAAGGAGGGGAGGGAAAAAAGAGTTGATGGCCTATTTTACTCTTGCTCATAACGGAACGCCAACAAAGAGAAGTCCTTTGCCCCTGAAAGAGAAAGAATCCAGGCTAACATGAAGTACAATGTTAATCTGTAGAACAAAACCACAAAACTTCTTAAAGACCTAAAGATACACCATGCGACTTCCAAGCTTCCCTCCCAGTGATATGCTGCCAATGTTGTAAAAAAAAAAGATAGTATGCACACAAGGCCCTTTATTGTAGCACCGCTGATAAAAACAAACACTGCAAACAACCTAAATTATCACCAACAGGGAATGAGTTGAATAACAGTGGTGCATTCACACAATGAGATACTAAGCAGCTGCAAAGGGGGATCGTTCTTATACTTCTACAGAATGATCATGGGATATATTACAGTGAGTATAAATGTATATATTCGGATTTTAGCATTTCATTCAAATTTAGCATGAGTTTGTATTGGTTTGGTCATAAAATTAAATACCTGATATCAGATTGGTACCGGTTCTCCTAGACAAGGCCTGGGCTTGATTTTTTTAATTCATTAGCAATTTAGATGCTTAGTGAAGAAAATATCTAAATACTTCCAGACCATTAAGTCATCAGGCTAGCCCGTGGGAAAATAATTGATATAAGGTAAGCACATTTTGTCTCTGATACATTAGTATACCCTTTCTTAGCGCTATTTCTACCTTTCACACAATCTCGTTAGGTGGTAGATTACCCTAAAATCTTCATTCAGTCACTCAGTGGCACTCATTGTACATTATATCAGTCCACTTGAACTTACTAAAGCTCAGGTATAGAAGAGGAAGCTAGATGTCTCCCCAAATCCATTCTTCATTTCTTACATAGTAATAGAATTACAGCTAGGTATATGACAATGCAGCTAAAGATTACATTTTTATTCTCCCTGGAAGCTAACTGTAGCTAAATGTGGTCATGTGACTACGTTCTTCCCATTGGGAAGTGAATGAACTTTTCGGTATCAATGGGGGTACTTCAAGGCAAGAAGCATGCTTAATCCTTCCAGGGACTCCCTTACCATGGACCATAATGAGGCTACTTGGCAAGACCTGGGACATCCATCTTGGACAGTGAAATTGAAGTTCTGTATTGAGGCTGATCACACAACGATACAGAAGAATGTGAGCCTCTGATGATAGTGATCTGCTCCCTGCCAGTTTTGAATGACTAACCCAGACTTTTCTGTGAAGACAAAGCGATTGCATTTTCTTTAAGCTACCATTATTTTGGTCTCTCTCTTATAGTAATTAAACTTACACCCCCCAAATAATGTAAATAGGAAATAATAAGAAATAACTTGGATTCTTGGATAAAGTCAGTTTATTTTCTCCAATTAGCATTCTTCACAGGGCTTAGATTTTCTGAAAAGACTAAAAGTTTAAATGCCAAAAAAATATTTAAAGACTAAAGTTAAACTATAGTTCAAAATTCTGTGCTGATAGAAATGCTTGTATCTACAATCCTAATATATTTTGCCCTGGTGCCCTTAATCTTATGGTTTGCTTTCAAAATTCTAAAGTGCTTGAAAGTCCAACTAAGGAAAAATGTATCAGAAAGTATTGATTGAAGCAATTTACTGACACTATCAATTTTATAGTGATATTGCCAATTGGCAGAAGACTGAAGTGAAATCCAATGTAAACCTTGCCCTAAAAATAACTGTCTAAAATATTGACTTTCAAAGAATATATGAGTCACGTGAGGTCTTAGCCACTGGAAATGGCAGTTATAATATGAGGGGGAAAATAGTTTGTGTACTTTTCAGTCTATGAGAAAGCAATTATTTTCTTTTGTTAGGAAAATGACACTAGTTAATTTTTTATCCCTGTTTTTCAAGCTTATACCTTCTAGGTTGTTTCCACAAGCAACTTACCTTTCAAGATAGCAAGCAACAAAATATTTTAATATTTTAATACTTAGTACACAGTTAAATGCTTGACAACTTTGGCATTCTGAAGAATGTTTTTTAAAGAATTTTAAGGACAGGATGTGTTAGGAACAATTCAACTGTGAAACAGCATTTCTCAAAAGTTTCAAGGATCACCAGAGCCAGACTCTCTGGGGGTAGGTCCTAAATGACTAAATATTTGAGAAGTTCCTCAAGAGATTTTATCACACACTGAAGTTGAAGACTACTGATTAGCTGTGTGTACAAAAGTCAAGTATATGTCTATCATTATTATTCTAATAATAATGATACCAATAGTTACCATTTATCAAATATCTGATATGTGTTAGCTTTGCACACATTATTTCATGTAACACTCATTACATCCCTAAAAGGCAGGAGTTCACTATTTTGCAGATTTGTGAATTGAGAGGTAGAGACCTTGGGTAAAATGGCAGACTCAATACATTAAACATAGTATTGCAACTGGTATAGTCATCAGATATTTATAAAATCTACTTAATCGTTGAGTGCTCAAGATCTCTTAATGCCTAAATAGGTACATCCTTCCTTTCAAAGATAAAAAAAGTAATATGTGATGCCTTTCTTCAGTGAGTTTACAATTTAGATGGAGAATGAAAACATGTGAGAATAAATGTAAAATGACAACATAGAACAGCCCAGAAGAGAGACCCACCATAGCCCAGGACTTGAGAGGGTGACCAGGATGTATCCAATGTGAAGAACAAGTGGAAGAACATTGCAGGTAGTTAATATTTAAGACAATCATTTAAATTTTACAATCCTTCTCTGAATCATTTATGTTTAAATTATGAACTCGTTTTTCATCCTAATCTATGGGGCCTCAAATTGTAATTGTGATGTCATATACAATGGTGTATATAAATCTGTGCATAAGAAATTTACACAACCCTATTTGCTTGACAGTTTGGAAGATATTAAAGGTAAGTTAGAGGTCATCTACTCTGACACCATGTTTCACAGAGGAAGACATTGAGGTTTAAAATGTAAAGTGATTGCCTAAGGTCATTTGATTTGTCCATCATAATCCAATGAAACAAAGTTAATTATTGGCAGGTTTAGAATCAGTTTCCAAGGTCTGCTCATTGCCCTTTATCAAGAAAAGCCATAAGGGATAAATGTTTTAAAAGAGAGCACAATCTTAAAGTCTTCTAGAAATAGTCACTGGAAATGTGTTATGTTTTTATATCACTTCAGATTATCTATTGCTTTGCTGCTTCCAATTTGGAGTAGCAAGGGATTTATAGACCTGACCAAGGAGACATGCTAATGTCACAGTATACAAATAATGAAATTCCATGGCATCTTTATTCCAAAGAATTCAGTATGCTTTGCAGACATGGTATAATTAAGCTTCACAGGAGGGATGTTTAAGGTAGAAGAAAGCAAGAAGAATGTAATGCTTGGAAAACTGAAATAGATGTGAAGATGACCTTTTTATGATAACTGTCACTTTATTGATCTCAAAGGTGGGTTGGTGTCTTCTAGAAGCTGTACATTGCATCAAAGAATGTGACCTTTTGCAATTAAACTGTAATATTTTCAAGTCAGAGATACGTCCATCTTTGCCTTATTTTTTTTTTTTCATTTTGTTAACTCTAAAAACATGTACTGACCAAGTGCTTAGAGAAGGCACTTTGTTTGGTACATACTCTGGGATTAAATGAATAAATAATAAAGATAAGGAAGTCACAATCCCTAGTAACAAGAAGACTAAAATTTAGTAGAGGAATTGAGAAATGTACGAAAAATCACTGTTATTTGAAGTATAACATGACATGTGCGATGTTGATTCTATGAAAGAATGTTCAAAGATTTCTAACAGATGGAAGAGAGCTAATTTTTGGCCTGCTATTAATTAAACTTATGAGGCTGAAATTTAGGGATCTGAATATTACCTTGTTTTGCCAACCATTTTTACAACTGAGTTGGGCAAAGACTCAGATGACATGACAGTCAGGATTCTGAATAGTAGGAGGGCCAGAAGGGATAGAAGAGGAGTCAGATGATAAATTTGAGATTGAAGGCAATATTAATAACGTGGAGGGATAGACTGCATTTAATGAGAAGACATTTAATGGAAATAAATGTAAAGTTCTGTACTTGAATGCAAAAAGATCAATACTGTAAGTTTGTAAAGCTATATTTATAAAGCCTACTTACCAAAAAAAACTATAATAACAACAACTAGCATTTATTGAGTTTATATTATGGGCCAGACACTCAACTGCATGCTTTATATATTATTTCAATTAGTGTTCACAATAATCCCATGCAGTGGGCATTGTTATTGTCCTCATTTTATAGATGGGAAGACTAAGTATTGGATAAGTTAAGCAACTTGCCCAAGGTCAGCTTGATTGCTGAGCGTAAATTTGAAGCACAGTATGTTCTGTAGCAGATCAAGTGCCCGTCCCTTAATATCTCGGTTGTAATATGTAGGAGTCTTCTCCGGGCACCCAATTACAAAATAATAAGAACAATAATTAAAGTGAATTCCAAGCCCCTTTATCAGATCTTTTAGAGTAAAATGTTAATTAATCATACCTGAGTAACTCTATGTGGTCTTTTTATTTTTAAATGAATAAGTTATGAAGATTGTATCATTTATTTAGTGTGGTTCATGAGTTACATTTCCCAGATACATTTGACGAACAGAAAATTTCATATCATTAACATTTTTAATGAAAAAAGACCCATGATAGAATATGTTATGATTTTGAGTAACCACTATTATTATCTCTGCTTAGTGACCTTGACTTTTTCGTCAGGTTGGTTTGCATTTCTAGAGCCTTTGCCTAGCCATCCATTTGTTCTTCTCTCCATGAGAGGACGAACGTTTTCACTTGAGCCAACTAACATGAAAATATGTTTTTGGCATTCTCACTCACAAATGAGATCTCTGCTTGGAGTTACAGTCATAGAACAAAAAACATTTTATAACAGCATTTAAAATCAGCTTCCTGTGATAAAGTAGTCTTACTCTTTACCTTAGTAAGTACCAAACATTTTAAATGTTGAAGCTGGAAGATGTCTGGTTGTCTCAGTCTGTTAAGTGTCTGACTCTTGATTTTGGCTCAAGTTATGAATTCATGGTGCTGAGATAGAGCCCCCCATTAGGCTCAGTGCTGGGCATGGAGCCTGCTTAAAATGCTCTCTCTCCCTCTCCCTCTGCTTTTCCACTGCTTGTCCTCTCTCTCTCTCTCTCTCCATCTAATAAAAATAAAAATAAATGTTGAACCTGAGTGTTCTGTGGGTATCTGTTTCTCCATTCTAAGCCTTGCATCATGTTCCCACTTTTGAGCACATTTATGCTTCGTTTACATAATAAAATAATTGTTTAAACATGACCTTCAAAGACAAGTTCAGAAAAATTGGTATATTTTATGTGACAGCATAACATGGAGTTAAAAATATTTGGTATCATAAAATACAAGCTACTAACTTTCAATGCCAAGCTGAAATAAAGTATAAATACTGGATCTTCTATAAAAATGACACCAAATGTCCTGGTTATAAAGCCACAGAAAGTGAAGTCAGTGTCAATAAGCCTGAAGCTGAGACCTTTAAATTTTGTTCTCAAAGTCACGGATCCACAATAGCTCTGAAGCATTCCATACCTGACTCTCTGGAATAGAGACACATCTTTGGGTGCTGGGATAGATTATTTTGGGGTGTTTGTATTTCATTTCCTTTCCTTATCCTAAGCAAAGAAGGTTTGGGCCAAATTTGGAAGCTTTAGATATTTAAAAATAATCTGCCTCATGGCTTTGCTTCTCTAAAGTGTTCTAGCCCAATTAGCATACGAGCCCAAGAATAAGAAGACAGGATTTTCTATACTGGATGGGGAATAGAGCTCACAGGGCCGTTGAGTGGTGATAATGACCCACTTCGCTCTACAGTGGTACCTCAGAGACGTGGCAAGACTCAGGGATGCTAGAGGAATAGCGTGCCTGTGAGACAGAACTCCACCCATGCATTCTTTCATGCAACAATATTTATTGAAATTTTCTGTGTGCCAACCACTGGGATAGACATTTGGGATATGGCACTATACAAGTAAAAACTCACTGCCTTCAAGAAAAGCTGTCCCAGCTGGAAAAGATAGATAATAAACAGTGACCATCATAAATAAGTACATAGAATGGTCAAATGCAATAATGGAATTTTTGTTTTCAAAGAAAGATCATAGGGCAGCTGGGTTGCTCAGTGGGTCAGGTGGCTGGCTCCTGATTTTGGCTCAGGTCATGATCTCACAGTTCATGGGTTCTAGCCCCACATAAGGCTCAGTGCTGTCAGCTTGGGATTATCGCTCTCCTCTCTCTCTGCCCCTTTCCTACCTCTCAAAATAAATAAATAAACATTTTAAAAAATAAGCAAGATTATAGAGATTAATAATTTTAAATAGAATCATCACAAAAAGCCTGGGTGCTAGTATTTTTGAAAAGGTGAGATTTAAGTAAAAACTTGAAGGAGGAAAGGGCTTATCTATGGAGATACCTGGAGAATGTGCAAACCAGGTGGAGGGAACATCTAGTTCAAAGGCCCCAAGGCAGGCATGTTCCTGACATTTTTGAGGAAGTGAGGGAGGCCTGTGTGGCAGAGAGGAGTGAATATGTAACTTGCCAGAGAAAGCCAAGAGATAGCCTCCACCTTACCCGTTATTATGAGGACTCTGGCTTATATTCTGAGCGGAAAGGCGAATTGTTCCAGATTTCTGACCTGAGCAGAGACACAGCCTTTGTTTTCAAAGGATCGCACTAGTTGGACACACACACGCAGGACTCAAGGGTAAAAGCCAATAAGCTAGTTCAGAGCCGAAACCACAAAGATAGGCGGGCAGCTTGCACGGTGTTTGTAACCCTGAAGGCAGAAAATCATGGCTGGGTTGTGGGCCCGTGTGGAAGGTAGAGCCCACCGATTGCCTCGGGGTGTGGATGTGAGATGCAAGGGAAAGACTACAATCGAGAATGAGGAAGTAAGGACCTAAGTTACAAGGATCTAAGTATCTGGTTAAAAAATCATTGTTTTATATGAAAATAGGAGGAGTTCCTGAAAGAAGCACATGGTTCAGAAAATGAGGACATCACTGGTAACTACAATAGACCGAAGATGAAAAGTCTCTCCTCAACTCTCTGGCTACCACAGAAAGTCCCAAGATTTATACATGAGAGACAGAAGGGGGTAGGGGGGGAACTTCAAGAATTTAAGCTGCATTTTCCTTTAATCTGTCAGATATAACTTGTTCAAATAATACATGCTTACACATATCATAAGTGTGCAGCTCGGAAAACCCTGGAGGTTTCCCTTGACCCCATCTCCCAGTTACCAGTCTGGCTGCATAGAACCACTAACCCGACTTCTCGGACCGCAGGTTGGTTTTGTCTGTTTATAGGGCAGGTACAACTTGTGGCCAGAACTTCTTTTGCTCAACATGTTGAGAATCCACTCACATTGTTGCTTGGAGCTATGGTTTGCTCATTCCCTTTGCTGTGTTTAAGGTCCACAAATTTTTCTGTGAAAGACCAGACAGTAAACATTGTAGGCTTTACAGGCCACACAGAGTCTCTGGTACATATTCTCGTTCGTTGTTGTTATTGGTGTTTGGTTTTTTGTTGTTGTTGTTGTTGTTGCTTTTACAACCCTTTAAAAAATATAAAATCCATTCTTAGCTCAAGTAATAAAGCAGGCACTGAGCTAGATTTGGCCAACGAATCATACTTTTCCAACCCCAATAGAGTATTGCCATGTGGGTGTACTACACACTATTTATCCATTTGGATAGTTCCCACTTATTGGGGTATTGGAACATTCTAGTGCAGGTCTTCTGGTGCACATATGTATACATTTTTATTGGGTCCTGGGATGTAAGAATATGTGTGTGCATGTGCGTGTGTGTGTGTGTGTGTGTGTGTGTGTGTTCAGTGTAAGTCACTGCTGCCAATTTGTCAAAGAGGTTTACCAGTTACACTACCAATACTTGACATTTTGCATCGTTTTAAATTTTCACCATTCTGGGACATGCACAGTACAATCATACTGTGTTTTAATCATTTTCTTAGTGATAAATAAAGTCAGGCATCTCCGTTTTATTGGCCATATTGATACATATAAGTTGACTTAAGGTCAACAAAAACATGACAATTATTAAACACAGACTTGTGAAGCACGATTATTTGATCATATTATTCCAGTGGCTCTCATTTATGTAGAATGAAATCCAAACAACTTGTCCTGGATCGCAGAACCTTACAGCATCTGGTCCTCCCTACCTCTCTGACCTATCAGTTTCCTCCTTGACCACAGATCTTCACCACTGGTGGTTTTTTTGACATTTTTCTTGAATATATTAGGCTTCTTCCTGCCCTAGGGCCTTTGTACACGCTGTGTTGTATGCTTAGAATCATCTCACCCTGATCTTCCTTTTCATTCAGATGACAAGTTAAATGTGATCTGCTGTTAGAATCCTTGTCCATTCACTCTATCAATCTATCAGTTGTTCTTCCTCCTATTCCTTTATGGTAATATCCTCCGTAGCATTTATTACTACTGGCAATTTCAGGGACTGTGTATGTTGTACTCATTTTTATATTTCCAGCCCCAGGGGCAATAACTACACGTCGTAGGTTCTCAGCTATGATGTCTGGCCATCCTTGTTATATATTAGGGGAATGTCTCTGCCAATGGTCCCAGCGCAGTAGCCGCCTTTTTACAAAGTGGGACTGACTTGAAATGATGACTTCAGCAAATTATAGTTCTTCTAAAATCTGAGCCAGAAAACAGAGAAAGAAATGCCAAAAAGCAATGAAGGCTTCATCTTGAAAGATTGGTTAGGGAGACTCTGACAAAATAGTATAAGCTGAATTGACAGGATGGGGGCAGGGATACAGGAAGCTAGAAGGTAGCAGAGGTGGGGAGCTGACAAGGAGAAAGCCCAATGCATTCCCGTTGGGCATACCTGGAAAGCAGTGACAGGTCACTGGAGAGAAGGTCTCTGAAAGTCTGGTAAGTTCTCCAGAACCATTTCAAACCTAGAACGAGTCCTCAGCAAGCTGAGGTCCATTCTCTTGTGACCCCTGACCTCAGAGTTCCATTAGATTCCACTTAGATTTAGAGCAAATCAACCTTCCTTGGCAGTCACTTAAACAAATCAACATCCCTTATATGTAAAGGCAACATGACTATAATACTATGGTAGTTTATGAGTGCATACTTAGCTGTCAGTGGATTAATATTTATTTATTGAACGTGAAATCCCTTCACTAATAAGCATTAATTGAACATTACCAGCTTCAAGCTAGGTATAGGAACTTTAAGACATAGCTTTAACAGCAAAATAATAGAGTACAGCTGCAATATTTTTGTTTTCTGTTAGCCCTTCCCCTCCTGGCAGTCAGTGGGCACCTTGCGTTTCAGTGATAATCCGCAGTCCCCCGCAGTGAGCACAGCAGCCTACACCTAATCAGGGGTAATCATAAGTAAGATTATTTTGCAGCATTTCGCTATAATTAGACCAGCTTTCTTTTTAGTGATTCATTAGCATGACACTTTGCTCTCAGCACCAACAAACTCCATCTGAATTCCTCCATGAGTCGAAGCAGAGTTGGAAACCCGAATGAGGACAATTGGTAACAACAAGGAAAGAGGAAACCGAAAAGAACATTGCTTGGTTTCCCTTCAATCTCCACTTGTAAATTGCAAAGCAGACAAAGGCAACAGCCCGTCTGCCTGCATTGTTGGGCAATAACCTTCATATACTCCGCTCCCGGAGGAGAGCTGGCTGACAATTAGACTCTCGCCGCATGGCTAGACTTTCTCAGGCAATTGTTCCCACCCCAGTTCTTCCTTTCTGTTCCAAGAAGCGATATATTGTATACATGAAATTCGTATGTCCCACTGTTTTCATCTGGTCTTTGTCTCCCGTTGTCCTTAGTGTACGAGACCCAGAAATGTTTTAACTCTCAGTGGTGCTGACTACCACGCAGGCAGGACTGGCAGCCATTGTCGGTCCGGTAAGGGAAAAGCAGTTAGGGCAGTGGGAAAGGAATATCTGATTATTTACTGATCAGATAAATCAGATAAATATATTACTAATAGTATTTAGTAAGCACTGAATAAGCCCTCAAGAGAAGACCTATCGTAAGCGCTTAAACACTGTGGTAATTTCTACATGGACCCTGTGCTCAAGGGATTGCAGAAGCATTAGAGGAACACACGATTGTCTGCCGTCGTCCCCCTGAGGTCAAGAAACTTCTCCTCAGGCTATAATAGGAATACAAAGAGTGTGGGCATCTTGTGAAAACTCCGTTTCTGATTCAGTAGTTCCTGAGTGAGGCCCAGGATCCTGTATTTCTCACAAGCGCCCGCAGAGGCGAGGCTGCCAGTGAGGAATCACACCGGACCCAGGGTCTAAGGAAGTGCTGTCCAATGGCAACATCATAGGAGCCGCATCAGGAAGTTTCCAATACCCACGTTAAAAAGGTAAAAAGAAACAAGTGAGACTGATTTTAATAGTACCTCACATACTCAAGTATCATTCCAACATGTCAACAACATACAGAATGTTAATGTGATAGTGTATGTATACAATGTGTACCAGAAGACCTGCACTAGAATGTTCCAATACCCCCAAACTGGGAACTATCCAAATGGATAAATATGGTGTCATATCACTTAAAAATAAAAAACTATGAAATCAGAGTGTATTTTGCATTGCAGCTCATTTTAATTTTCATGTTTCAGAAGCTTAAGAGTTTTGTGGACCTAGTGACTACTGTGTTGAACAATGCAAGCGTTTCCAGAGACACGCATAAACCTATATATCAGTGAAGTCAGTATCTACCTATCCCAGTGAGCTCTCAAACTATCACAGCATGCATTTGGCCAAAATATCTCCCCCACAGTTTTTCTGTCTAATTATTCCTAATTTTATTGCATTTATTAGATAACAACAGCAGATTACATTGTAGTCACAAATGATGGTTTTGAATCCAGTCTAAACTATGTGACTTTGAGCAAGTTATCTATTTATTTATTTTTATTAAAAATGTTTATTTATTTTTGATAGAGACAGAGCACAAGCAGGAGAGGGGCAGAGAGAGAGAAGGAGACACAGAATCGGAAGCAGACTCCAGACTCTGATCTGTCAGCACAGACCCTGATGCAGGGCTCAAACTCACGAATAGCAAGATCATGACCTGAGCCCAGGTTAGATGCTTAACCCACTGAGACACCCAGGTGGCTGGCCCATAGCAAGTTATTTAATCCAAGTCTGTTCAGATGCCAATGCTTCATAATATCATATACTTGCCTACATAACATGTGCTCATTAAATTTTATTTGAAATTCAATATTCAGATTTAACCATGAAAAGTTGTTTAGTCAGTGTGGAAGACAAGTTTAACCAATCAGGCATCTTTTACCTTGTACTTGGAGGAATTAAGTTTTCATTTTGCTAAATATTGAAGGGCAGAGAAGGATCAGATCAAACATGCTAGGATGAGAGAGAGCAATAATGTGAGGGAAGGGAGGAATGGTATGAAAAATAGGCCAATGGAGAAAAGTAACATGAAGAGAGAGTCCAAAGGAGGATTCTTTGAACAATTGCTTGAGCTGGAAAGGGCTGAGGATGTGTTTCCCAGAGTAGTGAGTGGAAAATAGGGAGAGTATCTATACTCTCACTATCACTTAGAATTAGAATTAAATTAAGTACCATGTCGGTTAATTTTGAAATTAAAGAAACTACATATTGTTATGGTGTATCACAGCTATTTACATTTAGATCAGTACATCTAAGTCAGAGTAGGGAGTGACTACTGCCTAAGAATCAGAGGCTTTGGCAAACAGCAGAGAAAGCATAGGTTTTAATCACCTTTTCACAACCCCATCACATTACAGAATGCAGAAACAACTCACTCTGTGGATGTCATGTGCTCTGTCTCTAGAGTAGGAAATCACTATGTTAATACATTCCTGATCCTGAAGAGGTTTACTTATTTTAACCACTAGTTTATTTAGTCCTTGGAGGTAAAAAATATACCAATACTAAAATTGCATTTCTGTTTTCCATTCACTCATTCATTCTTATTCACTTAATATGATTTAATGCATACTATACAAAGAGTAAATAGCTTAGTCTCTACCACTTTGGAACTGCCTTTCCAAAAATTCTTCCATTCTTTGCCATACTTCCACGTCCAAGAATTTTTTATGGTACATAATTTCATGTTGTAGCCAAGTGTCTCCTTACAACATTAGAAAGTTAAAATACTTATGTGCTATGTAATAAAACTTCACTATTTCCAACTTCACAAATTCATAATGTGTATGTATTCAGACTTAGCCTTAACTACGATTTGTTCTTTTGGTATGTGTTAAGTGCACACAAATTAAATCTACAGGTTTATTCACACAATTTTAATTTATTTAAGCATTTTGGCCATATCAAATTTTACATAATAGATCCATTCATAAATAATCCTCTTCTCTCCATTAAATTCCAGTCTGGAAGAACCTCTCTTTCCCAGCATTCATTAATTATTAATTGTATGCATATATAACTCTCAGTCAGGAAATAAAATTCAATTTAAGACCCTCTATAAAAGTGACATTCTATTCATTTAGGCCGATCCCCTTTCCAACTGTTATTAGAGAAGTTTAGTCTCTTCTGAAATTTTTTTTCTATTCAACATGGATTAGAAAGAAATCTCCTAAAAATCTTCTGAAATGTTTGTAATAAGTTGGCTATTGAAATTTACACAATAAAGGCGTGGTGTATTTCATGCATTGAATGCTATTCAATGAGCTGGATTTGGAGCTAGATATGGAGATCTCCTGTCTTGTGCCTGAGGTTTCTTGACCTTTTCTTTTCTTACAGTTACAACGACCTACAGAAAAGGAAGAAAACCAGAACAAGAAACTAAATAAAATTTTGTATATTTAGGGCTTTAGTGTCTATGCTAACCAAGAAACGGCCCTGATTTGAAATCCCATTCCTTAAAAACACGGCCTTTTTTTTTAATGTTTATTTATTTTTGAGAGAGAGAGAGATTGAGAGTAGGGGAAAGCAGAGAGAGAGAGAGACATCAAATCTGAAACAGGCTCCAGGCTCCAAGCTCTCAGCACAGATCCCAATACAGGGCTTGAACTCACAAACCATGAGATCATGACCTGAGCTGAAGTTGGATGCTCAACTGACTGAGCCACCCAGGTGCCCCCCAAAACCAGATCCTTTAAGTAGACTGGAGTCTATACTTACCTGACTCATCCTGCCTTTGCTCATAGGCTATCTAGATGCTTCTCTTCTAATTTCTTTTGCCTGGTGGGAAATATCGGAGCAGATCTTGTCACATCTTACGTCATTTAATTTTGAATGTGGATGTTTTTATCCAGTACGATGGGTCAGGATTATCATTGTTTTTCTATTATGTGTCCAGTTCATGAGGGTTATAAATAACACTTTTCATCAAGGGGCCTGTTGTTTGGCTGCCCAGAGAGATCTCCAAGGTTAGGTAGCTTTAATTTTATTGCTTCCTTTGCTTCTTCTGTGGTTTTAATGGGTTACATTTTAGAAGATCATTCTCCTCTCACCTAAGGTATACACTATTAAATTATCTCATTTTAATTACCCTGTTCCTATTTTCATCACATTGCCATCATTTCTCTTCATGCCCAATTTGTTAGCTACTGTTGCAGGGGGAAGTGGGGGGAGCATGCCCTGGTCCTCCAGCACTGTTTTTGAGCATCAGAATTGGATGGGTCATGGTAATTTGCTAATGAAGACCAGCCAATGACAAGTTACTTGACTGTGAATTTGGGAGTCTCCTGAAACAAGGTGAAAAAAAATCCCTGACTTTAATGTTTTAAAGAGATGGAATGGGTTCATCATGAACTGAGGTAGTTCTCAACACAGGTAGAGAATTGACACACAGAATGCCTTCAAAGGGTTGTTTCTATCTGTCTCTGATATTTTTAATCCAGAGGATATCATCACAAACCTTATCACTACACTGTTACCTAATAATTATAATTTTTATATAGTTTTTCCTGACAAACACACAAGCAATGTAAACTATCTTATTTTCTAAATTTTTATTTATTTTTGAGAGAGTGCAAGCAGGCGAGGGGCAGACACAGGGAGACAGAAGATCCAAAAGTGGCTCTGCACTGACAGCAGTGAGCCTTATGTGGGCTCGAACTCACGAACTGTGAGATCATGACCTGAGTTGGTCATGACCTGACCTGAGCTGAAGTCAGACGCTCAACTGACTGAGACACCCAGGTGCTCCTTAAGCTATCTTAGTTGATATATTTGGATTATTTCTCTCACATATGCATAAATATATTGTCTATTATTATTTCCCTCTCTTCTCCGATTTAGATATTTCATGGATATCTTTGTAATTCTGAGGAAGTATTTTTTCCTAAACAAAAACAGATAAAGTAAATATTAGTGTTTATTTTCCTATGTTATGGTGTAATCATTACAAATACATTATCTGTAAAAATTAATTCTGAAGAAAAGTTAGAAGTAAATGCTGTGAATTTGGCAGATGAGGTTGGAATTTTGGTCCCACTGTTAGCTGTGTGACAACGCTAACTTTTCTTTGCTTCTGGAAGCTTTACCTTTCTCATCTGTGAAATGGGCACAGGCCCTGTTAACCACAACTGCCTCTCTCAGCTTGAAAATTTGGGTTCCAGAAACATTAAGTTGCTCGCAGTTCTCCACACAAACCATGTTGTTTTTAACGTCTGTGTCTGGGGGCTGTACCTTCTGCCTGGAATGTTCTCCCCCCATCTCTTCACCAGGTCGCCTGGCTCAGTGCTGTATATGCTGGAACTCAGCTGTCCCTTCCTGCAGGAAAGCTTCACTCTATGCTGGTGACGCTCCCTCCATCCTGTTTAGCCCCCCAGGTGGGCAGTGCCTTCTCTGTATTCCCGCCCCTCCAGCACCATCGCCATCATGGCACCGAACCCAGTGCATTAAGAATGTGTTTTTGTGTTTATGCCTCTCAACAGACTGAAAGCCACTTGAGACCTGAAACTGCCTGTGCCTTGTTCATCATTTTATCCCCTTCGTCTAGTCCAGTACTGTCACAAAGAAGGCACTTTACGCTGGTTAGAAACATTTCTCTTCTCCCTACGAGGGCTCCCACATCTCCCTAGATTCATGTAACTGTTGTGTTAAAATTATGCATTTTAAAATAAAGTGAAGTGTGCCCCAAGGTTTCCAGGGCGCACTGAAACCAGAGTGCCCCACACATTTTGTTTCTTTTTAGTTTATCATATTATCTGCGCTGTGCAATCCTTGACTGTTGGGAACCATTTCTGAACTCACTGAGTTGAGAATACTCCTTGTGAGGTTAAGGCGGGTTTTGCACAGCCTCCTGCCGTCAGATGGTGACTGATCTCTACCCCCCACTCAATTATTTTTGCTTGAGCACCCAGCCCTCAAGGCACCTTGTTGATTGGTGTCAGGAGTGACTTGCCCCCTTATTCTGGCCCTAAAATATGCAGATTGCACTTGTGAAGGAACTTATTATAGAAATTTCTTCTTTTGTGATTATGGGAGCAAATATTGCATTTCCTGAGAAACCTGTTTTTCTTCCCCTCAAGAAAACAGGCTATTGACCCCTGCTCACAAAGAACTAACTGTTGCCTTTGCTATGCTAAAAATATTGTATTTGAGTGCTGAAGATACCTTCCTTCCCCATATGAGAAGCATCTAAATCGCCTACATTAATCACTATTGATAAAGGTTATGAATGAGTTTTCTACAAATCTATTTTCTGGGAACGTTTTATATGCCAAAGGAATTTGTCATCTGAAATCATTGTCTAAGGCAAATGCCACTCCTGTGTTGTGCCCCATACACTTAACTTTAAATAAAGCTGAGTCTCAGTCAGTGCAGAGGTGCCTGACTGGTGATCAGAAAGTATATCGTGACTCTCTCATCCCTCCCCCTTTCACTGTCACCGTCCATCCTTCAGGGAACCCTGGACCTGCTGGAGCTGAACGCTGGCACTTGACAGCAAGAACTTTATCTTACTGCTCCTGATAGCCTCAGAGCCTATGGAAGACCTGGGATAGAATGGACCTTCAGCAAATGCAAAGGAATTGAAAACAAATAATTATTTTGGTAATAACTATTACCAGCTCTCTCTCTAAAGGAAGTTAAACCATGCTCTGGTTTGTAAATGTCCAGCCATAGCTAATTAATAAAGCATTGAATTATCTCTATCTACATTATATATGGACATCTCTGTATATATTATAAGTCCATTGAATTCAAAAAGCAGTTATATTATTTTTTCTATGAAAACAAAGTATAGTTTTTTGATTGAATATTAAAAATATTTCCCTCTATCTATTCTAGCTATTTCCTAGCTATCCCTGTTTAAATGCTATCTGGAGGCAGCATTTAAACTTATAAAAGGAACTTCAGATAAGCTTTCAAAGATTAACTTCCAACTCAATGATCCATTGTGAGGTCTTATTGCTCAACATAATATTAGACTCTACCTTATCGGGTCATTTGTTAAAATCATACCACTTAATTTGGTGCAATGCCATTTGTAGTTATTACTCAACCTCAGCCAGGCCTTTGGTATGTTCATCGTTCCTCTTACTCACCCCTACTTAACTCTCTAGCTTATTCTGTGCACAGGTAATCTGAACACTTTCCATTTATTTCAAATCCATAATTGCAGTTCAGAGCACTCATGCTCAGCTGCCTTTTCCTCCTACTTCAGTGATACGGTCAAGGGCAACTAATGTGAATGTCTGCCATTTGTAAACCTCTCTGACTTCACATTATTATCACACCTGCCCGTTCTCTATCCTGTCTCCACACTGCTCTTTCTCCACACACGCCTCCCCACCAAGCTACCATTCTACTTTTCTTCTTCTCGGCCCCCAAACTTTCTATTTCAATGTTACATATCATTCTTTGGCTTACTCATTGAAAAAGTCGCCAATGGCCCCTTTGTTGGAATATACGATGGTCCTTTTCTTATTTTACATATAACTCAGCTTTTCCATTGCCTAGCTGTGGCACCAAATGTGGCTTGGAGGTCTTTAGTCCATGATTTGTGCCACCGCCCCCTCAACCCTGATCAACATACCCAATACAATGGAATCTGAATAAAAATTATATTCTTTCAACATAAATGCAGTTTCAAGACTGATGTGCTCCTAGCTTTCCTTCTTAGCCTTAAGTAACTTGTGCATACAAATTCTGTAGGTATCAGTGCTACGGTATTTGACACTACTGATTATCTACTTTCTTCTAGAAAGTCTTCCTTGCCTCTAAAATGAAGCTCTTCTCTTTCTCCTCTTGCTTCAAAGCCTGTTCTTGTTCTCTCTCTTTCTGTGGCTCTTTTTGCATCTGCTGATCCCCAATTAAGATTTTCTCTAAGGATCTGGCTGGGCTCTTTGCTCTCTGGAGATAACATCATTTATTTCCTTGATTTCAGTTATTACTTACATCTTAGTCATTCCTACATTGTCAACTTCAAATCTGACCTTACTTTATTTTCGGTTAACCCCTAAATACACATAAGAGATTAAGTAAATACAGTGGTCTTTTAAGCGCCTTTTAAGGTAATTTGGATTGATGGTTTATTGACCAAAGCAAACGCTACCCATTTTACATGTAGCAGTGCTACCCATGGACTTAATCTGATTCTTGTTTTTATTCAAGAGCTATTGATTTTGCATTTAAATATTCTTAAAGATTTCGACAAACACCTGAATTTTTTTCAGTAATCCCTCACAGAAAATAAAGAGATCCACTTAAAGTGCGTGGGCTAGCTAAAGTGTGTGGTGTCTGATTTAATCCAGGACATGGTTAATACTGTTGATCTGCACCATTACCCATAGTCATTAAGACTTACGGGAACAGAATTTTGAATCTGTTAAGAAAAGAAACCAGTCTTTTGGTAGCTACCACAAAGTTTTCCTTAATCTCTAAAGAGGGTGCAGAGGGGTGCCTGGGTGGCTAAGCCAGTTAAGCATCCTACTTCAGCTCAGGTAATGATCTCATGGTCCATGAGTTCGAGCTCTGCGTCAGGCTCTGTTCCAACAGCTCAGAGGCTGGAGCCTGCTTCAGATCCTGTGTCTCCCTCTCTCTATGCCCCTCCCCAACTCGCACTCTGTCTCTCTCTCTCTCTCTCTCAAGAATAAAATAAAATTTAAGAAACATTAACAAATTAAAAACATTTTTTTAAATAAAGAGGGAACAGATTTCCAGCTTCAAGGTGTTGATTCATTGCTTTCTGGAAATTGAATTAGCTATTATTCATCCTTTATACAAAAAGCAAGCTCATTGACTGTGTTTGTGTGAAGATAGTGTAAAATATTGACAACATCAATGATTACTATTATGATAGTTTATAATACTACATGAAAGCACAGTACTGAGAGCATTATGTATTTTCTTATTTAATCCTCACAAAAATCCAAATAGTCAGATACTATTATCATCCTCATTTGCTAAATAAGGAAACAGAGGTTCATGGGCCACCAGTAACTTGCTGAAAGTCATATAGCTAGTAAGTGGCAAAGCCAAGATTTGAACTCTTATCTGTCTAACTCCAAAACCTACCTTCTTACCTAGTGTGGTTCAAAGAACAGAACTGTGCACTTAAATAGGCAATCAACTCACCTCTGCCATTATCTAGCTGTGCTACTTTGAGTAAATCACATAAACTCAATGGGCCTTAATGTGTACACATGCAAACACATAATTAGAGTATGAACCACGGTCCCCTGTGGCTCCAAACACTTGCAAGTTTTGTTCTATCTTGACTTTAATTCTTAGAGTAGAATTTTAATAGCATAGATGTTTTATAAAGTAGAGCTGATGCTAAATGCACAGTGAGAAATTGAAACATTTAGGTTGTCATTGTATTTCAGTAACTTGAAATTCCACTCTGTCCTAGAAATTGTAATAAGCACCAGATGTACAACAGTGAGCAAAACAGGAAGAATCTTTAGCACATATACTTTCCTCTACTCGATCTTTTTAAAAAATTATTATTATTTTTACATTTATTTATTTTTTGAGAGACAGAGTGACACCAAGTGTGAGCAGGGGAGGGACTGAGAGAGGAGACACAGAATCTGAAGTAGGCTCCAGGCTCTGAGCAAGCATTCAGCACAGAGCCCAAAGTGTGGCTCAAGCCTATGAACGGTGAGATTGTGACCTGAGCCGAAGTCAGATACTTAACCAGCTGAGGCACCCAGGTGTCCCACTACTGGATCTTAAAGGTTAAAAACCATAGGCTGATGTACTTGTTGGTCTAGTGATATGTTAACCATCATCTATCCACACCTTTCCTAGATGTTGGGCTTGGGATTTCTCCCATTTCAGTATTGAGTTTCTCATCCTATCATCAAAATAAGGAAGGAAAATGAAGGGCGTTGTACCACAATCATGATTTGGCCACGTCTTCCTGGAAGCAGAGTTGACATAATTCATCTTGTTTAAATGGGGAGGAGTAATCTTCCTCCACCTGCCTTGTATGTATCTCGGTGTAATGATACCTTTGGTCTTTGGGACCAGCTTTATCATGATGCATTTCCTATATAAATGATTAAAAATTATTAAAAGCTTGAAAATACATCGGGGCACCTGGGTGATTGGTTAAGCATCTGACTTCAGCTTAGGTCATGATCTCATGGTTCTTGAGTTCCAACCTTGTGTCAGGAGCCTGCTTCAGATTCTGTGTCTCCTTCTCTCTCTCTCTGCCCCTCCCCTGCTCACCCTCTGTCTCCCTCTCTATCACAGAAATAAACATTAAAAAAAATTTAAACTTGAAAATGTATATTGTGTAGTAAATTCATTCCTACAAAACAAATGTAAACATTTTGAAGGAAAGTAATTTTGCAACTGCCATGCATTTTTCTTTTTCTTTTCTCAAAAAAAATATTGCCTATGTGAAACATTATTTATAATACACATGAAATCACCTACATTTTCTACAGATAATTTTTTATTCCTTCATTTTTTACTACAGATAGAGGAAAGAAGCAGGAGATTCTTGCTCTGTGAGGAAAATAGTATAAATTCCAATGTTGTTATTTTATAAAATACAAAACTATTAAACTTAGCACATTCGGGCTAACATTAAGAGCAATGTGGAATAGCTAAAAAAATAAAAAAGAAAAGAAACTTTTAAAAAACCTCATTAGAAAGCTAAGAATAAGAAAGCTAAATGATAGAATAAAGAATTTCTAAGAAAGGAGTCTCATGGTTGTTTTCATCCCTGGAGCAATGGAGAAAAGAGAGCTAAGGAGAAATCACCCCAACTTTGCAAAACTTTCCTAACAGTGTATGGGCTGGAATGAGAAATTAGAAACGTGAGGTCATAGAGATCTTCAAAATCTCCCCACCTCCCAGCTCCTCATGGGAATGCCCCGAGCCACGGAAGGGGTATGGAACTTTCCTCTGCGTGTAAGACAGCAGCCTGCCTGAGACTGGGCGCAGAGCTGAGGAGCTGAGTGACTCTTCCACCCCAGGAAGCTGGCGGGGTCTGCGGTCATCCGTGCAGGGCCGGGTCTGTTGAGAACAGCAGTGGGACAGCAGCTTCCAACTTGCCCTGAGCTCTTTACCAAGTACATTGCACAGACAGGCTGAAGGTCCGTGCACGCGACAGGTGTGTGGGGCGCCTGCGTGGCTCAGTCGCTTACCCACTGACTTCAACCAGGCCATGATCTCGTGGTTCATGTGTTTGAGACCCGCTTCGGCTCTGTGCTGACAGCTCAGAGCCTGGTACCTGCTTTGGATTCTATCTCTCCCTCTCTCTCTGCCCCATGCCCCACTCACACTCTGTATCTCTCGCTCAAAAAAAAAATAAAAAAATTAAAAAAACAGATATGAGAAATCCTTCGAGGTGCAGAACTCTCCCCTGTGGTGGAGAGATTGGATTTTACCAATCTCAGCTCTGATGTGCCAGCTTTTAAACCGCAAACCGCTCTGAGCTGTACAACCATGTGTGATTTCTTGGTCAGCCAGAGAATTTCTTGGAATTTACACAAAGATGTTGGTGTATTAGTCATCTCGGGCCGCCATAACAAAATACCGCAGATTGGCTGGTATAAACAACAGAAGTTTATTCTCTCACCATCCTGGAGGCTACAAGTTCAAGAACAAGATGTCAGCAGCGCTGGTGGCCGGGGAGACCGCCGCCTCCTCTCTGTGTCCTCAAGTGGCTTTTACTCCTCGGCAGGCAAAAAAAGAGTCTCTCGTTAGAGTCCCACACTTGTGACCTCATAACCGTTGATATCCTGAAAGGCCCCATCTCCGGTCACAGTCACGTTGGGAGTTAGAACTTCAGTGTACGAATTTTGAGGGGGACACCATTCAGGCCCTAACAGTTGGCGTTGTCCTCCTCCATCCCCCTCCTTCCAGCCATTCCACCCTTCACTTTGCAATGAGTGAAGTCTCCCGGGCTCTTTCCCCTGGTTGCCTGGAGAGTAAAATGGTGAATTTTCTAAAGGAGCTGCAGCTTCCAACTCATACCACGACTACACTCCACGCTCGGGCAACCACCCCAAAAGCAAGTGACCCCACACCCCATTTTGACTCCTTCCAAAATCCTCCTGCCGTTTTTTCAGTCTCTAGAGCTTTTAGGCTGCCTTGTTCTTGTTGTCGTTGTTTCATTTTGTGTATTATTCCATCCAGAGTTCTTGGACACTGATGAATATGTCTATTATTTGTTAATACTACGCTTTCTCTCTTCCTCTGGTTCAGTGGCTGGAAGTGGAGACAACGGTCACTTCTCTGGTAGGAACCCTGCTTTACAAGCAGGGCACTATGTCCGGGGCGATAGCTCTGGTTATTTTTCTTCCCTCTCCTATGTGGCATCTCTGCCCTAGGAGCAAGCTGGGGAGAGGGCAAGAAAACCAGGGCTACCATATTCTCAGTCAGCCATGTTTAGAATAGAGCTTCTGCTCTGTCAGTGGAGGCTGGATAGAGAAATGGAGGTCCTGACCTTCCAGCTGCATTTTCCTGAAACAGTCCCTGCAACATGGTGTTGGGGCTCATGAGAAATTCTGGAAGCCTGCTCCTCCCAGAGAGATACCATAACTGGGGGCTGAAGATACCATAACTCGGCCACACTCATCCAGAGTAGCGTTTTTGTCACACCGAACTATAGGAAGAGGAAGAAAAGTACAGGGTTCAAGGGCCACAGATTCCCACTGTGCTGACCCAGATTTAGTAAATTTTCTTGTGTAATGTTTTCTCATAGATCGGTACCTTAGAAGAGTTTTCAGACAGTTTAAATAACTATGAATTATTTAAATAGAATTTTTACCAGTTATGGTAGTTCTTCCAGAAAGCATGTCTATGGACTTTCTCATGCCATTGTTCTAGAAATGAATCTCTCACTGGACATTTAAATCACGTAAATGGCTATTATTGTTTTATACTATCAATATGCATTGGGGGCACCTGGGTGGCTCAGTCGTTGGGCCTCTGACTTCGGCTCAGGTCAGATCTCACGTTCGTGGGTTCGAGGCCCGGGTCGGGCTCTGTGCTGATAAGCTTGGAACCTGGAACCTGATTCTGATTCTGTGTCTCCCTCTCTTTCTCTCTGCCCCTCCCCCGCTCATGCTCAGTCTCTCTCTCTCTGTATCAAAATAAATAAAACATTTTTTAAAAATTTAAAAAAATATGCATTGGATTTACCTATTTTCTTCTGCCTTCCATCCAGGAAAAGTTTATTTCTACTGACAGAAATCTTTTATATTTACTATCATGCAAGTCTGCTGGTGACAACCATTCTTAGTTTTTGTTTGTCTTCAACTTTCTTTCGTTATTTCTGGCATTTTAAAACTAAATTAGCAAAGCATTGTTAGAATTGTTTCAGAACTTTGATTGTATCACTAATTGTCTTCTGAATTTTACTGTTTCTGCCATGATACCAGCTGTCAGTCTAATTATTACAGTTTTGCAGATTATTTGGCATTTTGTCTAGTTTCCTTCGGGTGATTTTTTTTGTTTCATTTTTGTTTTTGTGCGTTCATGTAGGTGTGGTCTTTTTTATTTTGTTCTTGCTTGGTTTACAAGGTTTCTTCTGAATCTCTAATTGATGTCCTTTATCAGTTTCAGAAAATAATTTCTTCAAATATTGCTTGTGCCTCCTTTTCCACCACCATTTCATTCCCCCCCGAATTAGAATTTTTATTTTTCAGATTCTTTAACTATATTCCCTATACTCCTTACCTTTTTTTTTTTTTAGCATATTTCCATTCTTTTGTTTCTCCTTTATTCTTGACACTTTTCTTTTAATCATCCTTTCTTTTTATCTATTTTCTCTTTATCTGTGTCTAATCTATTGTTAAACCAACTCTCTCCTCAACCACTGAGATCTTATTTATTTTATTTTTTTATTCTAGAATTTCCATTATTTTTATGATTTTCAGTTTTCTGCCAAGTTCCAATATTGTCCATTGTCTCCTTAAAAGTCCAATGTTGGATTACCCCATTATCTGAATCTCCAGTATTTATTTTCCTATTCTCTGTCTTTTGTCTTAGTTTTTATCACAGTGTCTTTGTATGCTTGGTATAGACATGTGTATGAGAAGCTATAATGTAATTTGAAGGCTGGGAGAATGTTCTCTGTATCTAGAGAAAGCTTCCTCTTTGCTTCTGGCAGATAGTCTGGGCTACTAGCAGTCACAGGTCATTTTATTTTATTTTTTTAATAATATAGTTTACTGTCAAATTGGTTTCCATTCAACACCCAGTTCTCACTCCAACAAGTAGCCTCCTCAGTGCCCATCACCCACAGTCACAGGTCAGTTTAATCCCGTCACAGGAAGTGAGATTATTTGAAGCTGGGCTTTATAAGACTACCAACTGGTTTACTTCTCATTCACATTTACCAGTAAGATAAAATCTTTAGAGTCTCAATCCAAAGTCTTATTTACTCAAGTCCCCTCCTCCCCACCCCATTTTTGGCAGACACCAAAGTACAGTTTGTTTTCTCCTACCCCAAAGGCTTCAAAAGTTCTGCTTAGCTCCTCCCTCTCTCAGTTGTTTTCTGTGGCTTTTGCAGAAACTTTTTGCAGAAAAGCTATCCACGTGTCTCACTTATTTACCTATGTTTCCTTCTAAAAGGCCTCAGGATGCCTACTTTCTCATGCTTACTTACTTCCTGTCCATCTTTCCCTGTGTTTAGCAGGAGGGTTAGTGTGCAGTCCTTACCAAAAACAGGAGCTCTGCAATCTGCTGTCCAAAATCAACGTGGCAATATTTTAGAAACTGAAAAATAAAAACAAACAAACAAAAAAATCAATGGCTTGTCAAGACATGTATAATGAAATTTAAATATGCTGTCATGTTCTAGAAGGCCTGGCAAGACTAGGCCACAGCCTCTTTCTTCAACTTTACCTTGACTAATCTCTCCTTAACTCATCGGCTCCCTAAAGAGTTAACCTTTTTGTTCTTCAAACAATGTTGTGTTTATTGGAGTTTGCATTTATTGTTCTCCTTGGAACATTTTCCCCAGAGCTTCACACATGATGAATTCCTGCCCCTTTTTATCTTTGTTCAAATATTATTTCCTCAAAACAGCCTTCTTTGTCCGTCCAACTAATGAAGAACTTCCTCACTCAGTTATGCTGTATTACAACAAACCCTCTTGATTTGTCTTAAAGCATTCACCACAACACGTAATTATCTGCTTTTTCACTAAAATGTTATTTTTACAAGGACAGAGCTTTGTGAGTCAGCACTACTTTAGCATTATGAATAATGACTGACACATAGTAGCTATTTATTGTTTATTTAAACAAATGAATTATAGCCCATGACTATAAATAAGCACATTCATTAATTTCTTCAGCACTCAGTTTTCCATGTTTAATTTTAAAGGGGGAGTAATCACAATGATAATGCCTAGCATACCCACATGCCTAGTTAATTAAATAATAAATATGAAAATATCTACACCTAGAAGACATTCAATAAACTTTTTTTCCTTTCCTCTTCTTTCTCTTTTTCTTCCCTAGGTAGTTTCTGACTGATTAAAGCTAAGTAAGCATTATTTTATTTTTTGGCATAACCCATTACCCTGGAGAATGTAGTACAGAATAGTTTCTAATGCAATAAAATTACAGGATGGGGAGAAGGTATTCAAATTGCCCTGAAAACATATGGGAATTTACCCTAGTGCTTTTTGTATGATCTGGATTTAAAAAAAAAAAAAAGGAAAGAAAAGTCTAAATCAAGTGAACAGTTCTCTGACTTGCATTTGGCATTAATTTGTATATAGCAACATCGGAAAGATAGCAAAATGCTTGCCTCTACTGCGAATCCATTACACTGTCACTTCCAGCTCCCCAGTCAATTCCTAATTATGGCATTGCCTAGACTTTATGTCCTAGAAGTGAGGAGGACAGAACTTATTTACTGCAAGACCCCTGCCTACATGATGGCTAAATGGTCTGAGTGTATAGGGTTGTTGATTAAATATGATTTGACTATGATTTGTACTGTGTTAGCGTTGAGACACTCTGTAACTTCAATTCCCATGTATCCCATTATTTCTGTTCTTAGGTTTTTAATGAACAAGCATTTCACCAAGTAGATCTCATTAGTAGAGACATAGTGAAATTGGTAGATTTGCTCTATACTTCATTCCATGGGGGAGCATAAGATGGCATTCTGCAGAGGTTGACAGGCCTATAGTCTGCGCCATTGAGCTATAGAATACAAAATAATGCGTGCATAATAAATTAGCAATTTTAAATGTTTCTTTCTTGATTTTGTATATCCATAATATATATAAAACTCGGTTCCAGGAAAAATACTTCTATTAAGAAAGATTCAATCTAACCCATCAAATTGTCTCCACTTCCTGTATCTGGCATTAGGAACAAGAAATACTTATTTATTAGGATTTCACACCAAAATGCCATGCATTCTGTTTTGTTTGTAGATAGCAGAGTGACGGCCAATTCTTTGTGCTTAAATACTTTGTGACCCCATTAGAGAGAGCACGGTATAAAAATATTCAATGTGTCATAAACACAGTCATTATTTCTAGCACATACTGAAAATTACCAGTATCAGCAAGGATATGGAAACTTTCAAATTAAAGTCACAAGATCAAACAGAGTAAATAACCACTCTTTTGCCATGAATGTGAGGCTAAAAATTTATCAAATGTAAAAGCAGAACTGTGCACACTATGAAGTGTAACATAATATGTCTTGAGAATTTCCTTTCAGGTAGACACATTGCTTATAACATTTTCATTAGAACAACATTGCAATTAGGAATATTTGAAAACTACAGCTCTTAAAGGAAGATATCCCTGATACTGTGAATTGATTTTGACATTATTAGAAGATTTATTCAACTAAAGGTAAATACTTCTTTTGGAGATGAAAGATATAATTTTTTAGCTTCATTTGTTCTCTCATAGACACACAAAACTGACAAAATTGGATGCCTTTGAAAGTTCATAATCATATAACTTGAATTATTATTTCTCCTTTTCTGAACAATCCCATATTAATTATTGTTTTGTAGACTACATTTAATTTTCCCAGCTGTTAGGTTGGCTTGTATTTTTATTAGAGTTGAGCAGATATTTATTTGTGAAGCCTTTTGTGAGCAATTTATCTCAGGAAAATTCTATTGTGTGTTTAGAATGTTTGGTGGACTTTTCAATAATCTGTAATTATATTTTAAAATTTTTGTAATGTTTGTTTATTTTTGAGACAGAGAGACAGAGCATGAGCAGGAGAAGGCAGAGAGGGAGACACGAATCTGAGCTCCAGGTTCCTAGCCATCAGCACAGAGCCCAACGTGGGACTCAAACCCACAAACCGTGAGGTCATGACCTGAGCCGAAGTTGGCCGATTAACCGACTAAGCCATCCAGGCACCCAATAATGTGTAATTATTGAATCCCAAATAGTGACTGAATTGTTTATATTTATCTATCATTCCCTCATTCACTCATTTATTCATTTTCTTTTAAAATGTCATCTACCCTTTGAGTTTCTTATAACATGTGTACATGGGGTTAAGACGGTACTGGCAGATAATTAGAGCTTAGCAACTGTTAGTTATTACTATTTGTATTAATTTGCTTATTAAATTAGTCAATAACTAGAATACACTATAAGTAGGTGGGTACCACGTAAAAATGATAAGTAAAACATAAATCCTCAAGCCCATGAAATGTCTATTCCATGGATGAACTAATTAAATAAAAAATGAATTTTGGTGAGATGTTTTCCTATTAACAATGCTAGCACACAATGCAGAACACATCAAAATATTAAGTCATTTCAAATCGTCTCTTGTTAGTAACATGTCTTCTTTTCTTAAAAACAATTTCATGATCTAGACCATTTTTTAGAATGGCTTTGAATATTTCTGGTCTCTATAACTAAAAGACTCCTATACTGAGAGTTAAGAAAGCTAATTCCAGGTGGTCTCTAGATGTCTGAATGACCTTGGGTAGGTCACTTAAGTTCACCAGGTCATGTAGAACGGGAAGTGAGGCCCAGGGATTTGCAATTTTAAAATCTCCCAAGGTGCTTCTGAAACACAGCCAGTCAAAATTAAGAAGATTGCTGGTATATCTTCCATTCTGCTTGCTCTTTAACAAAAGCTCCAAAAGTAAGGGGTTAAATGAAGGATGTGATGGCTTTATTTTGTGCCCTAGTGCTAGCATGTAAAAGACACACATCTAGTTTTAAGATGATTTTCACTAATGCATTTTATCAAGTAGACATTATTTTGGATTCATAAAGGCCTCTATTAAAGTGTAATCCATTCTGAGGTAATTAAACATATCAGTCCTTCCATAGCTTAGTATGAATGATTTTCCATTTCATCCTTTTAATATCAAGCTAAAATTGGCAGGGAACTTTAGCTGTGGGAAGAGGGTAAAGTACTTTCCAACTCCTGGTGTAGTTGAGGATTTTCAGAGGCCGTGTGGCAGCCATGGGGCAGAACTATGAACGTAGTAACTTGGTAGGTAGAGAAGAGACTTCAGGATTTGGAACAGTAATGTCAAATAGGAGATGGTGATGCAGAATTCATTAGTTCGCTCCTTTTCCCCACAAGTGTTCTTTGAATTCTACAAGCAATTTATGCAAGCCACCAAGACCGTATAGCATAAAAATGATTGCAGCATACTGACCAGTGATTGTTTATCTACTGAATGATTTTGCCTGGGATCATGACAGTTTTCAGCCTCATTAATAACTATCTTACCTCTGCAATCTGATTTATGGGTCTGACTGATTTATTCCAACATTTAGTTTCAGTATGCCTCCTTCACCAAATCACACAAATATCCATGCTTATTTACTTTACATATTTTTTCTTTGTATCAGCTTATTGTTTATACCTAAAGACATTTATGTAAAAGGTAAAGTTAAACTCAGTACCATAAGTGGAAAGTTAATACTATCTGCCATCAATGTATGGTAACCATGAAAAGAAATGCAATAAAAACAGAGCAGGGTTGTTAACATTCAGTTGTGCTGTCCTATTTAGTTGTAGTTCCTGATCAAGGCTCAAACATGACATTCACTGTCAATAAAAGGTTTCTGTAATCATTAGAAAACTATTAAAGATGTATTTTCAGCAAATTCTTGCTTTTTCCCTAACCCAAAGTATTCAAAGAAATAGTATCTATTTATTAATGTTAATTTAGTCATGCATTTTGCACAATATAAAGAATATTGGGCTTAGCAAATGCAGACATTTTTTCACAGAGCCTAAATGACAAAATTTTGACAATAAAAATACATTCACATATATGGAAAATCCCAAAGAATTAACAACACCAAAGACACTTGGAACTACTAAGTGATTATAGCTAGATTGCAGGGTACAAAGCTAATATACAAAAGTCAACTGCTTTCCTATGTGTTAGCAATGAAAAATTGGAATTAGATATTTAAAACAGAGGGGCAGCTCTGTGCTGACAGCTCAGGATTCTGTGTCTGCCTTTCTCTCTCTCTCTCTCTCCCCCTGCTCCCAACTCTCACTCTGTCTCTCTCTTTCTCTCAAAAATAAATAATCATTTATGGAGAGACTGGGTGGCTCAGGTGGTTAAGCCTCCGACTTCGGCTCAGGTCATGATCTCACGGTTCGTGGGTTCGAGCCCCACGTCAGGCTCTGTGCTGACAGCTCAGAGCCTGGAGCCTGCTTCAGATTCTCTGTCCCTCTCTAACTCTGCCCCCCCTCGCTCACACTCTGCCTCTGTCTCTCAAAAATAAGTAAACATTAAAAAATTAAAATAAATAAGCATTTAAAAATGAAATTTAAAACAGAATATCATTTGCATTACTGTACCAAACAAGATTGACTTGTGTGTCAATTGCTGGAAACTAAAATAAGCTTTGCCAAAGAAATAACATTCCCAGTGTGTTTAAATTCCCATTCCTGTCTACAAAAGCTTTTCAACTCAGTGTGTAGCTGGGCATGTATAATCGTACTGCTAAACAATGTAAAATGCTCAGTCCATCAATTACACCTTTCTATTCCTTCCTCATAAAAGTATGGACTCTACAATTTCTGGGTTGCTTTGATCTGGATCACTCCCTTGGTATTTTTCCAGAAAAAAATAGGGCAGAGATTCCAGATTGATGGGACACAAATGGAACCTCCCTGAGAAATATATAGTATCTTAGACCCAGAAGAGGTGATGGTTTTTAGGGAAAGACTTCACTTGGGGGTAAATCTCTGGTGATTACATGCTTGGATGTTGGGAGGCTATTTACATGTGGGTTTGGTAAGTTTTAATTTTTCTTTTGATAGGAGATTCTAATTTATGCCAGTATTCTGAAAAGAAAAGAATCACAATTACAGCCCATATTTAATGGTTGCTTCTTATGTGCCAGAAATTATACTAAAGACTTGGTATTGATTATTCAGTTCATCCACAAAGCAACCCTAAAAGTACTATGATTATCCCCCTTTTACAGAAGTTGTAAGCTTAGATAGCTTAAGTAACTTGCCCAAAATCACAGTGGTGATGCCTGGATTTAAATCAATTTAGTCTAATAATAGAGCTCAAAAATCTGTATATGCTCTATATTTCTTAAGAAAATGGCTCCAATAAAGGGGGGAAAGTTTAAACATCAGCCTTGTTGAGCTTGTGTCCATGACCATATAATGTGACCAGAAAACAAAATAATATTGGGTTCCAGATAACTCAGATTGTGAAATACTTTGCTTACCAGAGGAACCCAAATAACCATCCAAAGGCCAAAATGAGAGGTTAATTGGTCTGAAAATTCTGCGTAGGCACCCCAGTTTTAAATCTAAGAACTGAAAAGGAAGCAAAAAAAAAATGTTCTCCAAATTGACTTGAAGGTAGTAATTGTTTTCCAGGTCACATCCACAGGGGCTTTCACTTGTATCAAGTGAACCTTGGCTGAAATAATACTTTGTTTCCTGTTTGATTCTTTTGTAATGAGCCTGTGCTGAATACTGGAAAGAATGTTGTGAAGGGAAGCCTGAGAAAAGCAGGGAACAGAGTAAGCGAGTTGCCTCTTGGGTCTCTGATCTGGACAGTCCTCTGATCAATGCGGAGCGCAGAGGTGTGGCTATTTCAGGCATTGAAATACTTGGCTCACTGTCCGAAACAATGGGCTGGAGTGAGCTGGAGCAGAGGAAGGGGGAGCAGGGAGAGACCCAGCAGGGAGTCTGCCTGGAAGAGTTCACACCCTGGCCGTAGAACCTGACTTGTAAGGCAGCAATGCAAAAACATTTCAAGCCCTGTAAGCTTCTAGAACTCAGTTCTAAGCATCTGTGATCTGCCTCCTGAACATTTGTATCTCACTATAGGAAGGAGGATGAAAACAGCTGCACATGTTGTCTCCAGTGCTGTAAGCCTGTCATCAGCCCTGCATTGTTTACATATGGCTACAAGGTCTTTAAGCCCAGGATCCCTTAGCTACACAGCAGGGACAGATATTTACATGACAGCTGTGTCAATTGGAAGCAGCTCTGTGAGCTTGTTTGTTTCACTAAAGCCTCAGTCACCACCACCTCCACCTCCCCCACTGCCCCCAAGACACAAATCTAATTCTTCCCCCCTTTTTAAAATGAGCTCCATGTTAATAATAGAACTGCAGTGCAGATGCTCAAAATGGAAATAGCTGGCATTTCCCTAACAAGACTCATAATTCTGCTAGAAATAATGGATTTCAAGTGAAATAGCTCGAGTCCAAGAAGAGTGGTTATAATTCATGACCAGACGCCCAAATGAAATCAAAATCTGGGAAACATGCAAAGTGCTAATTTTCTACATCAGTGGAATTTATCAAGTTCCTACTGATTAATTTGAACAGTGGTTTGGTTGTTCAATTGATAGAGCTTTGTTTGGTTTGCAAAGGCATCTGAATGACACAGATTCAAATATTATTGCAACTTCCTAGTTTTGTGAAAAGCATTTGAAACTGTAAACCAAAAACCCTCTGAATCACAAGTGGCGGATATTAAGTGTTTTCATTTTGATTTTTATTATCCTTTACTGTTTGTGGGCAAGTCTCTTGTTTACTTCACCAGTGAGGTAAACAGCAATACATCTTTGGATAACAATTACCATGCAGTTCTCAAGGAAATGGGGCTTAATTCATTTCTGTTGCCTTAGTTTATTATTAGCTTTTCCAAAGCAAGTACTTATAATATGATAATGACTATTTACAATTAGCTTGGCTGAAAAATAAACCATTCCGAAAATGCTTACAAATAGTTCAACATCAATAATATGCCCTGTAATCCCATTTCCCCTATCTTACAACGTAAAACAGAAAAACAGTCTCTGGTTGTGGTAGGTTGAATAATGACCCCTGTCTCCCACACAGGGATGTGCATGCCCTCATCCCGGAACTTGTGAATGTTACCTTATATGGCAAAAGAGACTTTGCAGATGTGATTAGGTTAAGGATCTGGAGATGAGGAAATTACCCCGATTAGTTGGGCGGGCCCTGTGTAGTCACAGAGGTTTTCATAATAGGCAGGCAGGAGATCAGAGGGATAGAAGGCTACAGGATGAAGAAAACAGTTTTGAAGGTGCCACACTGCTGACTCTGAAAAACAGAAAGAGACCACGAGTCAAGGAATGCAGCTTTATGAGCTGGAAAAGGTGAAGAAAGGGTTTCTCCTTGTTAAAAATAAGACAACAGGCCTCGAATGGAGTTGCTTAAGCTAAGTCCCTTGTCACCAAACTGAAAGTCACTTTAATTACAATTTCAGCTCTCCCGGAAATGAATCTTAAACCCGTCAATCAGGAATCGCTTACTCAGCACTAGTTAAGTAACCTGACAGACTCCTGCCATCCCCTGAATGGAAAGTAACCTTGTAATAACCAACTGGCTTTTTTGCCTAGTCTAATCCCTAGTTCCTGCCCCCTTCTGCCTGGAAACCTCTCACTGTGTGCAGCTCCTTGGAGTTCCTATCTGCTAGACTGGATGCTGTGTGATTCGTGAATCCTAAAATATAGGCAATAAGATCTTTAGAATGTGCTCACATGAATATATTTTTTAAGAGTCTAAAGTCTTCTAAGAGAGTGCAGCTCTGTCTACAGCTTGGTGTCAGCCCAGTGAAACCCATTTCAGTTTCAGAGGTGTAAGATAGTAAAGTTGTGTTGCTTTAAGCAACTAAATTTGAGATCATTTGTTTCAGCAACAATAAGAGGCTAATACACCGGCATTAACCTGAATACTTATAGCAATTAATGCCCTTCGAATAGTAGAGGGAATGAATGTTTCATTTGAAATGGAAATATTGACTAAGATTAAAACATCAGTTAACTTAAGATGTAAGATTTCTAGTCATTTCAAAGTGAAACCCATTCTCCTACTCTGGAGCCCTATTAGGAGATTTGAGATTGTGTGAACTTGGACATGGCTGGACCCAGAAGAAACATGGTGCCTTTGGAATACCCAAAGGGTACTAAAAGCATCAAGATAATAATAATAATATATATATATATACACATATATAATTTTTATTCAGAAAATTATGAATAAATGCTATACAGTTCATGTCCTATCATTATTTATCACTCATAAAATAAGCAGTTTCAAATTGCTACTTAATGCTCATGTTTCTCTAAGTCTTTAAAAAAATCCAGTATATCCAGTATATCAATACACTAAACCTCTATTTGTTACCTTGTAAAACATAGAAGAGAAATTTCCCAAAATGGCAGGAGCCTGGAACATGAGTTTTGAAGTCAACAAACAATCGGGTTCAAATCTCAATCCTCCTATTTACTAACTCTGTGACCTCAGGGAAGCAACCGGTTCTCTCTGAGCCTTAGTTTTATTCTCTGTAAATTGGAAAGGATGCCTTCTTGTTGGTTTACTGCGGAGATCAAATGAGATCAAGAGTGTGTGCAGAGATATTCCATAATTATCTGTGATACGGCATCATCTCTATTATTGGAACATTCCACACACCTCATCTCAGAAAGTCCTGTCAATCCGTGAGGGCTCGGGATTTAACTTGATGCCCAAATCCTACACTAAAGTTTCTAGAGGAAGAAGACTTACTGGCTGAGAAAATGTGTCCCTCCTCTGCTGAGAAAGCCAGGGCCAGACTACCAGGAGAGCTGTCTTTTCTCTCTTCGTGACATCCATGCCTGCTCCTCTTTCTTCTTCTTTTCCTATTATTTGCTGTGGAAATATACTTTTCTGGAAAGGCATGATTTAAAATGATGACAACTTTAGGAAGCTTTCAAAGGACTGGAATATAGGACAAAAGATAATCTCTAGGCTTCACTATTCTATCCAGAAGGTGGGTTAGAAAGCATAGCAAATCTTATCTGATTATTGTTCCTTGGCTCATTCACATATACCTCTAAATTGGAAAATGATTAGCTATTCACTCACTGATGCTTTTTCTCCTACTCATCTATAACTAGGAACCAAAAAAAGACTTGAATGTAGAATTTGTGGAATCTACTAATTAATGTCATTTAGTTTTCATTGACTTGTTTTCAGAATGGGTTGCGATTGGTCATGGTGGAAAGAACAATGAATCACAGATGAAGACTCACACAGTATAATCTCACTTCTGCCATATTACCTACCTAGAAACTCTGTGTATATAAATCTCTAGTTTCTTCAGTCACAAAATTAACATAAAGCTACCCCCAATTCCAAATTACATTTGCAAAAATGCCCAAGATACAATATATGCACTTTTCAGAGTCTTTTCTCTACTTTTACTTCTAGAACGAAGATTACAGACTTTAGTCCACAAACCTAGGTAGATAAGAAACATAATATAAATGTAGTAATTTTTCTATTCAATGTTAAACTCCAGAGTATCCTGTTCCCTCAAGGTGGTAGAATTGCCATCTGCGTCCATCCTCCAGGATTATGTCAAAAGCAATGAAAACTGTTCTCCTTGGAGTGCGTGGGTGGCTCAGTCAGTTGAGTGTCCAATGTCAGCTCAGGTCATGATCTCACAGTTAGAGAGTTCAAGCCCCGCATCAAGCTCTGGGTGGACAGCTCAGACCCTGGAGCCTGCTTCAGATGCTGTCTCCCTCTCTGTCTGACCCTCCCCTGCTCACGCTCTGTCTCTTTGTCTCTCTCTCTCAAAAATAAATAACCATTAAAAATTTTTTAAAAAACAACAAAAAAAAAACCTGTGCTTTTGGGAACCAAACTGCCAGAATTTCAATCCTGGCTCCAGCAGGAATTGCCTCTAAGAGCCTGGGCAAGCCACTATACTCTTCTCTGCCTTGGTATATTCATCTGTAAAGTGAATTTGATAGCAGTAAGTCCATTACAGAGTTTTGTGAAAATCAAGTAAATTAAAACATGGAAAACACATAATGGGACTGACAAACAGCAAGCCCTTTAATAAATGCTAGCTAGTTTTTTTTTATCATTATTATGTGATCCTTCCAAGTTAGCTGAAAATTGGGATGGGGCGGACATGTGCAAATCTGCATCTCAGATGCTGATTCTCCACATGGACCTGGATTTTGCTTGTGGATTTTATGAATTCCATCATTCCTCATGTTACCCAACCATCCTCACCTCTAGGATCTGCATGCTTTCCCTGACTCTCAGACACACCCGCAAGTAGACCAGAGGGACTCGCTGAGGCTGCCTATGACCTTGTGTTTAGACAAGTCATGCAGCCAGTTCCCCTGCAGGGGCTTCCTATGCTTCTAGAGCTCTCCCTCTAATCTGCTAATATCCATCTTTCCAGATCACCCCAGAGATAAAGGTCAGAAAGTATTTTCCAATGTCTTGAAAAAGCCTTATCATGTGTGCATTTAGACCTTCCATCAATCTGAAATTGATTTTTGAGTGTACTATGAGGTAGAGGGTAGAGATTAACTCTTTAAAAATATGGATATTGAACTGACTCAGCCTCATTTAGGAAAGAAAGCCATGTTTCTCAGCCCTACTGCAGTGCAATGTAGCTATTGCAATAAGTCAACTGACCATATACATGTAGACTTTCATTTCTCTTCTCTTAATCTGTTTGTCTAAACTTGCACTAATACCACACTATTTTAAGTGCTACAGTTGTATGGGAAATCTGATTACCTGGTAGTGAAAGTCCTCTAGATCCTTCTTCGATATTCCTGGACCATTCTTAGGCCTTAGTGTTTTCCATATATAGTTTAGAGAAAAAACTTTCAGTTCACACACACACACACACACACACACACACACACCACAAAACTACTGAGAATTTGATTAGAATTTACTGAATCCATAAATTAAGCTGAAATATATCTACAATATAATGAATCTAATCCATGAACATTATATTCCCTTCATTGACTTGAGTCTTTAAAACCTCTGTATAACTTCTGTTGAGTTGTTTTCATTTTATTTATCCTATTTTATTTACTTCTTTATTTATACTGGATGTTTTTCGTGCTGTGTAAAATGTTAACATTTTATTTTCTATTGTTTTGTTGCTTATATATAGAAGTACAACTTAATTGTATAAGGTCTTGTATTTAGTAGCCTTACTCAATCTGTTTATTAGTTCTAACAGTTGCCTGTAGATTCCATTTGCATTTTCTATGTACACAATCATGTCATTTGTAATTAATGAGCATTATATGCCCTCCTTTTTAGTCTTGGTGCCTTTTATTCCAATTTCTTGCCTTATTGCACTGATTAGGAATGCTAGTACAATGTAACATTCAAGATATGTTTTGACATCATCTTCCAGTTCACTAATCTTGTCTTTCGCTATGTCTGCTGCTGTTAATTCATCTGATTAATTTTGGGTTTTTTTTTTCAGGCCTGGAATTTCTACATGATTTTAGATTTCAATTCTCTGATGAGATTATCTTTTCATCTATTTTTCTATCTTATCCTCTGTTTTCCTAAACATATTAATTATAGTTATTTAAAATCTTTGTGTGCTAACTTTAATATCTGGATACTTGGGAGCCTCTTTATTTTTCTCTTGGTTATTTGGTCCCATCTCTTGTCATTTTTAATAATTTTTATTAGAATAAATTTTTATTAGAATAAAAGGTGTTTTATATAAAATAACTACAGTGGGTACAAGTGATATTACCTTTTTTCAAAAAAGGTTCCCTTCTCAACAGGTGAAATGAGGGAGCTAATCACCTTCATCTAAGCAAGAAACAGTTAAGCTGGTTTGCAGTTTTGGTAATAATACATTTACACCTTGTTCACCCCCTTTCATGTGTCACAGCTCTCCATGACTTTCAAATAAGAGGCTCGTACATTTACTGATGTCTTTCCCTCTGACAAGTTCTGAAATCTAATGTTTGTTGGCAAAGACAAGAGTAAGAAAATTCCACTCTGTTTCTCAGGGCTCTGTGGCTTAGCTTTTCATCATCTACACTGTGTACCTTCAGAATTCAGCAAGTGATTTGAGGGGGGGAAACCTGTCAGAAGTTGGAGGCCACTCAAGTCTCCAATTCTTCCTCCTCCCCTCATAAGCTTTTTAAGAGCCTTTGTAGTTTCTCACTCCCCAGGAAGAAGTTTCTACCCAGATGGATCTTAGATGCTGTCTCTATCCCACACTCAGAATGGCAACTGCCTCCCCACGGAAAACTGACTACAGACTGCCGTTCTTTTTGTGAAATCATAATTCCCCTTATCCTCCTTGCTCAGGGAACTGACACCTTTCAAAAGATGAGTTTTGTATTTTATATAGCTTTTCTAGTTGTTCTTAACATGTGCACTGGCCTACAACAAACTACCCTGTCTAACCAGAAAATAGAAACTTCTATGGATGAGAATTACTCCTTAGAGCTATTTGAGAGAATAGTTCTTTTTAAAATATGACACATTGGGAGGGGCACGGTGGGGGGCCTGAGTGGGTCAGTTGGTTGGGCATCCGACTTTGGCTCAAGTCATGATTTCATTATGAGTTTGAGCCCTTTGTCAAACTCTGTGCTGACAGCTCAGAACCTGGAGCCTGGTTCAGATTCTGTGTCTCCCTCTCTCTGTCCTTCCCCCTACTTGTGCTCTGTCTCTCTCCCTCTCAAAAATAAAGAAAACTTTTTTTTTAATTTAAAAAAAGAAGGCGTCAGGCAAGTACATCCTACGGAACAGTGACAAGGGTGACAGAACCCCAAACTCGAAGAATGAGGAGGACTGCCTGACATGGCTACTGGCCACTGTGAATGACTGATTGCTCTAGATTTATATCCAGCTTATTTTTGCCTGAAGTCTCATTTTTAGCGACCTATTTCAATGTCTATGTAAAAAGTTTCATTGAGAATTAGGCCAAAATCTACCTTGTTTTCTCCTTTCTCTACTGTCCGTTAAGAAAGTATGACCCCAAAAATATGCTCCATTGAGATTTAAAATGGCTAACCAGTTCACATGGGGCACCTTCCTCAAATTTATAGAATTTACTAATTAAAGTGACCTAATGCTGTTGATCCCACACATATTTTTTTCTAGAAGTCATTTATTATCACATATTTTACCCCATTGAATTACCTTCCCCCCAAGTTCCTCTCTGGGCCAGATTTTGAAGGTCTCAGACAATATGAAAACATATGTCATCTTTTTCAATCACAGTTCATTGAGATAATGTGCTTTTTAAATTTTAAATTTTAATTTTAATTTTTTTGAGAGAGAAAGAAAGTGTGAGTGGGGGAAGGGCAGAGAGAGAGAGAGAGAGAATCTTAAGCAGGTTCTGCACCCAGCAAGGAACCCAACTCAGGGCTCCATCTCAGGACCATGATATCATGACCTCAGCCAAAATCTAGAGTCAGAGACTGAACTAACTGAGGCACCCAGACACTCTGAGATAATCTGTTTTTATGCATCATCTTTTCCTTAACTTTGGCAAATGTTTAATATTGTATTTTTTGTGTTCTGTGTCCCACGTGGTGTGATCAAATTCTGACTGGCAGAAACATTGACTGATGCTGACGATTTACATAGGCTGGCTGTCCAAAGAAATTCCCATATAGTTCTTTCCCATGGCATTATATCTTGGCACAGTGCTAGCAAGTAAAAAATGGATTTATAATGCCTATTAATGTCATTTGAGAGAGAAGTCAGTGTCCATGCAAATGAGGGATTAATACTGATCCCTAAATGAAGTGTTAGTGCTGCCAAATGCTGTGACAGCATTGCCTTGCAGCCTGTTTAAAAGGCATTTGCATCATGATATGATAAATTCCCTCCACACTGGGCTATGCAACGTCTCCGAAGCAGGAGAGGCCATTCATCCAAAAAGATAGAGCCATTGGGGAACCTGAACACATTTTGTTTGACTTCAAAGAGAAAAATCTACCCAATTTCATGTGTATTTTAAAAGCAGGAATTTGGCCTCTATCACTAGCAGTAAGAGGTCTGTGTTTAACTTCCATATGTAGGTGACTTTGGCAATGACCGGTGGAATGACAATATCTTTTACGTGCTGGGTTGGGCTGTAAAGACTTTGCTATAAGCAGAGGCCCTTGAGATTTTTGAAAACACGAAAACAAATTGTAGCATACAGGAAATTTGCTATTGCAATAGGTAGAGAAGTGAGTCTCTGGCCAGAACATTGTTTAGGCAGTATTGGATTCATATAAACAAGAAGGTCAATATGATTGGCCTCATCAAAGTAGCAAGCTTCATTTTGCATTCATTTTTTGTGATAGGTTGTGGTAATTTAGAAGCAAAAAAATGTATATTAGACTAGTTACTTCAAAGTGTCAAATGCAATTATCACTTAGTAATTTTTCACTTTTAAGGGTCACAAAGAATACCTAGGACCTGAAATAATTTGTTCTCATCACAGTTGGCATTTTACTTTGAGACTCTGCTGTGCTTTTATGACGAGATAAAAGGTAGTAAATGCGTCTCTTCTTCCCGACTTCCCACCCTTTGCCTCCTCCATGCTTGCCAAGGAAACCCTGTGCAGTCTTTTCTGGTAATCCAAGGCAAATACAGATCTAAGACCCTGTCTCAATTGAGCCTCTAATTATAATGTTTTAGTTTGCTCATAAACTGTCTTTACAACACAAATAAGAAACACAAAGACTTTTCTACATACATTATATTTAATCCACATTTTTGAATTTATGTATTGTACTTCCAATCTGTAAAGCAGTTATCTGCTATTATAATTTAAATATGAATTAATTCAACCAGAGACCCACACTCTCTCTTCGAAGGCATTGTAACTTAATGAGTAAATACGTATTAGCATGCCTTAAAACTGCACATTATTGACCTGGGAGACAACCAGGAGCTATAATGACTGATTATGTAAATCCTCAGTTGCAGATTGTCACCGTATTCCATAATGTCATTAATTTACATTAATGTCAGTCTTTCCTTCCCAGGCACCTATTAATTAACTGTTCCTTGACACATATTCTAATGTAGACTTTTTGTGAGTCATTAAAGTCCTTTGTGTGGAGACCTCGTTGTAGACCTTCTAGTTTGTGTATAATTGACAAACCAGATGACAGCTTTTACTGTTGATCATAAAACTGCAACCAATTCACTTGGGTGCTGGATTTATGTTTTGAAACCTTTCCTTTTAATGTTTTTGTAGAGAAAAAAGTTTAAATGCAGGTACATTTTATTTATTAGATGGTTTTAAATATGGCCTTTTGGCAAGGTCAAGTTCAGATGAGTTTTCAGAACAAATGCACTATGCTTTTGAAGATTTTATAATCACAAAACCTTCTCAGATGCACCCTCTATATAAGAATTTTCTTAAAAAGTTTCATGTTTTAAAATAATTGTCTAGAAATTAAGAGTATAGACTTTCATGGGTTTAATACATCATCTAACTGAATTCAGCCCTCTGAGCATTCAATGCCTGGCCACACCCACCTCTTGGCAAAAGCCAACATCATTGGGTTTCAGGGTTGTGCCTACAAACCAAGGGTATTCAAGGTCTCAGATTGTCTCAGTTTTGTCTTTGCTTCATTTAAGTACTAAGTACTGTATTAGAAATCACTGTCATCCATTCATTAATTTCTTTATGCATTTAAAATATATGTAGTAAGCATTAATTCTACACCCAGAACTACCTAGACTGCAGTGAACAAAAGAGACAAAAAAAAAGTCTCTGTTTGAATTCATCTTATTTTCTAAGGGGGAGAGAAGAAAGACAACAAGCAAGAAAGGCATATAGAACTTTAGAAGATTTTAAAAAATGGGGAGTGGTGCAAAGGAGACGTATAAGAAGTGCAGTAAAGAGAAGGAACAGGGTTGGATGAGGTAGTAATTTTACATAAGGTGATCAAAAAAGGCATCCTTGAAAATAGGAGTATTGAGTGACAGGAGAGAGATCTGATGGCTCAAGTTGCTCTTTAGAGGGAGAAGCAACTCCTAGGGATGAGTAAGTAGGAAACATTCAACTTTCCTCTCATTTGGGTCTCTGAATCTATTACAAAATAGCATGACTTATAAAATCACTGAAAAACATTATTCACTGAAAGAAAAAATGTTGACAAAACATTTTTGATAGACAATATCAATTGCCTATCCGGGATCTTTTCTCCCTTTCCTATTCCTTAACTGACTCTAGGTATTTTTCTAGAGTGGCATTATGCCTAAAATGGATAACCTAGCTTCCCTAGATACCCACCAAGCAACATGCAACATGTAAGTAGAAGTTCCTGGATAGTACTTGTGGGAAAGCTTGTTAAAGGAGGAACATTCAAATGGCATGTATCTTTTTGCATTTTTGCCTTTTTTATCTGACTGGGACAGGCGGTTTGCAGCCATGAGGATGAAAGCTGTTCATTAATGGTGGAGACGCAGAGAGAGAGAAGTCTGGCTCCTTACGGCTTTGTAGAAACTCCATGCAAAACTTGAACTCCCTACTCTGGCCACTTCGTGGTATGAGGAAAATAAACATCTATTCAGTTAAGATACACTAGCTGTGCTTGTTACATGGAGCCAGACAGAATCTTAGATATTATAATTGTTGCTTCAGTTATATATATATTTTTTTATCCCCAGCCCTCTACTTATTTCTTTTTCCTTCATTTCCAAAAGTAACAGTCTTGGTCTGACATTTCTGATGCCTGCATTTAAGGTCATTTTCTAAATCATGATAGTAGATTTTTCTTCCTGTCTTTATTATCCACTTGGGACCCCCTCGTGGGTAATATTAAGATGGCCTCCTGGATTTGAAATAAAGTCAAGGTGACATGCTTACCCAAGGATTGTGTCCTACATGCTAATTGCATTAGCTCTGTCCTTGACTCTGCGAAATGACTGGCTTGAGATAGACTTCCTACTATTTTTTCTTCTACAGTCTCCATATTTATATGAAAGTTGTTTTGCCATCCATTCAAATTTGTAATAAGTTGACTATCTAATATGATTAGGCCAGAATCTAGTTCCATTCAAGTATTTGTACTTATAATTCCAAAAATACATGATTTCTAAGTAGATGATATGAAATCTTTGAATTCACTTTTGGCTATTTTTATTTTCATACTGGAAGAAATATGTTAAGAAGAAGAAATGTAGCTGAAATAAGATTCAACCATGATATACTGAACTAAGGTCAACCTCTAAATTTTCAAATTTGGAGAACACTTGCATTCTTTTTTTTTTTTTTAAGTTTATTTATTTTAAGATGGAGAGTAAGCACAAATGGGGGCGGGGCAAAGAGAGAAAGGGAGAGAAAGAATCCCCAGCAGGCTCCACAATGTTAGAGCAGAGCCTAATGTGGGGCTTGAACTCACAAACTGTGGGATCATGCCCTGAGCTGAAATCAAGAGTTGGGTCACTTATCTGAGCAAGCCACCTAGGTGCCCTGAGAATACTTGTATTCATTCTTTCTATTTTTCTTAAATTTTTAAATGTTTATTTATTTTTGAGAGAGAGAGTGGTCAGGGAGGGGCAGAGGGAGAGGGAGACACAGATTCTAAAGCAGGCTCCAGGTTCTGAGCTGTCAGCACAGAGCCTGACACGGGGTTTGAACTCACAAACCCTGAGATCATGACCTGAGACAAAGTCAGACACTTGACTGACTGAGCCACCCAGGCTACAGCCATGTCACCCTGAACATACCTGATCTCCTTTGATCTCAGAAGCTAAGCAGAGTCGAGCCTGTTTAGTACTTGGATGGGAAAATATTGGGATTCTTTTTTTTATAAATATTTTTATTTTTGAGAGACAGAGAGAGATAGCGTGAGCAGGGGAGGGCAGAGAGAGAGGGAGATACAGAATCTGAAGCAGGCTCCAGGCTCTGAGCTAGCTGTCAGCACAGAACCCGACACGGGGCTCGAACCCATGAACCGTGAGACCATGCCTGAGCAGAAGCTGGACGCTTAACCGACTGCGCCACCCAGGTGCCCCTTGGGATTCTTAAACAGCCATATCAATCCACTTTTGTCCCATACCATCAGCAGAGATTTCCTAGGAATTGGGATGAGCTTGGAATTTTGATCTATCTAAGATATAAATTCCTTAAGGACACTGCCCTAAAATCACTTTGAGAGTCTAAGTAATGAATAATGGCTTAGCATCCTGTTTTAATATGCTATTAGTGAAGTACCTGACAATTATCAATGGGCTAAATACCAATCTCTTTCATGGGTTGGTCTCTGAAATATATATTAGACTCTGTTCCAAATACTTTTTGAAGGTATGTGATGACTGAATGCAATGGGATCGTTCAACTATTAAGTGGAGTATTGTGAAGATGAGCATTAAGATCTGTGTTTATCACTTAATTATTCTATCATCTATGGATAATCAAGACTGGCTCAAATGATAGATTCATCTCTCCTCTTCTTTCCCTAAGCTTTTTCCCTCTAATTAGTTCCATAATCTTGCTTTTAACTCCTGTGGGAATCTGCTTTCAGTTTGGCCTCTTCATGAAAATAAATTCTGATTTCTCATGCACTTATTATTGATAAATAGTTACACCAACTTTTGTGTGTGAGGGAGGTGTTTGTGCTGACCTTGTGTTTGTAAAGAGGTATGATACGGTCTCTCTATTTAAAGTGCTTGCAATTTATTTAAAAGTAGGGATGGTGATGGGGTGTCTGGGTGGCTCAGTCAATTAGGTGTCTGACTCTTGATTTCAGCTCAGGTCATGATCTCGCCGTTTGTGAGGTCGAACCCCAATGCAGACTGTGCTTCCGGTACAAAGCCTACTTGGGACTCTCTTTCTGCCCCTCTCTTGCTCGCTTGCATGGGCTCTCTCTCTCTCTTAAAATAAATGGATAGACTTAAAAAATTCTTTAAAGAATAATAAAAAATAAAATCTTAAAAAAGAAAAAAAGAAGGGATTATTGCAATGGTGGTAGGGAATATATGACGAATAAGTTGCACAAAGCCTGTCTCCCAATATGACATTCTCCATGTGGAATCTGAAGTCTCAGAAAAGGTGGGACTTAGATGGGTTTTGCAGGAAGGAGAAAAATTCAGCACTCATGGGGACAATGGGACTTTAATTGTGATGATGATGTTGAGAGCGACGGCTGATTATTTACCATGGACCAGATATTATATTAAGCCTCCTACAAAGATTATCCCATTAAGTCTTCATCAAGACATCATGTTTTGCAGTGAATTTTAATTTTTACTCCCATTTTAGAGAAGAGAATACTGAAGATTAGAGGGATATTAGCGAGGATAACCTAGCTAGGATAACCTAGCTAATAAATGGTAAACATAGGATATAAATCCAAAGTAGTTTGACCCCAGATCCAGTTCAGCTTTAGACAAGAGGACCCAAAAGACAAATTATATCTACTTTTGACCCATTTCCCATAATTTAGAACTGTTAGCTCTCAAATTATGCTGAAATTAGTGAACCAATACCCCCGGATTTCAGTATGATGGCTTTAAAATCAAGGAACTCTGCACTTGGGCTTATTTAATGGGCTGATAAACTGCCAGGACTGTGAATTCATTGTTAAACATTAGCCTGGAAGTGAAAGATAAGAATGCACATGCTTTGTCTACAGATGGAGCAAGTTGTCATTCAGAGCTGCAAAATATAGCTAAGGAGTTTAAGAACTGAGGGGAACATAAGTTCAAGACCCAGGAGGAGAACATGAGACCAGACAATATGCCAATTAATGGAATTAAGCTGAAAAGATTTAAAATGAGGTCCCCTCAGGAGACAATGTAAAAGAAAAGGCAGTTAATTCAATAAGGACAAAAGGATAAGCGAGTTAACTATGAGAGGATCAGAATATTTAAAGTTGATAGTGTCTTAAGAATTAAAGAACACTGACTTGTGATTGCTGTGAATTTATTATGCCCCAGTAGCTCAGTCTAATTTGGTCGCTTCATCCTCTGAACAAATATTCTCATCCTGAGATTCCAGGACAAAAGAAATAATCCTTTCTGTTGCAGTCAAGCTATAAAAGTGATTATGATCAGCGGCCATTCACAGAGGAATAAATAAAGGACCCATCCATCATGCTAGTAAAGTTTTCTGTTCATCTGTCATGTTGCATTTCAAAGACGATTTCACCACATTTTAGTTGTTTTAAAAAGTGTACTTAAAAAATGCATTTTATACTTTGAAACTCCCCAGTACACAGAGAGTTTAAATGTATGGATGTAATTTCCCTTGTGCTAAGCAGGTTTTAGAGTGCCAAAGGCATAGTTAATAGAGTGTAATAAAGTGAATCTGTATGTCTCTATAGCAAATAACTGAAAATATGAACTTAGAAAATTCTGTTACAGACTGCATTCTCCAGCAAAGCAGTTGTTCAGCGTCATTATTCAATTGTGTATCAACAAATGTGTCTCTAAAGACCAAAGTCTAAAGATTACAGCAGGGAGGCTTAAAATGCTACCCAAAATGCAGAGGCGCCAAAATCCCTTAACTGAGCTTTGGTGGGGGCATACTTGGAGGTGTGGCATTGTAAGGACACGTGATTGGTGGAAGCAAATAACATATCTGAAATCAGAAGGATATTAACCAAAAAAAGAACCATTTATGGGAAAGAAAAATTTTTAATCAGTGGATATCAATGAGGCTGAAACAGCACGATTATATTTAGAAGCTTTTCCCATCTGATATTTATACCTGGAGGCTATCAGTCTTTATAATTGTTCCACAGCTGATAAATTATACCCTTTTATTTTTTATGAAGCCACAGTCTACACAGATTTCATCAACTGAAAAATTCAAGAGCAAGACCAATAAATTTGATGGGTTTTTTTCTTTTGGTGTGAATTGAATGATCTAGATTTTCTGGCAAATCAACTATATATGTACATAATTTTCTTTTGCTCTACTTCACTAAGCCTATATGTACATATAACTAAAATTAGTTCCTCAAATGTGACAAAAAATGTTGTTAGTTTATAAGAAATACAGTAATGTCTTAAATTCTGCAAATTCTCTGCTCTAAAACATTGCTTTAAAATATTTAGTTCAGGGGCACTTGGGTGGCTCAGTCCGTTAAGTGTCCGACTTCAGCTCAGGTCATGATCTCACAGTTTGTGGGTTCGAGCCCCGTGTTGGGCTCTGTTCTGACAGCTCAGATTCTGTGTCTCCCTCTCTCTCTGCTCCTCCCCCATTCATACTCTGTTTCTCTCTGTCTCAATAATAAATAAACATCAAAAAATAAAAAATTAAAAAATAAAATAAAATATTTAGTTCAGACTAGGGGTGGTGAGTGGAGATCTTACTCCATTAAACAAACAGTCCTTTCTCTCCTGTGTTGCATTGTTGTTTGCTCACCATATAGTTTAAGGGACTCACCACTCAGGAATGGTTAGAAATGTGTTCTGCTAGAATTTCTGACACACATTAGCTCTAATGAATCTTAGCTCTTAACTAAAAATAAAAGAGGACACTGTTGGCTCTGCTAGAATCCCTCAGATGTGTCTAAAAAGGTCTTTCTACAGGGAGTCTGAGTGGTTCAGTCAGTTAAGTGTTAGACTCTTGATTTTGGCTCAGGTCACAGTTTGTGGGATCGAGCCCCATGTTAGACTCTGTACTGTTAACACAGAACCTGCTTGGTTTTCTCTCTCTCCCTGTCTCTCTGCCCCTCTCTTGCTCACACACCCATAGGCTCTCTCCCTCCCTCTCTTTCTCAAAACAAATAAATAAACTTAAAAAAAAATTCTTTAAAGAGACCCTTCCCAGGAATGAGTAAGTGTGACATTGCCATAAATCTACTTTCTTGGAACTTGTAATATATTTTGTAAGGGTTTATTTATAAACTTACACCCAAAGATTCAGCTTTCAGAAACTGTTTTTGAATAAAATACCCCTGAAAGTTGAATCCATACTCGAAACACAGTTTATATTTGACATAGAGCTTCAAGGGCACAACCCGCAAGGGAACGCCAATGTTCATATTACCTGTTTGTTAGCTGTTCTATTTCACTGGTGGCATCACATGAAGAAAAGGACCCTTGTATAATACTGAGCTATAGGAACATATAGTTCCACACTTCCATAATCCAGCAGCATAGTGGAAGTGGAAGATCTAGTAAGTAGATAATTAAAACACTCTGCCTATGATGTGCATGGTCCTGTGGTAGGCATAAGGAAAGAAAGAAGGTATGAGATAGGATTCTTAACTGCCTAGAATACGCACCTGTGGCAGCCTGAGCTAAGTGCCGTAGGGCAGTGAGGTAGGGAAGGAACAAACAATTTTATGAAGGTTTGTATACTTAACCCAATGGTCTTTTGTTTTGTCAGGGAAGATGGGGTGGGGGGGCTGTAAGTGATTTGTATGTTTTAGGTGCTCTATTGGAATTTTATTGACTTCAGGTAATTTAATCCACAATACAAATAATAGAATTTATAGAAGTTAGTGCTGGATTGGATTCTCTGGAAAAGGCTTCATGGGATAACTGTAGGACAAGGTAGAGTGAATGGAAGTGAAAACAATGGGTTTGGTGGTTGTGAAGGAAGAAGGTCCTTGTGGCAGAGAGGGATCTAAGGTGAGGTGGGAGACATTGGTGAAAAGGATTTGGGGAATGAGGATATGACAGTTTCACTGCTCTATCATTTGTCATTCCAACGGGGCCTCCCTGATGCAAAGACTCTCAATAATTCACCTGCCCTGTTTACTTGGATAGCCACGGAAACAACTGAATGAAGACCCTTTCCCTTTTTGAGATTCTCGGCATGTAGCGAATGCCCATTTGTAGAGCCCTGCCAACTCCTTGTTCTGCAAATTGCAAATGTTCCAGCCAAGCTGCCCCTCCACTGTCTTGGTCAGTGTTAAAAGGTCAATGTCCTCTTTGCATACTTAGGGCAGCCAGAGCTGCTTTAATCCCAGAGAGGGTGTCTCACTTATGTTGTATGGTGATTTGTTGGGTCAGCGAGAAATTATCTTTTAATATAATTCTAAGATCGCTGACTATGGAGTCTGTTCAACCTAAATGTAGCCCTGGCTCCTCCGGCCAACCCTGTGTCATGAAATCACCTTTTTGAGAAAGTTGCTAATGTCTAAGAATGATCTCCAAGGTAATTCGATAAAAATAGAAATCAGAAAATTCAGACAAAGGGATCTGCAGCTTCAATTCACCTCTTTGTTTTTACTGCATTTGGAAATGAGGCTAACACATCATTGTGTGGCCTTGTTAAAGTGATGTAGAAGACGCAAGCTTTCCAAGAGAAATTCAGAATTTACAAATAGAATCTAAGTTTCCTCGGACATATTTTTGTCTTCTGGGTTATTTTTCTCTTTAAATATTCCCAAATAAAATAACTCTGGTCACCATTTGTCAGGACTGAACAAATCCCAGGCTCCTTTCAGCAATTTGTAAGAATGCTTAGGAAATGCTTAGTGCAAACTGGGCATCATGTGTCCCCTGTCACTGCACACTGATACCCCGGTATTTCCTTTCATCTCCTCCTGCTATTTCTCATGAATTACTTTCTCTGGTCTTGTAAATCCCCACCTTTCACTCCCTTGAATCCTATTGAATTAGGCTTTTGTGCTTAAAAAGCTTCAGGAAATACTTGAGGCTCTCATAACAGAATTAACAAAATAGCAAAACTAAGAACTCAGCTGCCCATACCTTTGTTCCTAAAGATCCCCCGGCCATCCTCTGTCAAAGATGGAAAGATGACTTTCTGGATTCTGTCTCTGAGGGTCTTAGCCCACCACACACTGCTGAGCCCCTCTCATCCTTAGGAACAGTCTTTCTCTTTTCTTCTTTCCTCCTCATTCTTGGATCCACCAGAGAAAACACCACATCTTTTCATATACCTCTTAAATGTCTCTAAAGAAGTTCAACTCCCATTCTTACCATTGAAAAAACTTTTTTATGATCTCTACATACATTCCTTTTAGTTATTCCAGTCTGAGCTTCCATACCAAAATCCGGAACCAAAATCACCCTGAAAGTACATTACTTCTTCCAAAATGTTGCTCTCGTAGGCTGAAATGCAGTAACAGCTATTGGCATCTTTTGGAACAACAATATTTTTTTCACTTTGGATTTCAAGGTAGAACCAGGGAAAAGGCTACAAATAAGTAGGAGGGATATAAAAAGAGACTGAGATACTGCATCATTTAGACGGAAACCACGCTCAGATTTTAGGACCTTGTAAAGTGGAACCTAAAAGTCAAACATGACAGAGACTTCTAACGTCAGACCAGAGTTCCCTTTGAGCTTAAATGTGATCATCAGAAGACATCTTCCCTGTGATAAAAGACATCTTCCAGGCAGGACAAGATCTGGTGTGCTCTCAGAGAAACTCCCAAACCTCTCCTACAAATCTGTTATCAATTTTTTTTATCTGGAAATTTATACCTGTTCTATTAAAATAAGAATATCTTCCTAGCTATTTCCTCAACTGATACCCAAGTAATTTACAAATGTAATCTGTAAAAATAAAGGACCTTCCAAAATAGATTTCATAATATTCTATTTTTTTCTTTTTTGTAACTTAATTTTTTTATTTTTTTTAGAATATAACACTATTTTTTTAACATATGCAATTATTTTCCATCATTTACAATAAAGTAGTTACAATGACACTCCAAATGGATAAGCAAAGTAAAAAATCAGAACCCCAACTTCTATTTCATGTAATTAGACTTATACAGAAATTAGAAGGTTAAGTAACAACTAGTTAATCACCTAATTTCACAGCTATCTGAAGTGGCAATCATTATACAGCAGCTTATCTATCATACATTCAAGATAAATTATACAATTTATTACTTGCCCATAAGCTACAACACAGCCTGCTTAATACCTTTCCTTAAATTCCACCTCTATACTACAATATACTTGAGGTCCATGCAAAAAAGTAGCTACCTTTTATGTAGGAAATGGATGATTACGTCTTTGGTGTTGTAAAAGCAACTTCATTTAAACATATTTTTAAAAGTAGGTATGTGAGGAGGGCAATTAGGTATATAGAATGAGAAACATTCATCAAAGGCATTCCTGCAGGTTTCATAAGAATAGTGGACCCCTTGTTTTCTGGAAAAATTATATTTTAAACACCTCTGTTATACATATTCAATGAGTATACTTTTTAAAAGCCATTTTACCTTCTATCCTAAATTGACTGACCTGAAAACAAAGTAAAATATGTACTTGGAAAAGGGCAAAAATTTTTCAATTTTCTATCTTATTATTACCCATATCATTGCTACTGATTTTTTTTTGAAGTTTATTGTCTTCTAACTACATTTGTTACATTTAGTGGGGAACACCATAAAACTTCACACATGGGCATCGGGAACAGTAAATGATGTTATTTTGGTGATCTTGGGAGTAAGAAATCTTTTTTTTCTCCCTTTTTTATAGCTGACCTTTTTAGAAAGGAATCCCTCTTGAGAAGTCCCATTTTAATTTGTTATATTTTTCAAACTAGACTGTCACATGTGCTTTAATGACACAGTATTTCTTAACACCTAGAAATAAAACCAGCACTACGTCTGTGGTTTTTAACACATTCTAATACATTGAATTCAATCTTCATTAGTAATATACTAGTTTATACATGTTTTCCTTCTAAGGGGTTTATATGCATCAAGATGATTCGCTGGCTGAATAGAATTCAGTAACAAGCACCTTGGGAAATGCTGTTAGATCTTGCTTGGGTGGAAAAGACCTCCTTTGTCAGGAAGGTTTAATGAGCTTCATAAAGGAGCTCTTTGTGATTCCTAATGTAGAAGTCAGTGGAGTTAGACCTATTACTTCATGGGTCATGGGAGAATTTAGGTTAGTGCTGAGCTGATGTATAGAAATAAAAATGTTGGAAGGTATACTTTTTCATTTCTTTTGCTCTTGCTTTTTAAAATGGCAGCATCATTCCATAGCTGGTAGTCGGGAGGTCTTGACCTAGTTCTGTTTCTGCCCCAAATCAACTGGCCATCATTGAATATATCTCTTAATTGTTCTAGCCTTCAGTTTCCACGGTTATAAAAGATGTAGATTATGTTCAACAAGGCTTAAAATCCTAACTGCAAGTCATATATCTGATGAGAGATTTGTATCCTGAATGTGTACAGAATATGTATAACTCAATAACAAATAAATAACTGAATTAAGAAATGGGTAAAAGATCTGAACAGACATTTCTTCAAATGAACATATACTAATGATAAATAGGCATCACTAATAATGCTCAGTATTATTATTAGTCTTTAGGGAAATGCAAATCCAAATCACAATGAGATACCTACTAGGTATCTCATCTACTAGGGTGACTATAACAAACAAGACAGTAACAAATGTTGTGAGAAATATAGACAAATTGGAACCCTCATACATTGTTGGTAAGAATGTAAAGTGGTGCAGCCAATTTGGAAATAGTTTTACAATTTCTCAAAATGTTAAAAATGGAGTTATCACTTGACCCAACAATTCAACTTCTAAGGATATACCCAAGGGAGTTGAAAACACATCCATACAAACATTTGAGCAATACAATGCAATGCTCATAGCAGCATTACTCTTAAAAGCCAAAAGTAGAAACAATCCAAGTATCCATCAATTGATCAATAAACAAAATGTGACTTATCTATAAAATGGGATATTATTCATAAAAGAGATGTTCATATCCATAATAAAGTAATGAAGTACTGATATATGCTACGATGTGAATGAACCTTGAAAATATTTGTTAAATGAAGGAAATCAGTTACAACAGACCATATATTATATGATTCCATTTACATGGAAGTCCAGAAAAAACAAGTCTATTGGGCCAGAAATGATAATTTTTAAATATTTTTTTTTTTTTGAGATCGAAACAGACAGACAGAATGCAAGCAGGAGAGGGGCAGAGAGAGAGGGAGACACAGAATCTGAAGGCGGCTCCAGGCTCCAAGCTGTCAGCACAGAGCCCCACATGGTGGTCGAATTTGTAAACTGCAAGATCATGACCTGAGCCAAAGTCAGACGCTTAAGCAGTTGAGCCATACAGACGCCCCAACCGGGCCAGAAATTACAGTTGTTGCTTGGGTCCAGGGAGAAGTATAGAAAGATCAGAAAAGGGATTCACTGCTAATGGGTATAGAATTTCTTTCTTCAGTGATGAAGAATGAATGAAGAATTTCTTTCTTCAGTGAATGTTTTAAAATTGATTGTGGTGATAGTTGGACCTCTTTAAATATACTAAAGTCCATTGAGTTGTATACTTTAAATGGGTGAATTATATGTGTGACGTGTATTACAGTAAAACTATAATGAAAAAAGTCCCAGTTATCTTTAAAATATGATGTAATTAATTATTATTATTAGATATGTATGTACTTGTCCTTATGAGCTACTTTTATGCCATTTTACTTCCAAGAAAGCTGACTCTCCAGGTAAATTGGATATATATGCTCATTTTGAAGGTAATTACCTTTTTTTTTAAATAAGGATTTTCAATAAATTACTAACCTGGTATCTCAAGACCATTCTTGGTGTCTATATAACTCCACTAAAATTCTTCCTAGAGCAGTAGATTTCTATATGCTATGATGCCTCAGAGAGTCTTAGCAATGACGAATCTTTAAAACATGAATTTTAAGTCCTTGTCACAATTCCCGTAAGAAGGAACATATCAAAAGCGACAGGTGCAGAAAGCATTCTAAATTTTGTTTTAGTGAAAGAGTGATTAAGAAATGAGTTTCCATGGATGCATGGAGGGTGGATGAAAATGAGGAGAACAGCAAGAAATAAGTATCAGGTATTAGTCACCATGGAGACTACCCTAAGTTGTAGGTCTCAGCTAGGTTCCATAGATCCAAAATTGACCACTTAAGTTCCAAAAGGGACTCCGCGCAAGGGCTCAAGGAACTATCTAGAAGCAGCATCACAGCAAATTTGCTCTGCTGTCCAGGTGATAAATGTGGCAGAATCAGAAAGAAGGCCATTATTTAATTGTAGTAAAATATATACTACATCCCATTTACACTTAGTTCTGTGAATTTGTAGCACATAGCATATTTGTCAGAGATGTCAACAATCTAAAAGACGACATGAGCCATAATAAGATGCTCTCAACCAGGGCTTTCAAGAGCATCAGATTCCAATCAGGGGTGCTGGAGAGAAGGAGAAAATAAAACGACTGTTAATGGACCCACATGAGATATCTTCTGGGAATTCGCAAAAACACTTGATGGATGGGATGGGAGGCTGACTGTAACCCAGGTCCTGCTTAAACAGGGGAAATTTAGGAATACTCTTAACATGGCATAAAGAACTATGAAGAGCCTACCCATCTACTAATCTATTTTGCTGCCCATATCCTTATTTTATCTAAATTCCAAACTACTAGATGGATGCACCTTTGGGATAGAGGTGAGGGTCTCAAATAGAGAGGCCCATTAGAGCTGAAGATACAAGTTTTGCAATAAATAAGTCAACCTACTGGGTCTTTTGTGTTAATGTGTCTATTCATTGATGCTGTTCTGTAGACAGTGTGGTAACCGCTGTTACATGAATGATGTCTTGGAATGGTCTTGTCTGAAATTCAAGGTTTTGTTTTGTTTTTACAGTCTGCTGACCTTATTAGGATTTCACCAACTTTCTGTACATTTATACGTGTCTGTTTGTATGTATGTTGTTCTGTGAAATTTCATCAATGTCTACATCTGGGTGCCGACCACCACAGCCAAGGTACAAAATATTACCTTGTTATGCAACATCACAACGATCCCTCATCCTACCTTTCATAACTGGTCGCTTCCCTCCCTACTCTTTCCAAATCCCTGGCAACTACTCGTCTGCTATTCCTTTCTAACCTTTGTCATTTCAAGAATACAATATAATGGAATTATGCAGTATGTAACATTTTGAGTTTGGCTTTTCCCCCCCACTCATTCAAATTCCCTTGAGATTGATCCAATTTATGGTTGGATAGCTTGCACCTTTCTATTGCTGAGTTGTCTTACATGGTATGGATGCACCACACTTTGTTAAACATTCACCCTTGAAGGACATCTGGGTGGTTTCCAGTTTCGGGCTAGTACACATAAAGCTGCCATGAATATTCAAGAATATGTTTTTGTGTGAACATAAGTTTCAAGTTTTCTGGAATTAATGCCCAAGAATGTAATTGCTAGACTGTGGTAAACATTTTGAGCATATGTATAGCTTTGTAAAAAACTGCCAATTTTTTCCCCAGAGTAGATATGCCATTTTACATTCCCATGAGCCATGTTTGAGAGATCCAAGTTCTCTACATCCTCACCAGTATTTGGTGTTATTACTATTTTCTTTTTTAACATTAGCCATTCTGATGGATGTGTGACTATATTTCATTTGGTTTTAATTTTTGTTTCTCTGATGGCTCATGACGTTGAACATATTTTCATGTACTTAGTTGCCACCTATGCCTCCTCTTTAGTGAAATGTCTATATATGTCTTTTGCCCAGTTTCTGACTATATTTTTAAACTATTGAGCTTTAACAGTTCTTTGCATATCCTAGATACAATTCTTTGGGCAGATATGTCATTGGTAATACTTCTTGCCCAGTCTGTAGCGTGTCTTCTTATCTGCTTTGCAGGGACTTTTGTAGAGCAAAAGCTTTTAATTTTAATGAGATCCACTTTATCAACGTGTCCTTTTATGAATCATTCTCTTGGTGTCACGTCTAAGAACTCTTTGGCTAGTCCTGCTTAATGAAGAATTGCTCCTAAACATTGTGTGTTTTTTGTTTTACATTAAGTATATGATCTAGTTTGAGTTAATTTTTGTATAAGGTGTGAGGCTCACAGCCAAATTTATTTCTTCTGCCTATGAATATCTGACCCCTCTAGTACCATTGTTGAAAACATTGTCCTTTTTCCTTGAGCTGTTTTTGCATCTGTGTCAAAAGCCAGTTGGGCATATTTGTTAGGGTCTATTTCTGAGTTCTTTATACTAACCCACCATGTCTATGGTTAATACTTGTTACTGTAGCTATACAATAAGACTTTTCAACAGGTAAATAATGTTTACCACTTTATTCTTTTTTCAAAATTGTTTTAGCTATTTTTAGCTTCCGGCATCTTTATAAATAAATTTTAGAGTTAGTTTGTCAATATTTAAAAAAAGAAAACTTGCAGGGATTTTGATAGGAATTTTATTCAACCTATCGATCAATCTGAAAAAAATCAACATCAGACCTATGTTACATTCTTTCAGTCCATGAACATTGTATTTGTCTTCATTTATTTAGATCTTCTTTGATTTCTTTCACCCATATTTTATACTTTTTGGAAGTCATTTTATAAATGTGCCTTTGGATTTCTACTGAAATATTTTTTGGAGCAATTATAAATCATATGGTATTTTTAACTTCAATTTCTAAATTTCATTGTTAGCTTATAGAAATGATATTGATATTTTTGTATGTTGATCTAATATTCTTCAGTCTTACAGAACTAACTTATTAGTTCTAAAAGGTGTTCTGTAGAGTCTTTGGGATTTTCCATGTAGACTATCACAACAATGGGTTTGTTTCTTCTATTCCAATGTGAATAATTTTTTTCTTTAGTGTGCTAGCCAGAATTTCCAATACTACTTTAAATAAGAGTAGTGGGACCGGACATTCTTGCTTTTTTCCCAGTCTTAGGTGGAAAGCACTCAGTTTGTCACCATTAAGTGTGAGGTTAAGTGTAGGTTTTTTTGTATATGCTCTTCTTTTATTTGAAGACATTCTCCTCTGTTCCTAGCCTTTTTAAAGTTTTTATCATGAATGATTATTGGATTTTGTCAACTGCATTTTCTGCATCAATTGATTTTCTTTATCCTGTTGATATGGTGGATTACAGTAATTGAATGTTGAATGTTGGATCAGCCTTGCATACCTGGAATGAATTCCACTTGATTTTTGATTAGAATTCCTTTTATGTATTGTTAGATTTGATTTGCTAATATTTTTGCCTCTAAATTCATGAAGGATATTTATCTTTAGCTTTCTCTCTTTTCCTTTCTTTCCTTTAAAAAAAAAACTATCTTTGTCTGGTTTTAGTATCAGCATAATACTAAAATAAGTTAGGAAGTGTTCCTCTTCTACTACTGGAAAAGATAGTGTGAAATTGGTGTTAATTCTTTAAATGTTTGGTAGAATTATCAAGCGATGCCATCTGGGCCTGCAAATTTTTTTTGTTGGAGCATTTTAATTTAAAGTTTAATTTCTTTAATGGTTACACGACCATTTATGGTATTGATTTCGTGTTTTGTTCTTTGTGTTTTGTAAGAAATCAATGATCATTTTCACAGTAATCAAGCCATGCATACTTCAGTACTGTTTCTACTTAGTTTCTCTACAGAGGCCTTCTTACCTCGGGATCTGATACAGGATCCAAAATTTCTTGTTCAGTGTGCCCTTGGTTCAGGAGCCCCTGGCTTTAAAGAAGAACACTTACATCTGTTTTGTTTTGTTTATTCCTGCTTTTGTAGTCCACTGCTGAGCTCAGCTACTTGAGTTCTGAAGTATCCATATCAGTGAGCAGAGGTGGCCTTCAGAGCTTTCATATTTCCAAAACCCCAGATGCCTCAGAAATCCTTTTATGTAACTTTAATCTGTTAATAACCTCAAGAGGGTAGAATATAGTAGACTGGAAAGTAAGTAATGGAGGATATCCTGGCTGTGATTTTCAGTCATCTTCATAAGAAGCTATTTTCCTTAAATTGAGGGTAGCCTAGGTAAAACTGCAGCAGATTCAGCATGGAAATGTGGACAATTGCTCTGGCTGGTGTAATATGTGTGTTTTCAAAGACATTTAAAATAAATTTGGAGAGTATTTTATAGTCATGCTCAATTACTGGCATAAATCATATTTTTCAATTAATATGTTACAAGTTTGTTCTCAACTACATCATGAATAATCCAACTTCAGCTGGTTTCGTAATCAAATGTTGACTGCAGTTGATCCATTAAAAATAGCAACTTTTTCTGACATAAATTAGTGTCAAAATAAATCTCATAAAAAGAATTTTAATGCTCTCTTAGACCATGAAACAAAAATGCACTTTGCTAGATTATCTTGCCGGTGATACATGTAAACATCCAATGTAGTAACTGCGCCACAAAAAGAGACTTTCAGGAAAGGATATTACATGTTAGCCACAGTAAATTGCAAATCAATCTTGCTAACATCAAACACCAAACTATATGGAATTTAATCCACCACAAGGGTGAAGAGTCATAGTTAGAATTTTAGTAAACGAACAGACTTGTTATCATTGCTGCAATGTTTTAAAAGTGTTTATGATGAGGAGAATTCAGTTTTGTCCATTTTGTTGGTATTTTACTAAATACAAAAGCTTAAGGAAATGGCTTCTCTTTCTACTCCTCAGGCTATGTCCTCTCTCGTTTGAAGAAAGATTTCCTTCTCTGACATTGCTCAAAATTACATTCAGAGTAGAAGAGCAAACCGTTCGGGTTCTCTTTGTGTGTTAGAGGTTTAGACCTAAAACAACAGCATCTAAATGAGCCTGTGATGTGCACATTGTGCCCTGGGAGCTTCCTAGATCCACATGGAACACTTTTAATGGGCCTCTCATTTTCCTGACAACCGGCTTTTTGCAAAGTCAAAATTTACTCACTTTGTGGGGTTTGCATGGCTACTGGCCATGGTTCCAGCTCCTTGGCACATTTCTAAACCATTCATGGGGTTTAGTTGTGCAGCTTTCCACTGGGCGAGTCCCTTCTCTAGGGTCACATAGAGTTCCCATTAGCATCAGTGGGGTTGAAGCTCCCATTTCAAGAGGATCTAGAACTTGCCAACTATAAGAGGACATTTTAGTTTCTCGTGTTTAGATGTAAGCTTCCTGTGGAGATTCTGTTACCTATGATAGGATTTCTTTTCTTTCCATTTGTTAATATGTTTCCAGAAAATTAACCCTCTGAAGAACACAAGGCCAAATGGAGTTTCTCTTTGTGTCTCTGTCTTTCTCTGTCAGATCATTGCATTTTAATTTGAGATAATGTCCTTCTTGGTTCCTTCTCATTGCTCTTTAGGTTACCATTTCTTAGCTCTGTTACTCATTCCAGACTGACTACTGGAGGAAATATCTCTCTGATCATCATTTTATTCTTTTTTAATTTATTTTGAAATGACTCAATTCTGTCTCTTAATATAACACAGAAGTCATGACTTCAATACTTGAGGGAAGCAATATGTTTTAATTATTTAGTCTACATAAGTCTCTAAACTATCAGTTAAATGTTCAGAAAAAGTTTATCTCAATGTTATAAAAAAACCTAATTTTTTCCCCTGGACTCATAAGTTACACTGTAATTTTGACAACATTAAAGTCTCATATCTTAGGAAGTCACAACTTTAAATTTAAAACACAGCCAAAAATACAAGTTCTCTTCTTTCTCAAGTCCTCTAGATTTTTCTCAAGACATAAAAGTCACCAGAACAAGGCTTCTTAACCCAAATTTTATGGAATCCACATGTGTTCATGAATGTACTTTAAAGGATCTGCAGAATCCCACTAAATTGTTTGTTAATTTCTGCTTACGTGCATTTTTCTAGGGAGAGGGTTCAAATCTTACAAAGGATTTATTATTTTCAAAAAGTATTAATCATCCAATTAGAAATGCATTCTAAGCCTCTTATGAGGAGAGCCTTAATTCTGATTCTCCTGAAAAGGGGTAACATCTCAGGAGTCTGATGAGTCTGTAAAACTTCCCATCATCCTACCTCATGCTTTTGCTTCCTGATAAACTACCTCTCTAGTCCTTAGCAGCGATCTACCCATTTTTACTCCCCAAAAACACTAGTTCCTGATTAATAGGCTTAATTGAAGAACTACCTCATTTCAAACTGTCAAGAATATAATCCCTTATTCCTCTCTGCCAAATAACTAGAGAGTCAGGTGAACCCAGGGAAGTATGACCCCAGTTCATCCCTTCTGGGTAACATGGTCGCGGGGGCCATTCATTCAGTTCACCTTGAGGTGCCCAATTAGAGTTCCAATATTATACATATAGGCAAAGTGAGGTGAACTGAGTCCAATTCACACTTTGGATGAACATAAACATTTATATAGTTAAGCTCTTTATTACTAATTATAGTTTTACTTGTTTTTCAAAAATGTACTGCATGCATGCTCTCTGTCAGCTATAGTTTGGAAATCAGTTAAATTTGGGTTTTTCGCTGGTAGTCTGTTTATTAGAGAAGATTGACTAGTTCAGTGTCTCAATATTGATTTTCTACATTTGGATTCATTGCTTTCTTTTGTTACTTTTATCCATTACAGTAGATTTGCAAACTCTCTTTGCAATTCACTCAGGTAATCCCCTGTGAATTCTGTTTCTCTTGTACAGTCTGTCTTTCATATATTTTTGCAAGCTTTTTATTTCTTGCACCCTCCACACTCTAGCCATTGTTTCCTTTAGTATTTGCTCTCCACTTCTGGGCTGCCAGTCTTCAGAGGGACCCTCTGATGCTGGTTCTCTCTGTCTGCGTCCTTTTCATCAGATCACTGACTTCACACTCTTAAGGTTGCCATTTATTCATACTAGGTGATGCTCCCTTGAGTTCACTATTTTCTATTCTATTTGCAACTGTTGGTTGGTTCTCTCTGAGAGGGAGAGTCTAACTTCTGATCAGTGTCAAGAATAATATCTTCACGTAGGAAAAAAGTCTACTTATTTTCTGCTTGCTTTAAGGACTCTGAGAGCAAAAAACTATCATATCAGAAATATCTACTATCTTTCTGGTCCCTGTTTGAATGTGCTCATATATATGTTTACATTTTTATTCAAAGGACGCTAACGTGTTAGGCATTGTGTAAGCTCCTGGAGATAGAAAGTTGTATGTGGTATGGTCTCTGCCCCCAAAGGGCTTACAATCCAACATGAAAATAATCTTTGCTTTAGTCTCTACTGTTCATTGTGCTTCGATTACATGTGCATCCTCCTGTACCTACTGAATCACGCTATTTTTGCTTTTTTTTCCCCTTCAGAGTTTGTGACACTTTAATATGCCAGGAATTACCCTCCATAAGAAGAATATTATACATGCTATAGAAGAACTTGCTTTTTTCTTCTATGTTACATTTTTATAGCTACAACCTTTGACACCCATTTCTATTCCTGCTTTCTCCCCAGAACCTTCTCCTTCCGAGCTTTCTTATTTTACGAGTGTACTGAAAGGCATTCCTCAATCCTTTTCACCTTTTCACCTTCTCTTCAGTCAGAGACACCCAGCCTGCATTTATAGCACGTAAAATTGATGAGTGCCTCAGAGAGAAAGGGAAACATAAAGCTCAGACTGCATGTTACCTCCATCATTCTGTTCCCTTGTGCTCACATCTCCTGGGAAGAAAGGAGAGCCGCCGTTCTTTGTAACTCCCTCAGAAATTTTTTCTATAAATGCCCAAAGCAAACTACCTTTTGGTGACACCTGTTTATCTCTGGGCTCCTGGGACCACTGTCTCAAAATCAGCCTGGATGCCAGTCTCTGTTTCTTTTCTTTGCAACTCTATTATCCTCTTAAGAAGATAGCTTGGCTTACTAATTTGCATTCTAGGTGTCTGTCTTTTTCAGATACCAAATAGACAAAAACACTTGACGCAAATATTCCAGAAACAATTATTCACCTACCTTTTCTGATAATTTTTAAATTGGGAAAATTCACCAAATGCACTGAGTCATGAAATGTGTTACTCAACAGCCGTGTGCTGGCCGTGGATCAGACACTGGCATGCAGGGCCGGATAAGGCAAGGCCTTTGCCTTCCAGAGACACACAAGAGAAGTGAGAAGACAAGCGCACAGCGGAAGTTATGGTAAAAAATGTCAAATGTCGTCCGAAACATACTTATGTAGGAGAAGAGAAGTTACCTCCCCTTAACACTATCCAAGTGTGGGAAGAAGCATGATACACGTATCCCAGATTTAGAAAATCCCTCCAGATTTTCTGAAGTGTGCTTTATGCCACCTTGCTTTTACGAAAGACCTACACTGGTACCTATTTTTGCTACCAGAAAGAAATCCGAAGAGGATTCCCGCTTTTCCAGAAAGGTAAAAAGCAAAAGTAGCATCCAGCACTTGTTTTACTCACAGTGAGTCATTACCGAGGCAGTGTGCACTCGGAGCCGCCAGAGCTGCTCCGCCCGGCTCCTTCCCCGGGAACTGCACTTAGCATCTTAGCCTCAAGGTGCCTTTGCTTTGAACGTGTCTGTGAACATCCGTGCTTCGACTCCATTTATTTTGTGCATCCCTTACCAAGATGTGTTTTAAGGCATCAGAAAAGCCTAGGAGATGTGAGTTTTGGGGTCTGGAGACACACACACACAAATTCCATATAGATTAATGGCAATTGTTTCTTCATTTTATGTGCATTTCAGCCTACAAAAAGTTTTAAGGAACACGTCATTTTGGGACACCAGGAAAAACCTGGATAATGAAAAGCTTTGATATAATGACAACCTATAAGGTGAAACAGATCTGGGGTTGAACCAGGCTATGCTGTTTACTAGCCATAAGACTTCTCTAAGTCATACCCTGTCTTAGCCAATTTATCTGGGCCGTGGAGATAGAAAAGTACTTCTAGTTGTCAAGATGGTTAAATGAGCTATAGGATAGAATGGAGAGCACTCACTCAATATGTATATGCTCAATTAACTATTTGTTGAGTGGACAAATGAGTGTCTGTATGCCATCAACAGCAGTGTCTTTTGTTCATGTAAATATGACATATGGCATAGTGGGGTTTCTTAATGTTTATTTATTTATTTTGAGAGGGGTACAGAGAGAGAGGGAGAGAGAATCCAAGTAGGCTCTATGCTGTCAGCCCAGAGCGCAACACGTGGCTCAAACCCACAAACCTTGAGATCATGACCTGAATCGAAATCAGTAGTCCGACCCTTAACTGACTGAGCCACCCAGGCACCTTGGCATAGTGTTTTAATGTCATGATAATCTGGGTTTGTATCATGACTCTCCCATTTCCCAACCTTGGGATTGTGGGTAAACATTTCTCCAATTCTCGGTTCCCCTGTATCTAAAGTGAGAACAATAATATTCCACAGAGGAGTCAGAAGGACAGAAAAACGTAATGTGCATAAATCAGTTATCATAGTGCCAAGACTATAGTGAGCGCTAAACAAGTATTCATGATTTTGCTGTCATATACATTTTCCTAAGGTTTAAAAAATGTTTTAAAAGTAGTAAAACCCTTACAATTGAAAAAATAATAACCCACTTATTCATCATCTGTTTTGTATTGCAACAGTGATCCGCAACATACAAGCTGTAAGTCACACAAAGAGAATTTCTAATATTTTCAAAGGAAACAGACTATTCCTAGGATTCACTTTTCCCACCGCCCTCAACATTTAGTACACGTAATTCTGCCTTAATTTTCATTTGCGCCATGGAATTTATTTGCATTACTTTGATGAATTATTCAAAATTCAAAATAATTTTGGGGGATTTAGTTTCACTTTTTCAAACTTAAGTTCCGAAATTATATATGAACCTCTCCTGGGTGTTACATATTTTCCCTTCACTTTTGTTTCCCTGGACTGGTATTTGTATGACTTTTCCATTTAAATGACTTGTGAGCAGTAGGACTCCGTAATGTGAATCCCTTGTATGCTTTACCAACCATCCCTAATCCCCTGCTTAGTATGTGAGACCCTTGGAGGGAGGGTGCTGTGGTTCACTGATCAGATCCCTTGACAGCCCAGAACAAGGCCAGGCATATCACAGATGGCTAAAAACACATTGCTGAATTAAAAAAATGAATGTGTTTACAGAAAAACAACAGGCAATGCAAAATCTCTTGGTTTTCTTTTTTAGCCATTTGAAATTACTTAATACATACTTGTGAACTATGGAAGTTTTACTATCGTTTGATTAAGCATTCCTAATACATTCTTTACTAAATAAATTACTTGCATATAGTTAAATTATTTAAATAATGGTAACCTAGAGCACCACTTTTCTGGAGCAACCTTTTCCTGCCATTATAGCCCTTTCCAGTGCACGTTTTCCTGTTTCCTGTTACCTGCTGGTCTAGAATATTTGGGGTTTTGTAATAGCCTTTTGGCTAAAATATAAGCTATAAAGACGTTCATTAGAAAATAAAAAATTAGGGGCGCCTGGGTGGCTCAGTCGGTTAAGTGTATGGCTTCGGCTCAGGTTATGATCTCACGGTTCATGGGTTCGAGCCCTGCATCGGGCTCTGTGCTGACAGCTAGCTCAGAGCCTGGAGCCTGCTTCCGATTCTGTATCTCCCTCTCTCTGTCTGACCCTCCCCTGTTCAAGTTGTCTCTCTCTGTCTTTCGAAAATAAATAAAAAACATTAAAAATTTTAAAAAGAAAATTAAAATTAGGATATGACCCTTTTTTTGAATTGGTTTTTGAATCCTATTACTAGGATATAATATAGTTAATGAATGTTTTAGTAGAAAAGGAACTCCATTTCTATTAATGTGCCTGTAGTCAGAAGACATTAATGTTATGAGAAAATCTCTAGGTGTGGTCCTTGGTAGTAAGCAAAGCAGTGAATCCCAACTTTCAATTTTTTTAAATTTTTTTAATGTTTATTTACTTTTGAGACAGAGACTATGAGTGGGGAAGGGGCAGAGTGAGAAGGAGATGTGAAGTCTAAGGCAAGTTCCAGGCTCTGAGCTCAGAGCCTGATGCAGGGCTTGAACCCACAGGCCAGGAGATCATGATCTGAGCTAAAGTTGGACATGTAACCGACTGAGCCACCCAGGTGCCCCATGAATACCAACTTTTTAAAGTACAAGCATTCTCTTTGATCATGAGGCAGTGTGCTTTCAGAATTCACCCACACATCATGGTAAAACACATAATCGCATTTAAAACTTAAATTAGTAATGTTAAAAATTTATTTTATTAATTACAATAGTATCTTAATTCTTTTGAAATAGTAGTCAATCAGTCAACCGGTCAAGCACAGACTTGTTGGAATTTGTGCTGATTTGCAGGTCACCCCAAGTGAATCTGCAGGTCAGTGTGTTACAAATGGGTCTCAACCCAATTTGCTCAAGAGAATTGTTAGAGAGCTTTTTAAAACATGATTTCTGTGGCCAGGGCTGGTTTCGTGGACATGCCTCCTGTGCTGTCACAAAGGACACGTTTGGAAAAGCACCTCTCTTGATTCAATGCTCTGGTGGTGCTGTGTTGACATTATTAATAATTCTGAACAAAGATACCATGGACGTTCACTTTGTACTGGTCCTCACCAATTGTGTAATCAATCCTGTCTGTGGCTTTCCCAGCAACTCTCAAATCATATTTTAAGAGAGGGGAGAAGATAAAGGAAGCTGTGAATTCAAGGTTATGATTTTTTTTAGTGTGAAGACTGAAATGTGATGTGCTTAAAATTTTTTAAATAATTAAATGTACTAATCTTTTTTTAAATGTTTTCTTATTTCTTTTGAGATAGGATAAGATGCAGCACAAGCAGGGAAGAGGCAGAAAGAGAGAAGGAGAGAGAGAATCCCAAGCAGGCTCTGTGCTGTCAGCACACAGCCCAATGCAAGGCTTGATCTCATGAACTGTGAGATCATGACCTGAGCCAAACCAAGAGTTGGTCGCTTAACTTGACTGAGCCACCCCGGCACTGCTGAAATGTACTAATCTTAAGTGAATGTCCGTGAGTATTGACAAATGTTTGCAAAGGGTTTTTAGATGTGATGTAGTCAGTATTTTTAATTTGAGGTAAATTTTTATCCTAGTCTGTTTGTCTTTTGTATTTTTCCTTGTGCATTCTTTTGATAAGCAGGGTTTTTTTGTTTTGAATAAATTCAGTTTATTTATTTCTTTTTTTCATGGTTAGTATTTTTGTGTCCTATCTCAGAAACTTTACTTCCCTCAAGTTTGCAAGGACAGTCTGTATTTTCCTTTGGAAACTTGGTAGCTTTAGCTTTTTGGTGTTAATGTGCGATCCATTTAATTTCTTTTTGATGGCACAATTTGGCAAACTGTAGCTTGCAGACCAAGACTGTCCCACCAGTGTTTTTTAAAAAATAATTTCACTACAACATTATTTCATCTGTGTGGTCACATATTATCTATGGCTATTTTTGCACCACAATGACAGAGTTCTGTAGTTGTAACAAAGATTGTATGGCCCAACAAGTTAAAAATACCTTTTTTACTATCATACCTTTCACTGAAAAAGTTTGCCAAACTCTGGTATGTGTTATGAGAAAGAGATCAAGTTTACTTTTCTGTGCCCTTATCCAGTTGGTTTTTTTTTTATCACTATTTACAGAAAAGATTTTCTTTTCTACATTAAATTGCCTTGGAACCTTTGCTGAAAGTCAATTGGGTCTGTTTCTGGACTCTCTATTTTACTCTATTAATCTCTCTGTCGGCTCTTACCACGCTGTCCTGGCTGTTTCATTTATGTAAGTCACAAATCTTGATATCAGGAAGAAATAAGCGCTGACACATAATCTTCCTTTTTTAAGATTGTATTGACTGAGTCTGTTATTCCCTATAAAATTTAGAATCAGATTCAGAATTACTTTGAATGATTGGAATTATAGGGATTTATAGACTGATTTGAAGGAAATTTTTATCTTAAAAATGTAGTGTCTCTCCATTCACAAATACGATGTCTCTCTTCATGTAGCCTTTATATTTCTTAGCAATATTTTTTAAGGTTTTATTTTTGAGAGAGAGAGAGAGAGAGAGAGAGAGAGAGCGCATGAATGGAGGAGGGACACAGAGAGAGAGAGAGAGAGAGAGAGAGAGGGATGCAGAATCTGAAACAGGCTCCAGGCTGTGAGCGGTCAGCACAGAGCCTGATGCGGGGCTCAAACTCAGGAACTGCAAGATCATGACCTGAGCAAAACTTGGAGACTTAACTGAAACCACCCAGGTGCTTCTCCCAGCAATATTTTTACTTTATTTGTTCCCTTTATAAAAGTCACACTTTTTGGGTTAAATTATTCAGAATTATGTTATTTTTTGAAATCATGGTGAATATTTTTATCTGTATTTTCCAATATTTTCTTAGAATGTAGAAATATGTTGATTTTCCACCACTCATATGCTCAGATTCATTCTAGTAGATTTTTCATATTCCTTAGGATTTCCAATATAAACAACCTCACCTGCAAATCTTTAAAGAAGAGAATTTATTTTTTCCTCATAATATTTATGCCCTTTACTTCATTCTCTTACCTTATTTCACTGGCTGACATAAAAATGTAATAGTTTTATGCTGAATACAGTTTTATTGAATAAAAGTGGTAAGAATGAATTTACTTATCCTGTTTCTTACTTTATAGAAGAAATGTTACACATTTCACAACTTGATGTGATGTTGGCTGTATGTTGGTCTTTATCAGGTGGGCAAATTCACCTCCAGTCTTAGCTTGCTGTTCTTTTAGGAATAAATTTAAAATTTTGTCAAATGCTTTCCCTGTATCTATAAAAGTAATTATAAGATCTTTCTTCTTTTTCTGATAACATGATGAAATATAGAGCAACTTTTTTGAATAACAAACCAGTTTTACATTCTTGTGACAAGCCTCGATTAAACAAAATTAATTATCCTACTTTTAGATATTTAGGATACAACTGAAGAATATTTTGTTAATAATTGTTGCATCTATGCCTTCTAGTAATACTGGTCCATAATTATGACTCATAAAATGAGTCAGAAACTATTCCCTCCACCTCTATTTTGTGAAAGATATTAATGTTATTTCACTTGAAAGAACTCACCAGTGAATTCATCAAGGCCTGAAGTTTTCTTTCCAATGGGTTTTTTCTTTCTTATTTATTATAAATTAAATTTTTTATACATAAAGAGCTTTTCTGTTTTCCATATCTGTATCAGATTTGATAAGTTATGTTTTTGAGTGAATGCTTCCATTTCATCTAGATTCTTGAATTCATTGGCATCAAGTTTTAAATAATATTCCCCTTATTACTTTTAATATCTATATGACCGGTATTGACAATTACATTTTTACTTGATATTTTCACCCTTTTTTCTTCTCAATCTTGCAAATATTTTATAAGTTTTATTAAGCTAGTCTAAGGATGAAATTTTGACTCATAAAATTGCTTGGTTTTTTCATTTTTTTCATTTTTTCTTTTCTCATTATTTTTAACTTCCTTCAATATACTTAGGGTTCAATTTATTCTTTTTTGGTTTTTTCTAGATTCTTCATGTATAAACTTAAATTTTTTTACTTCAAACAATTCTTTCCTCATACATGGATTTAAAACAAATTCCCCAGAGCACCTGAGTGGCTCAGTTGGTTAGGCATCCAAGTCTTGATTTTGGCTGAGGTCATGATCCCAGGATCATGAGATTGAGCCCCACCTTGGGCTCCATTGAGAGACAGAGAGAGACAGAGCACTAATGGCATAGGGGCAGAGAGAGGAGACACAGAACCCGAAGCAGGCTCCAGGCTCTGAGCTGTCAGCACAGAGCCAAACGCAGAGCCCAAATCTGCAAACCCTGAGATCATGACCGGAGCCGAAGTCAGCTGCTCAACTGACTGAGTCACCCATATGTTGTATTTTCATTATCACTTTAGTCAAAATATATTCTAATTTATCTTTTTATTTTTTTGTTCATGAGTTATGTAGAAATTACTTGTTTCATTTTCAAAAATGTAGGGATTTTCAAAATGATTTATTATCATTGTTTTCTAAGATTATTCTGGTTTTGTCAGAGAAAATATCCTGTAGTGTTTCAATCACTTGAACTTATTGAGACTTATTTATGTCTCATCAAAGTTCTCTATTTTGGAAATTTCAAAAGAATGTGTACTCTGTGGTTGTTGGGTGTAACTCTGTTTGTAGCCATTAAGTCCAGTTGGTTTAATGTGATGTTCAAATGTTCTCTGTTCTTACGTTTTGAAGGGAGGGTCTGGTTTTTCTATTAATCACTATTAAAAATGTTATAAAATTTCCAAATATTTATGGATTTGTCTATTTCTCCTTTTAGTTCTATCAGGATTTGTTTTGTTCTGTTGTTCTCTTTTGGCATCTTTTTAGAGCTTCTACTTTTGCTCTGTATGGTGTTAGATACATACACATTTGGATTGCAATGTCCTTTTTTTTTCTTAATTAAATATTTTTTTGAGAGAGAGAGAGAGAGAGAGAGAGAGAGAGAGAGAGAGAGAGAGGGAGGGAGCGCATGAGCAGGGGAGGAGCAGAGAAAAAGGGAGACACAGAATCCAAAGCAGTCTCCAGGCTGCAAGCTGTCAGTATAGAAACCAAATCGGGGCTGGAACCATAAGATCAGGATCTGAGCCGAAGTCGGACATTTAACCGACTGAGCCACTCCAGCACCCCAGCAATGTCTTTCTAATGAGTTGACTATTTTATCAATATGAAATTACTTTCTTTAGCACCAGTACTTTTTTTTTCTTGAAATCTAATTTATCTGACATTCAACCAAACACACCAACTTTCTTATGCTTGCTGTTTACGCTTACTGTTCACACTCTTTTTCTATCCTTATATTTTCAACCTATCAATGTTATTAAATACTCTCTTGCAGAGAGCATGAGGTTAGATACTGCTTTTTAAATTGGAGTACTTAGTCCGTTTTCATTATATGTAATTGGTCTATGATTGCACTAGTTTTACCAACTTTTATTTGTTTTCCACTTGTCTTAACTCTTTTCAGTTCTTTTGTTTTCTGCCCCTGCTTTCTTTTGTCTCATTATATACATATATATATATATATATGTATATGTATATACACACATATATATGTATATGTAATATATAATATGGATATAAGTAATAATGTATAAATATATTTTTCTATTTTCATATATAAAAATACTGTATAGTTTTTTAAAGCTTTTCTCTTTTTTTAATTTATTAGCTTGAGAGAGATGGGGAGGGTAGAGAGAGGTAGGAAGAGAGAATTCCAAGCAGGCTCTGCATTGTCAGCATGGAGCTGGATGCAGGGCTTGAACTCACCAACCTTGAGATCATGACCTGAGTCAAAATCAAGAGTCAGTTACTTAATCAACTGAGCCAGTCAAGTACCCCAACTTTTAAGTTTTTTATCTTGTTTCCTCTATTGTGTTTTTAGATATATGCCTTTATATACTTTTTACTGCTATTTAGGAATTATAATATGCCTCCTGAACTTCTCGTTATCTACTTAAAATTAACATTGGACTAGTTTATGTAAAATGTGAGAATGCATAACAATAAAATTTCACCTATGCCCTATCTTTTGTGCATTTATTGTCATATACTTTATTTCTATATGCACACAGTAAATATTATTTTTACTTGAAATAATCTTTTTACTTTTAAAGACATATAGTACTTTTTTATTTGCCCACATATAGATGGCTTCTCTAAGTTCCTCACTTAGTTATAATTTAATTAATTTAATTCCTAACTTAGTTTTAAGTTTCCATCTGATAATATTTGCCTACAGCCTGAAGAATTTTTCTTAACATTTCCTATAGCACAGGTATGCAGGCAACTTTTCTTTTTCCTTTTTTTTTTTCAAATTTTTATTTAAATTCTAGCTAGTTAACATATAGGGTAACGTTGGCTTTAGGAGTAGAACTTAATGATTCATCGCTTACATATAACACTTAGTGCTCATCAAAGCAAGTGCCTTCCTTAACACCCAGCACCCATTTAGCCCACTCCCTACCCACCTCCCTCTATCAACCTTCAGTTTGTTCTCTTATCATTAAGAGTCTCATTGTTTGGGGTGCCTGGGTGCTTCAGTTGGTTAAACATCCAACTTTTGATCTCAGCTCAGGTTTGTATCTCAAGGTCGTGAGTTCAAGTCCTGCGCTGGGCTCTGCACTGGGCTTGAAACCTACTTAAAAAATAGTCTCATGGCTTTCTTCCCTCTCACTCTTTCTTTTTTTTTCTTATATGTTCATCTGTTTTGTTTCTTAAATTCCTTTTATGAGTGAAATCATATGGTATTTGTCTCTCTCTGACTGACTTATTTTGCTTAGCACAATACACTCTAACTCTATCCACATCATTGCAAATGGCAAGATTTCATTCTTATTAATGGTTGATTAATATTCATGTATATGTATATATGTGTATATATATATATAAATATCTCACATCTTCTTTATCCATTCATTAGTCGGTGGACCTGAGAACTCTCTCCATAGTATCCCTATTGTTGATAGTGCTGCTATAAACATTGAGGTGTGTATATTCCTTCAAATCTGTGTTTTTGTATTATGTAAATATGTAATAGTGCAATTGCTGGGTCATAGGGTAGTAATTTTTAAGGACCTCCACACTGTTTTTCAGAGGGGCTGCACCAGCTTGCATTCCTACCAACAGTGTTAGTGGCCTCCCATTTCTCTGGATCCTCACCAACATCTGTTGTGTCCTGTGTTGTTCATTCTAGCCATTCTGACAGGTGTGATGTGGTATCTCTGGTGGTTTTCATTTACATTTTCCTGATGAAAAGTGATGTTGAGCATTTTTCCATGTGTCTGTTGACCATATGGATGTCTTCTTTGGAAAAATATCTATTCATGTCATTTTCCCATTTCTTAACTGGATTATTTATTTTTGGGTATTGAGTTTGATAAGTTCTTTATAGATTTTGGTTTTAACCCTTTATCCGATAAGTCATTTGCTAATATCTTCTCCCATTCCATAGGCTGCCTTTTAGTTTTGTTGATTGTTTCCTTCACTGTGCAGAAGCTTTTATCTTGGTGAGGTCCCAATAGTTCATTTTGCTTTTGTTTCCCATGCCTCCAGCAACTTGTCTAGTAAGAAGTTATTCCAGCCAATGTCAAAGAGGTTACTGCCTGTCTTCTTCTCTAGGATTTCCTGTCTTAGGTTTAAGTCTTTCATCCATTTTGAGTTTATTTTTGGATATGGTGTAAGAAAGTGGTCCAGGTTCATTCTTCTGCATGTCACTGTTCTTCTGCATGTCACTGTCCAGTTTTCCTACCGTTTGCTGAAGAGACTGTCTTTTTTCCATTGGATATTCTTTCCTGCTTTGTCAAGGATTCATGGACCATATAGTTGTAAGCTGTTATTTAACTGAATATCTTTTTTATCCCACCCTCATTACTGACAGAGAAATTTCCATTGTTTTCCCCCCAGCACTTCCCATATGCTGTTATGCAGGCTTCTGGCTGCCATTATGTCTGATAGAAGTTAGCCATCGTTTGTGTCATTGTTCACTTGAATATGATGTGTTTTTTCTCTGGTTACCATTAAGATTTTTTTGTTCATCTTTTGTTTTTCAACAGTTTGACTATGATGCACATAGATGTGGTTTTCTTTATATGGAAGTGGGGCATGCAGCTGAGCCCCAGAGAGGCCATGTAATGAGAGGGAGGACTGTGCCTTAGAGTGAGAACAATAATTTAGGACAAAGAAAATAAGACACTATAGACCTAGATTAGCCAAATATAAACCCAAGGTTGATAGGCCTGATGGGATACAGTGGCAATCTCACCACCTGCCAGGACACAATGCAGCCCTTGTGTAGCCAGGCCAGACCAGTAACTTCTCCTAATGGTGCATGGCTTCTGGGGTCCCATGCAGCTCTGGCTCTCAACAGTGGCTCCGCCAGGCCTGCCAGCACCCCACCTCCCTGCTGCACACACAGGGCAGCCTTCCACTAGGCCCTCACAGTGAACCCCCACGCTGCCTTTGGGACCACCATCTGCAGGATCACCTCTTCTCAACCTACACTCCTCTTCTCTTCTGCTCAATTCAGCAAGATATCTGCTCTTTGTTTGGACTCCACCTGCCTGTTCTTAGGCTGGGAAAGTAGCAACAAGGTAAAATCAGGGGCAAAATGGGCCACATCCCTTGTCCTTTACTCTGTCAACTATCTGAGTCCTCTGACTCTGACTGTCCAATGCACAAAAACTGTCATTTCATATATTCTTTCTGGTTTTCTACTTATTTACAGCAATGAAATAACTTCAAGCCAGTTATTCTTTTATGGCCAGAAATGAAAGCTCTATTTTTGTTTGAAAACTCCTCAGGTGATTTTTAATGGGCAACCTAGAGAGAGAACTACTATTTTAGAGCTCCTGGATGGTGTCAGGTAGGTGCTCCTCAGTGCTAAGAACAGGGGTAGGGGGAAAGGAGATTCCAACGGAAGGATATCTAGTTTTTTTTGTTTTGTTTTATTTTGTTTGTCCTGCAAGTCCTTTTCCAGGGGATAAACTTCTGAGACACCATGGTGTAGTGGATAGTATTCTCAGAAGAGGAAAGCCTGAAATTTTAGTTACAGCTCAGCCACCGGGTGCCCATCATTCTGCTTGCCTTTCCTCATCCACAGATAGATAGAATTGGATACAGAATACTCACATTTTTTTCTATCATCTAGAGTCTGAAGACCACAAAATATTAAGCTATCTAATGATTTCCATAACCAAGTGACCCACAAGAAAGCATAAAAATCAGGTTCCTATTATGAAAAGCAAAAACAAAAACTTCATAAAATAAACTCATGTGCTCCTAAGAAAATGATAAGATATAAGTTAAAATTGCCTGTAAGAGGCTACAGGGATTTTACTATATTGTCAAGAACTCTTTGCTGAATTTCAAGATTTTCCAAAGCAGAATACCAACTGAATCCCAGGTAATTGAGATGATCACGTATTTTAAGTTTTATTTTCTACTCTCAAGTGTGCCCTATTGTTAAGAGGGCAAGTGCATCAATCCTTACCAGCTGATAACCAATCAAACCATAAAAGGGACATGTGCAAAATGATTTTAAAACCTTAAATAAATAAATTATTTTGAAAGTGTGGTGCAAGAGAAGACTTATGACTTAGCTTGAACTTATCACATCCACATGCTTTTTATCCAATGTATATGTTGAAATAATAAGTTCCCCTCCCCCATTCACATTCCTCTTTCTCAAGTTACTTAAGGGCTGATTATTGAATCTTTTCTGTTAAACATTAGAGCTGGTTCTTAGGTTCCGCTTTCTGAGACCTATAATCCATTCCCAAGGATAAAATAGCCTGGAAAACTCCTGGTAGGTAAAAGCTTGGGCATCTGTTCAGTTGAAAAAACAAGACACATTTGCCTTTTAAGTCACTCTTTGATGACAAGACCAGAATTCTAACAGAAAGTTGAAGTTTTGGGTTCTGTGCAACCTTGTCTCTTAAAAGTCCTGATTTCAAGGTTTCCTTCTGACATAATTACACACTTCCCCTTGTCTTCTGACCTTCTGAAACTTTATGATTTGCCTTTGCTCAAATTGTACTTCTGTCCTCAGTAAGAAACACATTCAAAATGTTTGGAACATTTTCATGTTTTTGAAGAATAAAAACAAGGCAACGCAAAAAGAAATATTTATGGAAATTCTTTTTGAGACTCATCAGTCTGTCTTTGGAAAGAGCACTTTGTGTATAAGCAGGGTGAAGGGGGCCTAAATGTGACATAACCCTGGCAAACTCATCCACATTTTAAGAAAGGCATAGGTGGTAGGGTTAATGACAATTTCAAATCAATATCTGGCAGCATACTATTTACAATAATAATATATCATGAGAATTTGTAGTTTCATTATAAGAAATGAAAATTGATGTCAGTAGCATATAGAAGCAAATGATGCTCTAATGATTTTCTAATAAAGTAATTTGCTCATAGATCACAGGGGATACAGCAAAAACCTGCTAATACTAGGCCAAGGTAATTATTTTTCAGCCTTTAAATATTAAGCAACTTGCCGAAGGCTTCTCATGGCATGCTAAATAATGTTTCCCTGTCCCACCGAGTTTCTTGGGGAGTCTGACAGGTCAAAGACAGACCTTCAGAGATAATTGAGTACACTTAAAATGCAAATGTTTACCAAGAAAGAGCAGGTTAAGTTTGTTTTTCCCTTGTGGCTAAGTCAGTTTTCCACCTGTGGTCTATGTGACAGAGATTTGTGTAGATTCCTGTAATTGTGATATTTAACCAAAAGGAAGGGATCAGTTGGCAGAATCTGTAGAAATTTTGCCAAATAAAATCCACCAAGCACATCCTCAACTGCAACCTAATTTAATCCTTGGGTAGATAAATAAGAAAGTCGAATATAATAATGCATATGAAAATGCATTGACTATTACAAAATGGAATATAAATAAAAGTTATTAAGACATACTTGACTGGAGAAGACCAACTATTTTCAATACCTAATTACATTTCCCTCAGGATTTCTAAAAGTGTGTTATCTTGCACTTTAGTATTAAGAAGGAGTGAATAATTGTATTTGCATATGGGCAGTAGCATAGAAATTATGTTCCTATTTCGTGGACTTTCAATCAAGCAAAACAAAGTGACCAGTTAAAAACACTGGGGATGGACATTAGTGGTAGCAAAGCCCTTTGCACATGTTTTTCTTCATTATTTCTCTTTGCCTTACCTTGTGCTGCTTCTAGAGCTTATTTTAAAAGGTTAAAACAAAATTGAGAAAGGAAGCAAAACTAACAAGGCAGATGGCTTGTCAAATCAGAAACAGGAAGCCTTTCCAAAAACAGAATAAAGAACATGGAGAATTATGAGAGTGAAATGTTCACCGTGGGTCTACTGCATTTCCTTTGGATGTAAAAATAAAACATGGCTAGAGTTCAGTCTTTAATAATTCTCCATGTCCCTTCATTTGTCGATCCTGCATTTTTAACAGGATCAGTCTTCAGAGAGGTGTATCCCTGAATTGTGAAGTCTGTCAGATGTTTATAAGAAATTTCCCCAAAAGGCTCTAATTTTTGGACTCTTGAAATCTGAAATTGCAAAAACAAGTTTCTCTAGAGCAACTTTTGGATTTGCAATGAGAGGGATCCACCACATGAGGAATAACCAGCGATGAAAGCCCTGGTGTTACGTGGGAGCTGTTCTCTTCAGCACCTCTGGCCCCTTCCTCCACCTCCTCGTTCACAGCACCTGGGGCTCTTGAAGGAGAAGCAGGAAGTTGGAAGCATCACAAAGTTTGGGAACACACCAAGAGTCAGATTTTCTTTCCATCACATTTACCATCTGATCCTCTTTTTTAGTGTCTGACTTTACCTCCTTCTGAGGAGCCTCTGGCTTTTCCCTCTTCCTACCTTTGTCCTCTCTTTGATATTCTGTTTCTCCATCAGCCTTTTCCATAGTATCCTCTTTTGTCTATTTCCCTTTATCAGCCATCCCTTAGTTTGTTCTTTCCCTATAGGCAAAATCTGTTTTAATCTACATGGCAATAAACTTTTTCAACCATAAACTCTATACTTATTAGTCTTGGTCTTTTGAGAATCAGGTATCAAAAAAAGATATCAAGAATTAAACATGCAAATGACTTATTAAGAGAAATGCCAGTGAGAGAAAATGGAAAGGACACTTGGGTACACTAGTAAAACCATCAGACCACGTTGGAGGCTGGATCCTGAGAAGAGAGAGGGAAAGCAAGGAAGGTCAGAGGAAGGGCCCGGGGTGGGAGGTGGGATCTAACCTGTGGTGTAGTTCTAAGGAACGTTCAGAAGGGGGCGCTCCTGAGCCAAGGTCATTCATCAAAGGAGCCCTCCTTATATCAGGAATGGTCCTGCTTTAGTATCCAGTCTATGCCCAGTCAGTAGCTGGGAGAAGCAGGTGGAAAGCAGGCCCTTAGTCAGAACGTGGAGATGGATTTCAGCCTCCAGAAGCCTAAGGCCATCAGTAAATCATTCTCTCTGCATTTGGAGAATCTGTGAGGTGCATTCTCATAGCCACCAAACTATTCTTAGAGCTATGACCTGTGTGTGTGTGTGTGTGTGTGTGTGTGTATACTAATGTGGACCTTACTCTTTCACAAAAGGATTTGGAATATGTAAGTAAAGTAGCTCTGTGGGCTATATGACAAATTAGAAATCTGCTTCAAGAAATTACCTTTAGATCCACATTTGCTGAGCTGGTGAAAATGAGATCAATTTTTTTCAGCAGAAAAATATACTATTCAACAAACCAATTGTAGGAAGTTTTGTGCATCATATTCCAATAAATGTCAGAACCATCACGGTTAACTCTTATATAGTCATCTAAAGATACATTTCTCTATCGTTAAATTTCTTTTAAAATCGTATTAGCACAATCACCTTAGGAGTCAGAAAACACAACAGTTGGTAAAAGTTATCTTTTATGTGAATGGTGGTTGTTGTAAAGCAGTATAAAAATCACCTAAAGGAAAAAAGTAAACACCAAGGAATGTGCTTAGTCTTAAGGATTTTGAAACAGACCAAGTAGGATCAAATGTAATATTTAATAGGTATTGCTAAATATGATCATTTAAAATAAATGTATTCTGTTCTTCATGCCTTCTAAAGACATTAGACCAGTGCTACTTAGGGTCGTGATAGTAAAAACTCCAGAATTATCTATTCTAGTCAATAGCCACTGCTGAAGTATTCTATATCTTATATGGTCAGTGGAGGTAGCATATTTATCAAGAGAAAAAAAAAGAATTCAACACAATAAAGAAAGAAGAGAAGATAAGAAGCAGATTGAATTAAAGGGACTATAAAAATATTAATTTCTAAACAAATGTTCACTCACTTTGAACATTTTGACCCTTCTCCGTCCCCACCCACATGATAGCCTTAGTACGTTCATCTCATGATTTTATGTAAACACACCTACTATTTAAATAGAAAGAAAACATAAGTAGAAATGATAAATCACAAGAAAAAAAACAGACTTTATATAAGTTAAACTAAGAATGGAGAGATGGTTTTCTGCCATATTTGGGAAGGGTAATGACTGTCCAGGAAGAGCCAAGGAATCAGTGGTAGTGATGGTGGTCTTAAACTTTGGGGGTTGACAAGCTATAGGAGTCAGAGTTCTCCAGAGAAGAAGAACCCGTAAGATGGATAGATGATAGATAGATAGATAGATAGATAGATAGATAGATAGATAGATAGAGACAGAGAAGGAGGGAAGGAAAGAAGGAAGGAAGCAAGTAAGCAAAGAAATTCACTGTAAGAAATTGACACACACAATTATGAAGGTTGGCAAGTCTAAAATCTGCAGGGTGGGATGGCAGGTTGGAGACTCAGATAGCTGATGTTCTAATTCAAGTCTAAGGCTATCTGCTGTATAACCAGGCAAAGCCTACTTTGCAGATAAAGCCCCAAAAAAGAGCGCTGCACAATTTTCTCTTCTTTAGGGTAGATGGTATTTTTATTCTAGTCAGGCCTTCAACTGATTGGATGAGGCCCACTCACATTGTAGACAGCATGTTGTTTTACTCCTAGTCCATTGATTTAAGTGTTAGTCTCATCCCAAAACACACTCACAAAAACACCCAGAATAAAGTTTGACCAAATATCTGGGCATCTTGTGACCCAGAACAAGTTAACATAAAATTAACCATCGTACAAATCTTCCAGATTTTTTAGCTTTTGTAGCAGGAGTAGTTAACTAGGTGATGCCCTACCCACTCTGATTCTATGTAACAATGAGAATAGGCCCTAGAAGTTGAGTCAACTACCCCCTGAAAATGTTTTGGAAATTAATGCCATCTTCTTAAACTTGACTTCCTAAGTTGTTGAAATCCACAGTGCATTTTTCTATTGGTCTTTCTCTTATGCAGTATTTTATTGAGATATAGCATACATGCAATAAATTACACAGATCTAAGGGGCAACTAAATATCTATATATCCATATAACTGCCATTCAAAACAATATATAGGTCACTTTCAACATTCCAGAAGACTCTCTCATTTTCCTTTTCAGTTAGTAAACACCAGAGAAAAATGTGACTCTGATTTTTATCACTGAAGACCTATTTTGCCTTTTTCTGAATGTCATATAAGTGAAATCACATGAGATTTCCTGTCTTAATCCTGGTTTCCTTCATGTTCAGTCTGCAACTGTAAAAGGACTGTACTACCCCCTTTGGGGGTAACCAGTTAGCTAGCCATCATCTTACATACATATACCAACACAGAAAAATAAGGTCCTGGATCAGTGACAGACGTGGCTTATTACTCACAGCAAATATCTGCCAGTACAGCATCTCAGCATCGGTTCCCTATGACCTAGCCTCCCCACAAGGTGACAGGATGAGGGCCAGATGTTTCCCTGCCCACGTGTTGGGTTTGCATCACAAGAGAGGAATCCCAAACAACGATACTTGGAACCTACACAGGGTGGCATAGTAAGCAGTCTTCTTTCTCCAGGGGAAGGGCAGGTTAAAAGTACCACCCTGAACTGCAAACAAATGTGGATCTTACTAACTTGCATGTCTCTGGAAGTTTCTATCTTTGCAGGGATACTGTCTGTAGCTTCTAAGGCATGTTTGCAAAGCATCCCCTTTACCAGACCACCTATACCATATGGAAACACCGACAAGTCCAGAGGAAATTGTTTGCCAACAGCATCAATCTTTTCTTGAAACTAATACATACTTTTGCATAAATCAGTGGTTTGTTCTTTCCTTGCTCATATAGATGCTATTCCTGTAGTTTATTTAGAAATCAGTTGTCGAGTAACAGCCACATGTACAGGCATGATGTTTGGCATCAGCACCATGTGAATACAAGGACTGATATGCTTATGAGTATGGATCGTGGAATCTAGTGCAAGAGTTTTTAATGTGAGTTCCACAGATGGCTTAGCAATTTACAGTTGGTACTCAGGTGACTCACAATCCTTTCAAATTCCACTTAAAACTTTCTGTCATGTTACATGCATTTTTCTGGGGGAAATGGAACCACTGGTTTTATGAGGCATCTAGATGTGTGTATATTAAACGATTAAGAACTGTTGATGCAGTAATTCCAGCCCAGCTAGATCCCAACACACTTTCTTTGGTCTTGCTTCTTCCAGCCTAATCCAGACTCTGAGGCTCAAATTTCCTTAAACTTCTCCCTGGCGTCTACTCCTGCACCAGTGTGGTAGAATGCCAAGAAAAATGGAAAAAGAATGGCTGGAAAAGGTGGTGGGGAAGGGTGGCCAGACAAAGAAGAAAGAAAAGCACCTTAGGTGAACAATTTCACAATTTTTTTGTGTGTCCTTGGTCAAGAAAACAGAAATACAAACACTCAAGACCAAGGCCTGAGCCCCACATGAATGCTGTACTCTTCCCAGGACTTAATCCAGCAAAACCCAACCCTCCTAAAATGCTCTGGTCCACCCCACTCGTCTGACACATTTAGAACATATTGTCCCAAACTTAATATTCACCTGTATGCCTTCAGTTTCTTCTCACCTGGCACTGAAAGTAAATTTAATAAATGGACTCTCTTCCTCATTTGAATTTTCGCCTTTTTGGAATATTTGCATTTTAACATGGGTATGCATGAAAAATCAGTCTTTGCCCAAGGGAAGGTATTACTAATGTTAAAATGTTAGGCATCTGTTAGAGTCTAGTTGAAGAGGGATTTAAAGATGAGTAAGCTTTTCTGTCACACTGTCACACAGCAGTGCTCAAATCACATGCTACCATCATCTCCTTATAGAGGTTTCATAAAATTCTCTACTTTTCTTATTGAACAAGTTCCCCTTTGGAACAAAATGGCTGCACAGATCACCTAACTAGGCTTCCAAGAACATAGTCCAAATCACGGATCTGCCGCCAAGTCTAGCAAAATCTTGGGTACATTCATAAATATCCGTGAGATACCATCCGATTAGTGGTGCTATGGAGATAATAATGGCTGTTGCAGTACTTCATAAACTGCAGGGTGTTTTACAAACTTATATAATACCACAACACGGTTATGCCACAAACAACCCATGCGTATGACCTTCTCTTGAACGTATCTGCTGGTTATGAAAACAGTTATTAAAAGTTCAAAACGGCAACACTTTTGAGATCAAGATTTTGAAAAGTAGTCCTTTGGCTAGTAGTTGAGAGCAGGGGTGGAAGAAAAGAGGAGTTGAAAAGAGATCACGCTTTTTGTGAATGTCCCGCAGTCACTATCCTTGGAGGAAGCATAACAGTTAGCCAGGTGCCTTTGCAATGTAGCACCCGTAGGCATAAAGGTTTGCTGTTCTGGGATCAATCAATAGTGTGTTGCATACATTTGTTAGATAAAGACCCAAGTGTGTCTTCATTAGTCACAAGTGGGCAAGATCAACAATTCACCCACCCAGATGTATGAAGCCTGTATCTTAATACCATTAGTCTTGTAGGTAGGTTGGTGATAGCAACTTTGTTGACTGACAGGTATGTTTCATGTGAGAACCTATGCCCTAATACATTTAGGAATGTTAATAAAAACCAACCACATCTATTGCTTATGGAAAGCAGAAGATGGTATCTCCCAGACATCGTTAGCATTGAACAGTGCCTGAGCTATTGGAGCCCCACTGGTTCCAAATGTGTAGTAATGTCAGTGGAAAGGCACAGAACAATTTAAAAAGTAAATGAGTATATTCTTTGGCTTAGGATAATGCCAAGTAGGTCAATTGTTGTAGTAATTTCTTTGTCTAGAGGAATTGCCAGTTTAACTGACTTCTTCATAGATGTTCACTTAAAAGTTTCTCTCAGTGAAGAATGTTTTCTATGTTTCTGGATAAGGATGAGAACAATAGCATAATGTCAGCTACTTTTTAGAAAAGCAGAACAAATAGAGAGGCCAAAAGTGTAGTACATGGGGGAAGGCATGAAAAAGACAACACTGGTTCAGAAAGAAAAGTAAACTCAGGTACTTTCTTTTCTCCCCCCCCCTCCAATTCTTACCACATCTTATGCAATTTTGAAAAAAAAAAGGAAATACACCATTTTGTATTGTTAATATCCCATCATAAATGAATATCAAGCAATTAGAGAATTTAAGGAATGTGTTTTGGTTGAAGACCACAAATGGAAGAATAGATTTCAGTGTTTTCAAAAAGAGTGGACTTCAGAACTTCAAGTTTCTTTCTTTGACTTTCTATGATTGGATTATTTTTTGCCCTGAAATTGATGCAGTTTATTTTTCTCCAAAACCTTAAGATTCTGTGGTTAGGCTTGAAATTCTGACATGTCAACATCATGAGGAAAGATTGGGAATTTTAGTATCAAGTCATGACATCTACTAGATAGAAAAAAAGGTCAACAAAAGACCATTACTCAGTGATTTACTACTCTGAAAGGTGGTGGTATGTCAGTTTGCTCTTAGATATGGCCTAAAAGATGTCTGCTTGAGGAATTTGAAGAATTCTAGCTGGTGGACTTTAGAACTGTCCTTTCATATCTGCAACCCCTGAAGTTGATTTATAGAGTTTAACGTAACGATGATACACACATTTTTCTTTGGCTCTAAGAGATTATTGTTTTAAGGGAAGAAGTAAAAAGTGCCATGGCTCATACGATGTTTTACTATGACTCCTGAAGAATGTAATGGTACCATTCTATTCTATAGATGTTAACTTCGTTTTATTTGTGGGGCACTTGGGGAAGGATTAGCCTGAAATTCAAACTCAGCTCACTCTCCCAGCCTCTACCACTGGAGAGTCGGAGAACAGATCCACATCCAGTCCAGTGAATGGTTGTACATTTATGATTCTTGAGTCATCCCATAGAAAAGGTCAGATTTCTGAGACATCTTGGTTGGCAGAATCTAGTATAAAATTTGTAAAACTTACAGAGAAAGTTTTTCTTTCCTGTTTTTAGTGCATTACAAAGTTTTCTTTGAGCCCATAATTTCATGCATTGTCATTTCCAAAAAAAATTTTTATTTAATGTGGACATGTGGATTTTTCTTATTATTTGTCTCTTATAGTATCATTTAGATAAAAAGCTTCTAGAGCATTTGTTTGCAATCTCTGAATCCTCTTGTTGGTAAATCATATATATTGAAATGTAGAAATTTCATGAACCCTCTGAAACCTATTCATAGACCAATAGATCCATGGCCTCGAAGTTAAAAAACCACTGTAATAGAGGAATTGCAACTGTATCGGCTTAAATAGATTAATATCACACCTTAGATAGTTCCAGGGACTCAGCAAGCACTTCATAAAACCTTTTGGAGGAAAGAGCAGATAGAATATTCTTTCATTCTCTGCTCTGAAATTACATTTCCTGGACCACTCAGAGACCCAATAAGGTCATCAGTTGCCATTGCCAACAGTCCTGCTGTTCATTGCTCAACTGTAAGGAAAGTCCCTATTTTAAAAGTCCCTATTTTAGCATTTCGTGAATCTGATCATTACACAATCTCAGAAAGTTACAGTGGGCTCTTCTCTTGTCTTTTACTTGTCATTGAATTTGCTAATAAATGAGCCTAACTGAGCTTTAAGAGGTTTAATAAAAGGGAGACAAATATTTCATATTTTCTTTTAAGTTTTATTCAATTGCCTTTCTCTATCATTTCTTGTCTGTCTGTCTGTTTCTCTCAACCACAAGAAGTTGTGGGTATTCTGTAATACAGTATTCTGTTGTTGTGTATTCTGTAATACAGTAGTGAAATACTTTGCTCATGCGAAACAAAGTCTTAGTAATCCAACAGGACAAATAGAATCATCTGAGTTTTATAATATGGTTTTAGCCATATTATAACCACAAGAAGTTGTGGGTATTCTGTAATACAGTATTCTGTTGTTGTGTATTCTGCAATACAGTAGTGAAATACTTTGCTCATGCGAAACAAAGTCTTAGTAATTCAACAGGACAAATAGAATCATCTGAGTTTTATAATATGGTTTTAGCTTCAGATACCACATCAAAATCCACCTGTCAATTTAACCTAAGACATTTTAATTTTAATCCCCTTGTTACTTTGTCATTGAACTATTTTGGCTTTAAATAATTTTTAAAAGGAGAATGATAGGGCACCTTGGTAGTTCAGTTGGTTAAGCATCTGACTCTTGATTTTGACTCAGGTTATAATCTTATGGTTTGCTGACAGCACGAGCTTGTTGGGATTCTCTCTCTCTGCCCCTCCCCTGTTCTCCCTCTCTTTGTTTCTCTGTCTTCCTCAAGACATGTAAGGAAACCTTCCCCCAAAATGAAGTTAGGATGATAAAGTTTTCTAATTAAATATATGTGTATGTATGTATATATATATATTCAGTTCTATAGTTGAAAAGCTATACTAATAATAATTTCCATTTTGATTGGCCTAATATTTTTATTATTAATAGTCAATCTAGACAGAAGTGAAGAATGTTTTATTTTCATGGTGAAACTTTAACACAATACTAAGATGTTCTTAGATTATAGGTATGCCAAAAGTTCGACCTTTCATTAAATAAGTTACAAACTGAGTTTTTTAAATTTTTCAGTAAGAAAAATTTCAAACATACAAAAGAGAACAGAGTAGTATGATTTTGTAACTAATTTTTTTTATTTTTATATTAAAGTCAAAGATTAAATTCTGGTTTTCTAGAACAAGTATAAAGAGTTATTACCCTATTCCCTTCCTTTTCTCACTTCCTTTCCCATCTTAAAAGAATTGAAGCTAAGAAAATGCCTTTTTATAAAATTAATAGATGCTTGTCAAGAGAAAGTCCAGGAGTTCAGAACAGTGCAAAGAAAAAAAATTTACCCCATACCCATTCCCACCACCTTCAAATTACTCTAGTTACTCTTCTGTGAACATCACTTTGTACATCTCCTAATAGATCAATACATAATAGAGTAAATAAAGTATGATCATACTGAGGCGCCTGGTGGCTCAGTTGGTTAAGTGTCTGACTTCAGCTCAGGTCATGATCTCACGCTTTTGAATTTGAGCCCCATGTTGGGCTCTGTGCTAACAGCTCAGAGCCTGCAGCCTGCTTTAGATTCTCTCTCTCTCTCTCTCTCTCTCGCTCTCTCTCTCAAAAATAAATAAACATTTTTTTTTTAAATCCCTCAGGGAGGATAGTCATTTGAAGAAAAAAAAAAGTATGATCATGCTATATATACTATTAAAAATGAAATGAACTATAGAATTTAGATAAAGAAAAATAAGTTGAAGTAAAACTGAAATAACAGTTTCCTTAAGACATGCTCAATATTTCAAAATTTATTACATTTTAGGGGCATCAGGGTGGCTCAGTCAGTTTGGTCTGACACTGGATTTTGGCTCACCTCATGATCTCATGGTTTGTGGAGTTGGGCCCCATGTCAGTCTCTGTGATGACAGTGCAGTGCATGTTCTCTCTCTCCCTCTCTCTCTGCCCCTCCCCCACTCACTCAAGCATGCTCACATGCTCTCTCTATCAAAATAAATAAATAATTTTAAAAACTGGAGAAAAATAATTTATTACATTTTAATATTTAAAGGGCTTATAACAAGTTATATTTCTACTTTAAATAGTATCTATTTTCATTTTGGTTGGAAGCCATAATCCCCATAATTCTGTATTTAAATTGATTCACTATTTACTGCAGTCTTTTTTATTATTTTTTAATGTTTACTTATTTATTTTTGAGAGAGAGAGAGACAAACACATGAGCGGGGGAAGGACAGAGAGAGAGAGAGAGAGAGAGAGAGAGAGAATATAAGGCAGGCTCGAATCCAAGCTGTGAGCTCATGACCTGAGTTGAAGTCGGATGCTTACCCAACTGAGCCACCCAGTCACCCATTTACTGCAGTCTTTTATACCATGTTTTCTTCAGATCTGAGTTTTTATATGTTTCATCTCATGTCTGCCTGGTATTCATTCTACTCAAGAGTGTTTTGGACTTTAAGTTGTTAACAAACTTGCTAACTACATGCATGTGTCTGTTGCCTTTCATTTGAGGACACTATTGGATCACTCTCTAGAAATTGTAGATATAGTTCAAGGTCTTGAGGATTGAATGTTGCCTTGGAGATACCTGTAGCCAATACCATGTTTACCTCTTGTACACTATTTGCCTTTCTTGTCACGGGCTCATATTTATTTTCCAAAGAACAGCAACTTTTACAAGATGTGTCAGAGGATTCTGTCTGCATTTTTAAAAGATAGAATGTGCCCTTTCAATTTGTAGATTCTGTTTTTTTCTCATTTCCATGGTATTTTTATCTGTGATATTGCTTTATAATTTTAACTGTCCCATTTTTTCCATACTCTTCTTCAGAAGTTATGGGTATACCAGATCTCCCTTTCTTCCGTGTCTATTAACACACCAACAATAACTACTCTTTTCCATTTCATTACTGCTACTGCTACTACTATTCCTTATGTGACTTTCATCATCAATGGGCAAATTCTCTCTTATATTTTCTCTATTATTTATGCCAGCTCATTTTTTCTCCAACCACTATCGTAGTTTCTTCTTTGAATCCTATATCTACCCTTTGAGAACTTTTTAGGAGTTATCAGAATGTTCCCAATTTCTCTGAGACCTATCAAGGTAAATTCTCTTGTGATATGAGCATAGCTGCTATAATATTTTGGTAGATTTGAGATGGTAAAACTTCCTCATTTTACTGGAGATGAAGAGCTTTTCTATTTTTTTCTTTTTCGTTGTTCATAGTGGGTTTTAGGAAAGGAGAATGGAATTTTAACAATGCTTTTGCTCATCCATCTCTGGCCTAAAAGCTGATAGCAGAAATTTAAATTCAAAATTTTATACTACTTCATTGCTATAAAGCCCCTCAATTGTTGGAAGGACTTCCTTTTCCCAGTAATGAGCAAATTATTAAAACAATCAATATTTCAGGAAGTAAGACACAGGTTTATTTTTCCAATTCTTCTAAACACTTTCACCCCAGACAGGTGGAGGGTAGAATCCTTTGCTCCTTGATACCAGAAGTACGACTGCAGGATAAGACTTTATAGCTATTGTTAGAAAAATGTTTTGTTTTGTAGCCCACACAGAACTGAAATATGCAGTGTTAGAATCAGTAGCTTGACTGTGTATCTGAAAGACTGGGCTGGTTTTGGCCATTTTGCACCTTGGATAACTTTTTACTGTACAGAGGGTCACTTCAAAGGTTCTTTTCCTGTTTGCAGGAGAAAAATAGTAGCTAAAAGCCTTTCCAGGAGTTTTCACCAGCAATAGAACAAAGTCTAGCTGATAATACTGACCAGATTATAAGTAAAGCTCTCCTTTCATTTTTCCAGTCGGTCAGGGTCTTCCTCAAGAACTGAATCCTTTATATTTCTCAATTTTGTGTTTCTTCTTACTCATACAGTATCATTACACCTACCACAAAACCAAGTTGCCACACATCTCTCTGCAGTCAGAAATAGTTTCTTGACCAAATGCACCACCAGTAGCAAACCCGTCCTGACATTTTTGGCAAGCATCTATATTTGAATTGAACTTATAGAGGATAGCTTTTGTTTGACAATCAAACCTCAAGAGGCATATTCATCAGGTGATTTATCAGTATAAGATATACCACTAATCATTATATATTACTGGCAGTGCCAACTTTATCTGAAATCTTGGCTTATGATTTTACTTTTTTTCACCATATTTCCTTCCCTGTCTCCTACACTATCAACAACAGTACATAACTCAGAATTTATCCCCACATGCAGCCCGGTCTGAGATAAAAGAATAAAAGAAATAGTAGTCCCCTAAATAAATAAGCACTTTAGATTTAAAGACAAAAGCAAAGTATGACTTATTTAAAGTGCAAGAAAATGAGAAAGTTTTGAAACTCGTTATCCCCAAAGATATTGAAATAAAAATCCACAAAACTTTTGACGTATCAAATCTCTCTAGCAATAAATATGATAGGAAACTTGCACCAGTAAGTATATATAAATAAGGATATTAATTTTAATTTATTTTAGTGGCAATTGGAAATAACAAATACTTATCCACTTGGAGATAATTATAAACTATGATATATTCTTAAAAAAGGGCCAAGCTATTGAATAGTATGAAGTAGATCTCCATGTAGGAAAGTGAAAATGAGGATTTTTTTAAAAGAGCAAGTTGCAAACAGTAAGTAGAAACATAATCTCATTTTTTATAATTCATGCTTCATACCCAGGAAGGTGTCTATGGTTTTAAATTATTCAAGAAGGATGAAGATGTTTTATAAATGTAAAAGATTCTTAAAATTCATTGTAGGTTTAATGGTTTGAACATTTCTTCAACTGCCAATGTACATGCACAGATTCTGAAGGTTAACTCTAATGGGGTTATCCTAGGGAAGTGGGAGATTGGGGAAAGGAGATAGGAGACATGATTTTTACTTTAAAAACTCTAGTTATCAAATGCATGTAATTAATAAGGAATGCTATGTAAAAAGCAATCATCTCCAAGCAGAGCTGCAATGCTTCCTCCATTGATGACCCATTTGCCAAGCTCTTCCAGCATCATATCTAACTTATAAAAATATGTAATACAAATACATAGTATGATGTTGGATAGATGTCAGTAAAATGCAGCTCAGCCTCCCTAATTAGATGTATGAATTTGACAAATTATAGTAGAAATATTGTATTTGAATTCTTTGTTGAAGGAGAGAGGTCGGACATGTGAGATAACTATATTTATGGCAGAAATGACTTAGACCCAAGCTTTGTTTGGTCCCAGAAGAGGTGATGTTACCCATATCAGTTAGAGTCTGTCAGCATGGTTTAATGACCCTGCATTAAACCATTTCCATAAAGAGCAGCTGTTTCTCCCAATCTGTCTCTCTCCTGTTGTCCCGAGAGATGTGTTCATACTCTTATTGGTCCTTGTGTTTTGATATCATATAAGGTGGACAAGGTGTTGTATAAATATGAAAGATTATCTTCAAAGATGGTTTTTAAGGCTTACTGTTTTAAACATGATTTAAACTGTAGATGCTTTGTGTTTTCAGTGGCTTGATGCAATAAAACCCACCTGTTATTTTTGGCTGCTTTATTTAGACCATCTGCTCCATAAAGAATGAAAAGCTCAACTGTCGGTGGAGAATTGTCTACTCCTCATGTGTCAATAATTTATTTATTCTCTCTATCCAAGCCTTCAGGTCATTGCAATAGTGTTTATTCATTTTCTAACACAAGGGAAGCCAATATTTGGTGTTTGGCTTTATTAAAAATCATCACAGGAAATTGTATTTTTGGTTAATTCATAGTTTCATATTTCCCCTATGTTAAAATAGCTGGTGGTGTCCTTTATTTTAAAGACCTCAAGTCTCTCCTCCTTCTGGGGCAGGTAGAGTATCTGCTGAAGAGATATTTTTGGTGATGGTGACTGAATAATATATCATTCGCAGGTCAGGGAGCTATTTGAGCATAGTCCTGCCTCTAAATCATGAAGTAGTTTCAACTACAGACAAGAATTATAAAGGGCAGGCATTTGGTCACCAAGTGCTTCCATTTGAATGGAATGGTTTTATAGTCCTCACCCTCATTTTATTGCAACATAGACCACTGGAGGTTACGTTTCTTTAATTTTCTCCTGATAACTATGATTTTATTCTCTTTAGGGTTCATTTGTCACATCTTTGACCATCTCTAATAATAATGACAGCAATAGTGACAATAATGGCAGCTTGTATTTATTGTTTACTATTTTTTTAAGTTTATTCACTTTGGGGGGGGGGGAGCGAGAGAGAAAGAGTGAGTGAGAGAGAGAGAGAGGAAGGGAGGGACAGAGAGAAAGGAAGAGAGAAAAATCCCAAACAGCCTCTGCACTGTGTGCGCAGAGCACAAGGCAAGGCTCAGTCTCACAAACCATGAGATCATGACCTAAGCCAAAATCAAGAGTTGGACACTTAACTGACTAAGCCACCCGGGTATCCCAAGTGCTTACCAGGTTCTAAATGCTATACTAAAGATGCTTCAAGTCTACTACTCATCTTTACTCAGCTCCTCTTTTTTCTCATTTCAGGCTTTCTCGAAAACTTACTCAAGGGTCTGTTCTTTCACTTATTCATTTCCTCAATGAGAACATTTCCCATATGGTTCAAAATACCACCTCTTTGTGGGTGGTGTCTAACTGCATCTCCAGCCTGTCTTAGTTCATTCTGGCAGTGATAATAAAATAGTATAAACTAGATGACTTATAAATAACAGAAATTTATTTCTCATAGTTCTGGAGCTGGAAAGTCCAAGATCACGGTGGAGAGGAGAACCTGCCTTCTCCTTGATGGCCATATAGCCCCATGTGGCAAAAGGGGTGAGGGAGGTCTTATTTGGATTTTTGATAAGGTCACTAACTCCATTCATGAGGATTCGACTCTCACGGGCTTATCCTCCATCAAAGGCCTCAATTCAAAGTAGCATTACCTTAGGGATTAGAATTTCAACATTTGAATTTAGGGAAAATATAAACATTCAGACCCTATTATAGCCACAAACCTTAAATCTACCTTCTCATTTCCAGCTGCCTCTAGGATATTTTAGGGTTAGTTAAGTGGAACAAGGAGTTAATATTTCTTGAATGCCTATTAATTGCCTGGTACAACATTTCACATGTTATTTTGTTTAAGCTCCACATAAACAACTTTCATCTCATTTTAGATTTGGGGAAAGTTAGGAACAAACAGTTTAATAATTTTCCTGAAATCACACTGTTGATAAGAAAGCAAACTGGAATAAAAACTCAAGTGTAATTCTAAAGCCTATGACTTTATAGCATTTTATTTGATAAGTTTAAAATGTAATACTTTCTCCATATTATTGACTGCCATTTGAAATTATCACCCACGTATCACCAAAGCTTCCTTTCAATGTTTCTCTGTTTATCTCCTACTCACCTCCCTGTCATGACTGTCGCTCAAGTCCTCAGTACCTCAACTTGAGATCACTGCGGTTACCTCCCTGCCCACTTTTCATTTCCAACCCATGCTGCACAAAACTACCCAATTTATTTTCCTGGGGCTCTGCTCTCCTACTGTCATTTCTTGGCAAAAGAATCTATCATATCACATGTGATCTATCCATCAAGGTCAAATGATAGTTTCAGAGTTTTCCTTCAACTTCCTCTAAACTACCTGCCCAAGATGATTCTTATTTATTAATTCATTTCACTCACAACAAACAGTTCACTGGGTTCTTCACTAACTCTGCTCTTTGTCATTCCTTTTCTACTTCCAGAAATCTTTCTTCCTCTTCTTGGCCAATGTGATTGTACCCTGGTTCAAAGTTCCCAACCCAGTTCCTTTCTTCCAGAGAAGCCATCTTGTCTGTCTATAGCCCACTACTATCTTTTCTTCTCACAAGTCCTGAAGGTTTGCAGTGTGCCCCTCGCCTTTATCTAGTGCCTCTTATTTGAGCCTCTATGTATTAGACAGTAAACTTATGAGGACAGAAGTCCTCTGGGCTACTTTTTGGAACTTGGCATATGAAGTTGCACATTGTGTGTGTGTGATTCCTTCTTTTAGATTACTTGACTGCCATAAACTGTGTACTTAGAAGTGACAATCATTCTGTCACATAAACCTTATACCTTCTTGATAACTTTTATTACAGTCTGTTTTTCCTACAGATGTTTGGAATTTCTCATCTTTGATATTATATGTGCCTAATATGAAACCACAAACAATATTTGTTTTGTTCTTGCATATGTTTCCTATCTAATACTATCTCTCAAGCAAAAAGATAATCATAATTACATGCCTCCTTCCTTTAGAGTCTATCTATGGTAACTTTTAAAATGCAATGTCTATCCTTTAAAGAGAGATAATAAGATGATATAAACCATAATATGTCACCAGATTTCTTATAGATAATCATGATTCTCTCTTCTTTCCAAAGGACATGCTTATGAAGTATGAGATGAAGAATTTGAAATGTCTCCTCTGTCCTTGAAATGTAATCTCTTATGAAACAGCCCAGAAAGATGCAGAAAAGCAAAAAGGTATGTTTTATTCTGAGTTCTTTTGGGGCTGAAACTAACATTTGAACTATCTCTAAGATTGTGATCTCTGCAGAGACATTTATTGCACCTTGATGAAGATGAATGACATGACAATAAACAAGGTAAGTGGCTGGGAATTCAGAGCTCAGATATCCTGGTGGCGCTTGAGATACAAGCCAGGTACCTTAACTTTCTGTAATATGAGAACTAAGAACAGTACCTCTGATAAGATTTAGCTTCTCAGCAAGGGAATACATTGTATTCAGAAAGCATTGGTTTACCTTCCCAGTATCTTAAAATACATTGGCATCATTAGTACAGGGCCATTTAAAGGTCTATAGAATCCAATCAATGATCAGTATAGGATACACTAAGGTTACACACACACACACAAAATCAGCTAATTCCTAGTGATTTGCTGTGTGATTTCCAATGGGGCATTTACTACAAGAGTGATCAAGTAGAATTCAAAACTATCGATAATACCTCTGCTTTGTTTGTACATTAAAAATGAATCTATATTTTTGGTATGAATATAATCTAAATTACATGGTTATGTGGAAACAATAATACAAATTACATCCCCAAATAGAAAATGTTACTAATTTAGGTATTTTATCTTGTTTAATCCACTGACAGTTCTGTGATGTTAGTATTTGTAACCCAATTTCACAGATGAATATATTAAACCTTAGAAAGACTTGCCCGATGTCAAGGTTAATAAGAGGTAGAGTTATGATTCAAATAAATCTGAAAGTAAATCACTTTCCTCACTCTTTTATTCAGGGTTTTGAGAAATCCTGGAGTAAATAAATCCACTTCACATTGTTTAAAGCAGGCTCTGCCATAGTTATTTCACCAGTAAATGAGTTTTCAGTAGGAAGCTTTCTAAAACCCAAGACAATAATGTTCTATATCACATACTTTGGGGAGTTCTGAAGTAGGAAGAAGAGTAGTTTAGCAGGGATATCAGATCTCAACAACTGAAAAGAGCTGCCAGGGTAACTGGTTGTAATCCAGAGTATGGCCAGAGTGATGCATTGGTGCTATGGATTCAAAAGAGGGGAAAATCCCTCTTGAATTCTAAAATCAGAGACACACATGGTCATCTGTCTCAAAACCTTGAAGGAATGATCAACAAAGTTGACAAATCAGTTGTTGGTCTCCCTCGGGATTCTGATCAATTCAAGCAAGAGAAATCATGAATGATGGTTTGCTTCTCCAAGGTTGTTCTAGATCTAAAGAAGATTCTCCCATTAACTCTTTCAACACTAAGTGTTTTCAAAAGTAGGCAATGGTGCTGTACCTCCACTAGATAGAAACCTGCTATGAATAATCTCTCCTGGATAAACCAGACCACCTGGTTAGAAGCTACTTATTTGTACTGAAGCTTGCGAATCTGAAGAAGCCAAGAGGTTTCCATGCAGCCAATTTGATGCAGCCATTTAGATGAAGCAGCTATTTCTATATGGCCTTAAAAATTAGCTCTTGGATGGTAAGTTTTTTAATTAAAAGTGAGACTTTCTCCTCCCATTTTTGACCCCCTCCTTTTTCTTACCCATGAGTATGTGGAGTAAGGAGTGGGAAGAATGTTGGAGATTAGATAAGGTTTGATTTCAAATATTATTGCTATTTTAAAATAATATTTTGTATTTTGATACAGTGTCATGACAAATATCCTTCAAGTCAAAATTCTCTTGAGGAAAAAGGTAAGTCAACTTAGCCAAAAAATAAAATAAAATAAAATAAAATAAAATATAACTTCTTTTGAGGCAATGACTGTCTTATTTATTTTATGTTCCAAGAATCTAGTAGTGTCTCATACTAAATAAGAGCAATGAGGAAAACCACTGCCACACTCAGTCCAATCAAACCCTAGTCATGAAACCTAACCATGGATAAAGACTACAAAAATGAGAAATAGAAGCTTCCAGTCCCCAATCTATCCCTCTGAGTGCACTGTTTACTTGGGCACTCCTCTTAGGGCACTCTTTCTACAATCAACACTGTCTTGGCCTCTGGGGGTGCCATTTCTACCAGTACATCTTTTTTTTTGAAGCAAAATTGAAACAAGGTTGGATATTTAAAGAAATCTTTTACTTTAAGGCTTATTGATAAGAATGTGGGAAGAAACCCAAAGATAACTATATAACTAGATGAAAAATATTCATTTTCATCTTAGGAACACCTTCAGAGATTCTCTTTGCCTAGGTTCTTAACCTGCACCCATCTTCCCTTTCCATGACAAGTTAAAAACCCCAATTCTAGCTTCATTATGACCCCCCAAAAAGAAATTAAAGTTTCTCTTCTCAACTAGAGCTGCTCTAACACATTTTTGACAGAGTGGGCCAAACCATTTCATTGCTCAAAGACCCTGAAGAGTACGCTGTAAACATGCTCAGTACAGGGGGCTGACTCACAAGGACCCTTAGGTTAGACTACGAAAACCTGAACGCGGCTCCGTAGCTGAGGATGATGCATTTGACCTGGAGTTCAGTTTCTCAGGAATGGCAGCTCCGGGCCTGCCTGCAGCAAATGTGTCCACCTGAGCATTTCTAATTCATTGCAATATTCTGTCCCCACTCCTCAAAGAAGCTCACTGCTGTGGGGTTAGCAGATTCTGATTTGGAGAATGTTTCAACAGCATGTATGGGTCTGTAGAGGTTGTTCTTAAAGCTGATTTAGCAGGAGGCGTCAATCAACGATTTAGGGGAAGATTTTTCCGTCTCCTAGACCTGATCATTCTAAAGAAATACTTTGCTTCAGGGTTATTGTTCCCATAAATCTGGTGTACAAGAATATTGTGCTTTTACAAGGGGCCATGTAATAAATAATAGCTGGGAATATTTCAATTAACTCTTCCATCTTATTCATTCTTTCTCATATTAAAAAGAATGTTTTTAAATAATTCTTGCCCTTCAATCTATGACTTTTCAATTTTTTATAAGAAATTAGTTTTTTTAAATGGATACATACAATGAGGATTTTTTTCTGTAATGAGAGGGCATATTTTATATATATACAACTATATAAAGAACTAAAATATACCATAACTTCCTTTTTGGAATACTGATAGGTGTGCTATATTTAATTACAAATAGCTCAAAAATATCCTTCTGCAAGCTTCTGAGAAGGATTTGAGGGAACAAAGGGATTCAGTTTTTTGGGTGAAGAAGCGAGATTCCTTCATGGAGGAGGCTTATTGAAGGAGGATAAAAAATTGTTCAGTAATTCTGCCAAGGTCAGTGTCAGCTTCAGTTACTGGCTACATATTTTACAGTAAAAACTGCTCAGATCACAATTGCTCCTGGTAGTTAAACTATCCTCTCTCCTGGTTCATTTGGTAGAGTTAACATGAGAGAAGGCTCTGTGTATCCCATTTCCACTGGGTCTCTCTCATGCCCTATTTTTCTCTTTGGGTTTATATTTGAAAACCGAGTTTGTCAAAATTGTATTTGTGAGCTACAGTGAAGCCTCAAACCCCACCTTGCTCCTTCCTCATTCAGGTTTCTCTCACTCACACAACTTTGGGGTAGGGACATTCCTTCCTGGAATATACCTCTGGGCCAATTCTGTTGCCATTTGTTTTATGTTTTTTTAATTTAGCCTTCATGTGACACAAAGAGCTTTTTGGTGGGTGCAGATGTTCTCAGGCTACCATAGGTCCACTGTCTGACCCTGAGAAGTCCTGGAGGACTTGATGAGCCTTGCCCAGCCATTTCTCTTTCCAGGATCCAGTTCCCTGAGGCTTGGGTAGTGAGGAAGTCCTCCCTGTTTATATAGGCATCCCACACTGAAGAGTTATAAATCTAGTGTTTCTTTAAATGTTACTTTTGATTCCCTGGTGGAAGTCAAGGGTCACAGTTCTCCTGGTGGGTCAGGGAAGAGGGGGGCTGATTGCTGAACAGCAGGTTGATTCATGTGATGGGACAAGTAATTGCTGGAGAAGGAAAGTGGATATTGGCTATGCTTCTCTCCTCCTTGGTAATTCCTAAGAAATATGTGTGTCCCAAGCTACTTAGTATCTGGCCAGGTCGTATTTCAGTGATGGATAATGATCAATCTATTTTTACGACTTCTGTATTTTTTAATCACTGGCTTAGCACGCAGTTCTTTTATCACTGGTTTTCTCTGGTTTTCTAATCTCTCCTATGAGTCAGGTATCTGGGCATATTTCTGCAGAGACTACAGGTTCCTGAGGCAACAGAGTCTGGCCCTTCACACTCATTTCCTTTCTGTTGTGTTCCTTTGTTTAGTTAAAAAATCTTTCTCTCTATGGATTCTTGATCTCCAAGACATTGCTTTCTGTGGCGACGTAGGGTAATAACAAGGTCCCTCTACTACCACGCCAGTGGTTCTAGCATACTGTAGCTCACCACTAGGGATTCTGTTTGTAGGCTGATCCCTACCAGGGAAGATCATCGTGTTCTTACTATATATGGTTAGCATTCCACCCTGACCACTGACACTTTTTTGTGTTACCTTATATAAGGGCATTTTCTCAGCGTGAAAATGTCACAATGGCCACTAGAGGGGTGGTTGATAAACATGTGGCTCCAACAACTATGGGTACAAGTTCAGTCAAGTGCCTGATTAGAATATAGGAAGCTTGGCTCGTCTATGAACAGCTTAACATTCATTTTGCAGCTGCATTACTGTTGTACTCCCTTAGTTTTCCATCACCCATTAAATATTACTTTGCCTATGTGGATCACCGAAGGATCAATATCTTATGAAAAGATTAACAAAGGGAAAAAACATTCTTTGTATATATAGATCACAGAAAGATTGACATTTTGTGCAAGGAATACCAAAGAAAACACATAGAGCAGGGAATTTTTCATCACGTACGTATAGAAAAATAGAAAGTGATCAATAAGGCTATGTAGCTATTGACCTGTGAACACTTGGCTAAAGAGAATGCTCCTCTGATAAATCCAGGACAAGAGCCAAATGCCACAATAAGAAAACTAACAAAATAACCATCTCATTTTATCCATGTGTCTGAGGAGCTCAGAGGTGCGTGGGGAGCATGGATGTACTAGCAACTTGCCCTCCCCATGATGTCTGTCTACCTATTGGTGCTTTCAGTCAGTCCTTCTGGCAGTAATCAGTCTGAAGCTCCAGGATCCTGATCTATTTTACAGACAGCTGAGAAGTGCTGCCACCATCAGGAATAGTGAAAATCCAGCCCTGGGTTGGAGGAATGGCAGATTTCAAGTAGTCCCCATGACCTCGAGCTAATTTATGGTGGGTTGGCTCTTCTGGCCAACCTCACAAGCTCTTTCGCTCACAGAGGGTTACAAAGGCTTTGCTCCTTGGTAACCAGATTATTTCTCCTCCCCCACATACCCACTAAAACCCATTTTGATCATCCAGCTCAGGATTGCCTTGAACTTGGCAGAGTACATGAGAAGTATATAAAGTGTTTTCACTTAGGTTCTATAATGGACTCAATATAAATGATAGGATATTTTTTCCTAGGAGGAACTTATAATTTATTCAGTTGCCATATGTTTATTTTAGCTATTGTCCCTTGGAGTTACTAGTGATTGAATCTTCTATGTGTTTGCATTTGTGTCGTAGTGGGAGGGGCTGGTTAAACATGTTCATGCTCTCTAAGTCTGTGCTGGTGCTGCTGGGTGCTGCTAACCGCAGGTGGGATTTGGAAAGCACAAAATGACTACGTTCTGAGGTGGCACTAAGTAGAACAAAAAACTTGTAGCCCAAAATCAATCTTTGAAGGTTTTCTAAAGGCATTAAGTTCTGAATCAGGTTTTAGAAAAAGATAATTTATGCTCTTGCTTAAAGGCACAGCCCACTACAATGTGCAGGAGACCAATTCACATACCAACAGGCAAAAATTGAATAGAAATAGGTAAACAAGAGTTTTCAATCTTAGTCTTAAAGATGCTTTACAAATGGTTTTAAATTATTAGTTACATTAGAATAAAACAGAAAGAGCTCTTGGTAGGAATGTATAAGCTGCAAATTAAAAGATAGGAAAGATCTGAAATTGCCAATGTCTTCCTTTTGATTAAATACCTGCTTTATATTTTTGGAAGAGGAAGAATAATGTAGTATTTGATTTAATGCAAATTATTTCTTTCTTTGAAATGTAACTGGCACTTGGTATGGAATACACATTTGTAAGGAGAGAGAGAATAACATAATGTGGTGGTTCAGAACAAGTAAAAGTAGATTTCTATCAAACTGTATTATAATTTAATCTGTCATATCCACACAATGTCATTTATACATGAGAAAATGGGCAGGTGTTGGGACAGTATAAAATTCTTGTCCCAGATAATAATACTGTGTAAGTTATAAAAAAGATACCCAGTCTACCAGAAATACTAAATAGGCAAAAGAACCATCATTGAATAACTGCTATAAGATGAAGTTTGTCTTTAAACCAAGTAGTTCTTTATACCAAGGATGAACTCAAGCCGTAGCACAATTCTTATCTCAACTTTAAATTTTCTTATTCAATGTGATTTAGAATTTGTTATGAAATGTTGCAGTAACCATTTATTGCATTAAGAATAAAATCCAAAGTCCTTAAAAAATCTTTCTAGTATATTCCTTATATAAATATTCAACTCAATCTTCCATTAAAACCAGTAAGACCCCCATGATTCAATTAGACAGGCTGGCTTTACTTCCTATAAGCTCAACTCTGTCCCATATCCAAGCCTTGGTTTGGTTGGTTTGGTCAGCTCATCCAGCTTTACTCCTGCCTTCAATGTCTTCCTCTTAAAAGTTTCCCTGTCATTCCGGGCCAAATTCAAACACCCCCTGGTCTAAATAACCTTTGCACAACTTCTTTTTTAAAATTTTTGTAATGTTTATTTTTGAGAGAGAAAGACAGAGTGAGAGCAGGGGAGGGACGGAGAGAGAGGGAGACACAGGATCTGAAGCAGGCTCCGGGTTCTGAGCCATCAGCACAGAGCCCAATGCACAACCTCTTATTTAAAAGAAAGTTTGCCTTTTCTCATATTCCCCTAAGCGGATTGTAAGCTACTCTGTTTGACAACAAACACATCCAGTCAAACTCCAAGTGCTGTGGATTTTAAGGAACAAAATGGGTGTTGGCACACAGTAGGCATCACGTAGTATTTAATGGCTGACTGGCTCAGATTTCTCATGTCTTCTTCCCCAAAACTGCCACCACTGACCCAATCACATCCCAATCTTCTTTGAGCTAATCCCCAAACTGGAGTCCCCTAAGAAGTCATCCTCCCTTTAGTCGTGCCCTCCTCCACACAGCTATCACAAAGATCTCTCTAAAAGGACCATGCTATTTTAAAGACTACACTGATCTCTCTCTCACGCAGAGGTTGAATTCCACAGGCTTTACATGACACACGAAGCCCTGTAGCCGATCCTCCTCCTCAGCGAATTCTCTAAAACTTCCTATCAGATAGTTTGTGTCCCAGCAACACTGGAGAGTTGCATGACAAGGGCTGAATTCCTGAAGGCCTCTGAAATTTAAAATTCAAGTTTTATGTGATAAAAAATGTCCCATGTGAATAAATGTAAACCTAAGGGAATGTGTTGGAGCAGGCAAGGTTTGACTGGTGCGGTGTATTTTCCCGTTCATAGTCTTCTACCCAGCAGTGCCTCCATTATTGTTTCACAACAGACTTTCTGTTAAATTTACAGGTAGTGGATTCAGGGACTTCTTTGTGACATTTTATTGCATTTAAATCCTATTTCAAAGTTTCGGATTTTCAAGCATGATTTCAAGCCCAACTTATAGCCCTAGTCCTAGCAGTGCTGTTTAATGAGGATTTCAATTCTATTACTATGGGGTAGAAGGAGATCATTTAAATTATAAAGTAGTGAATGCTAAGACTAGAGGGCAAAGGTCCCCGAAAACCTTCACAGAAGTCTGAATGCAAGTAAACAACAGCGGTCACAGGCAGGATGGGATGCATGACTCTTCACTAGCTAAAGGGACCCACGGCAGTAACAGAAACTGCTCCCTTCATATGCTGGTGTTTTCATATTTTCTCCATGTATGCCACTCAGAGCTACTCCCCTAAAGTTTGCTCAAGCAATATTCTGAAGTTGTGTGGAATTCAGTGATAAGGACACATCACAAGCCACTGCCATTCTTTACAGGTTTGATCAAACCACCGTCTCTCCTGAACTGTGAGCACTTGCCTCTAAATCATTGATTTCATCTTCCTTTCCGGGAATCAAGTGTCAGTCCATGAACTTGCTCTTTGCTCTTTTTCTTTTCTCTTTCTTGAAAGAAGTTCATATAAACCTTTTCAATTATACTCTGTAATTTCTCACTCAGTCCCAGCTTATACAGCTTGTTTATATTCTTTATGGCTGTCACCTCTGAACCTCTCTTTATGTTTTATAAAATCTAAGATGCTCTCTCTCAAACTTAATGGTACATACGAGCCATCTGGGGAATTGGGGGAAGGAACTCAGAGAAACATACAGATTACAATATTCTGATTCAGTAGGTTTAGGGTAGGGTTCACAAATTTTCATTTTAATGAACGTGGCAGGTGTTTCTGATGCTGGTCCCTCAGCAGACCTCAACCTGAGATGTGCCACCTGACTGTTCTTGAACAGAGTTCACATTAGCGCCCCTCCTTCACCCTTGATCTACTCTACATAAAACTGCCTTCTCTGCCTGCTGCGATTCGCTACGTATCTTCCATTGTTTTTCACATTTACTCTTAATTCCTTCTGAAGTCGGCAATGTCTCCCAAAATATTTAGTTTTGTTCGTCCCCTTCAGAATTTCCTCCATACTATTGTCTGAAGGCCAACCACTGGTGTTTTGCAAGTGACTTGATTAATATTTTTATTAGGCGTTGCATGTCATCCCATTCTATAAACAACTGGTCATACCACACTCTAATTTCTCAGCTTTCAAAAAATGAATTTGAGGTAACTTCATGATCAGAAAAGATGGTACCTTTAATTTACATGTCACAAATTTCAAGTTTTCTTGCGTGGAAATCGCCTGGTTTTTTTCAGGGCCATTTCTCTTCATTAAATGCATTCACAACTATTAGTATGTACACACGAATCAGTGCCCTTCAATCTCAATAGTTTTGCAGGCTGGTTAGTAAATATTTGTCCCCAGAGACTACACTGTCCCTGCTTAGGTTCCTGCAATGGAAAATCCTGTTCATTCGACATCTTTATTGTTATACTATGAAAAGTAGTCAAATTTTTAAGATTTGTTTTTTTTTAGTTCATTGGTGAGAATGAAGCAAAGAATAAACAGGATGCGAGATTATCTTCTGAATCAACATCCTTGATTGTACGTCATTTAACACAGATCTCAATCTTGCCTTCCTTTTCTCTTCTAGCTGACACTGGAAATTCAGCGTATTTGGGGACTATCATCACGATTTCCATATTAATTATTCATTCTAGTGGTTCTTTTGTCTCAGGGTTTTTTTTAATGTTTATTTATTTTTGAGACAAAGAGAGACAGAATATGAGTAGGGGAGGAGCAGAGAAGGAGGGAGACACAGAATCTGAATCAGCTCCAGGCTCTGAGCTGTCAGCAGATAGCCTGATGCAGGGCTTGAACTCCCCAACCATGAGATCATGACTTGAGCCGACACTGGATGTTTAACCGACTGAGTCACACAGGCCCTTCATGTCCCAAGTTTTGTGACATATTTCCCAAACTTTTGCACCTTTTCATGACAGTGGTCATGTATAATTCCAAAGGAACAGAAAGCACTTTAACACCCTTACCCTCTGAACTACAAACGCTGTTTCTGAATCTACTTTATTTCTACTTAATAAGCCTTCCTGACTCAGAGCATAGCTGGAGAGGGAAGTTTTGAGAGACAAACACATTAGGAAGTGCACTAGGCCCACACCACATGTGTCATTCAGGTTTTACATGCATATACTCTATGCGCCTAAGAACCATGTTACTTAAATCAGTGACATTTAAGTCACCATTTGTGTTGCCTCCAGTAGTATCCACAACTGGAAAGGAATCCATCAAGTCTTAAAATTATTTTAGTGCTTTAATAAAATATATATGTCTACACATTTGTGTATTTCTCTACCATTGCTATTCATTTGACTCTTATAACAACCTTGCTTGAATACCTGAATAAGTTTGCTACCAGAATTTTTTAAATGTAAGACTCTTGAGTTGAATTGAATATTATGTAGTAGGTTTCAAAATTGAAATAAAAGGAGCGCCTGAGTGGCTCAGTCGTTTGAGCTGACTTTGGCTTAGGTAATGATCTCGTGGTTTGTGAGTTCAAGCTCTGCGTCGGGCTCTGTGCTGACAGCTCAGAGCACGGAACTTGCTTCAGAGTCTGTGTCTCCCTTTCACTCTCCCTCACCCCATTCACACTCAGTCTTTCTCTCTCTTTCACAAATAAATAAACATAAAAATTTTTAAAAATTAAAAAATCAAAATTAAAAATTAAAAAGATACAGAGCTTTTTATTAAAGTTCACAAATATTAAGTGATATTAATCCCAATTCATGGAAGCATTGTTGTTATCAAAGTAATCAATGTGGGAATCTAGAGGGTGACCGTTTACATAGGTATGTAAATGGTTTGTGCGTGTTCTGACTCTGTCACTTAAACGGTTCCAGATATATCTAGCCCTCCGTTTGCTCTTCCGTAAAAGAAGAAAGAGGACTAATTGTCCAGCAGGTCTCAAAGATTGGCATGACCAAGTCACCTGGATGATTCTTCATCCCATTCCAATACCTTTGCTATGGGTTGAATTGTGTCTTTCCCAAAAGGTATGTTAAAGTGACTGAGAGTGTGGCCTGATTTGAAAATAGGCTCATTGCTCATGTAATAAGGTAAAGTGATGTCACACTCCTGTAGGGCAGGGCCCAATCCAGTAAAACTCGAGTCCTTATCAAAAGAGCCACAGAGGCACACACACACAGGGGGAAAAGGTCACATGATGCCTGGGGCAGAGTGGAGTGATGCCCCTGCAGGCGGAGGACGACCAGACATGGCTGGTGACCACCAGAGGCAGGGGAAGGTGTGGAAGGATTTCTCAATAGGATTCAGATCTAGCCTCCACAATGGTGAGGCAGTAAGCTTTTGCTCTTTTAAACCACTCTGTTTGTGGCACTTTGTTACGGCAGCCCAAGGAAACTCATATCACTACCAAAGATCTTTAGGAGTAAGCCAAGGGAATCTATATTTTAAAAACTTCACCCTTCCTGGTGGTGATTCTCTGATGAGCAAAGTTTGGGACCATTGAATGGATGATCTCTGAGGTTCTGTTAACATCCTTAGACTCTACAATGTGTGGATGCATGTGTGTTACAAACAGTAAAAACAAAAGAACAAAAAGATATATATACATGTCACTGAAGAAATCAGGTTGATGACTACTAGCCCTTCATAACAATCCCAAAAGTTTCCCTCCTACTTATGATAATGAAGCCCTAAATGATGCTATTCTATTGCTGCTACCCCAGAAGTACAAGGCACTTGAAGGTCAATCCAATTTCATCTTGACAAAAACATCTATTTGAACTTATTTGCTCTTGGAGAGATGATGCTTATTCAGTTTTCAGTCAGTAAGTGTTGGGGTACTGTTTGTGATAGATATGCTTCATAATGGGTAATATATCTTCTGTGGATGAACATCCAGTTATTTTGCAATTGTCTTTGATGATTGATATTAAACTATCATTTCTTGGTCTGTGTCATCAAGTGCAAACTTATCTTTCATATTGCCAACTCCAGACGCTTCTCTCTCCTGCTTGGGTCTGCCCTTGAGACCCAGTAACAGGTGGCGCACAGCACCGTGGCAGCTTTGGGGATCCGCACCATGCCCGGAGCTGACAGAGTGCCCTGAGTAATGGCTGCAGCCTTCCAAACCTCACCAGTGGGGCCTCCATCTATAGCTGTACCAGACAGCAATGACCTCTAACTCCACAATACATCTTGTTCATCATTCCTGTAAGCTGTTCTCCTACATTTTTCTCTTCCTTTGTGTCTTCGCCTTGGACTACCAATGGGAATCTTGCAGGAAATGCAATTTTCTGAAGAAAAAAATGCAGAAGGAAGAAAAGAAATACTCTTTAGCATTTTTTTCTCCCATAGTATATTACCAAACAGAATAGGACTGGTAATACTGGTCAAAAGTAATGAGGCACCCTGGAAACAGAAAGGGAAGCTTATCATTCACAACCCTGTCCACTGAAGTGGTTTCAATACACTGGGTGGGTACCTTCTGTCTTCATTGTCATCGTGTGTGTGTGTGTGTGTGTGTGTGTGTGTATTTATTTGTGATTGGCTTATTATCCCTTGTTTGGTGTAATCTCTTTATCCACTCCAATATGAATGTCCATATGAGAGTTAATCATCATGGTTGTATAATAACTGTCCTTTTTCAATCTTTTGTCCCACAAATGAAGAAGATGGCTTAATTTTAGATGATTACAGCAAATATATTATCTTCTGCTCTTCTATTGTAACTGATAAGATTAGCGTATTGGAGGCTACCATTACAATATTAAAATGATTAGTTTCTGTGTATATGATCAACAGAATACTGTAAGGACTCTAAGATTAGGACTTATGTATAAACCTATATTGGTATCCCATTCCTTAGCTATGTACCTGGCACATATTAGGAATTCAATATATATATGTTTCCCCCCTGAATTGTTTCCTTATAGGTGAAACACTTCTGTCTTCTAGAGTGAAGAAGGAGCATACAGAATCCTATAATATGGTGGTGCTCACTCCAAAGTAGTTGGGAATCAAGTTTCAGATGAGAAGCAGACACCAGTTCACAGAACTGGTAGATTATAGATATAGTATGAAAACTGTGGAAAGCCAAGGCTAAGAAGAATGGAGAAGGTCTAAATTGATGTTGCAAGCATATTTAGAGGATTGAAACCAGGTGCGAAAAGTTTAAAATGAAAAGAAAGTTTCAAGATCCTGGGGTCTGAAAATTAGTGAGTTGGATTTGAGTCAATAGGCAAGATGAAGACATTTCAGTCACTCTCAAAGACCAATATAGATCTAACACATGGGTTGAGCAATAGGAGGTTAGGAATCCCATTCCATTTCCTTCTCCCAAACAAGGAAACTGAAAAATCAAGAAAGATAGGCCATTTTGGGTAACAAGATGTGCATGATTTGATCGAAAACAAAGTAAAGCATAGAATGATTGAGTATATTGTATGTTGTTAAGCACAAATAAAGAATTTCCTTGAAAGAATTTTATCTTAACTTTAAATTCTAGTTTCAAATATTTAGCAAAATGGCTAATTACCCAGTTTATTTTAAAAAGTCCAAAAGCTAAGGCTCATATAATTATGCTGATAAACTATGCTGAGGCAAAAGTATTCAGTGGATTGCATTATACCAGAGGTTTAAGAGAACTTCACATACAAAATTGAATTTAAGCAATACTTTTGGAGCATGCTGATATTTCGGCCCTAAGAAAAAGTAATGGACACAATTTTAAATAACTGTTACCAAGGCAATAGTATACCTGTTCACATCCATTCATATTGAATGGGTCAGTTATTGCAATCAACAAAATGGTTCCATATCAATGTGAAAATCACCAATGCAGTGCCTTAAATATTAAAAATTCAGTCCTTGAATGAGTAAGGAGCAGTCCCAAGATGTGGGAATTAGCCCTGAGGCATATTTTAAGACTTTCAAAGACCAGGTGGATTCGCATTCATTTGACTAAGTACTTGCAAATTTTATGTAGAATGAGTACTTAAGCACAGAGTATCTGCTTACAAAAGTGAAAAGCTATTGGAAGCAACATTAAGATGAATAATTATGATTTTTACTAGTGTTTTATGGGAGTATAATTTTTATACAGTAAAATGTCAAATCCTAAGTGTTTGGCTCAATAAATTTTTTCATGTGTGTACTTCTGTGGAATCACCACCTACTTAAAAACAGAACATTTCCACCAGCTCTAAAATAATTTTTATTTTAAAATGAAGCTAAACTGTGAATATTGGGGAAAAGAGGTGGGATTACACATCCAAATTTTTAAAAACAATCTGTAGGAAATCATAATTCACTTTATAAATATTTGATTCACACAATTTTTTCAGGTATGTTTCTGGTGTATATAATGATGGTCTCCCACATATCTCAAAGTCACACACCTACTATTTTTACCATAATCCATTAAAATATTTTTAAAGACATCTGTCTGGTTATGAAAAAATAACTATTATTTATTAAAGGAATGATTTCTCACTGTTTCCCGGAATCCCTGTATTTCTTCATCAGCCTGCCTCACTCAGCTTTGATTCCTCTGAAGATATAGATAATTGTAGTTGAGAGTATACTAGTGACACCTAGTGCTTATCCACCAAAAATGTCTGTGCTTAAGAGAACATTTATTTCCTCATGGTTCGCTACTGTTAATCAAGTTCTTGTTTATGTGCAGAAAGTGACAATGATAATAGAAGTGCTATTTCATGCTGTTAAAGACAAAATGGATAACCTTCCAACATAACCTCTTAACATAATTAAAGCAAACAGATTTGACATTAACACTGTGCATTAAGAGCAAGAGCAGAGAATGAGAGGATCATAGAATGAGAAGGCATATGCTTGAATTGCATTTTTATTATTCATAAGCAGATATGGATGCCAAAAAGTTGGGGCATATTGGCTTAGTCCACTCATTAGGAACTAGTAGATGACATGGGAGACAGAGATGAGGTCCCTTCACACAATGAAAAAAGACATAAATAAGGCTCCTTGTTATTAAAGCTTAGGTTCTAAGATTGTCCATAACTTAGGTCAGATTCTGAAATACAATGAGCCCCTCAGACAAATGTAGCAAGGCTTGTCACTTCACTTATCTTCTCTCTTGCTGTAGTCCAGAAAGAAAATCTCTACTCTTGGTCCCATTACTTTGGTTAATAATAGTAACAGTGCCAAGAAGCCACTCCATGCCCAACCAAAATATTTTCCATCTGCCTATCATTCCTGTTATACCACTGTTAGAAATTCTGCCCCCTTGATCCAGCAAAATCTTGGTATAGTGTTATAAGCTAAACAACACTGGGGATGCATTAGCAGTTGGTCTTTGGTTGACAGTAGTGCAGCAAAAGTGACTCTGGAGGAGGGAAGAGCCATGATGAAGATGAAGAGACAGAATGCTAGATGAAATTTAAATTCAAAAACATACCGCACAGTTTTGCCAAAAGTCAGTCCTGAAACCGCGTAGTGACTTTCACTTTTCTTCACCAAACGTTTTTTTTTTAATTTTTAAATGTTAATTTATTTTTGAGAGAGAGCGCAAGTTGGGGAGAGGCAGAGAGAGAGGGAGACACAGAATCCAAAGTAGTTCCAGGCTCTGAGCTGTCAGCACAGAGCCCAATGTGGGGTTTGAACTCACAGACTGCGAGATCATGACCTGAGCCAAAGTTGGCCATTTAACTGAGCCACCCATGTTCCTCTTACGGAAAACATTATTAAATATCAAGGATGTCAGGCATAATGCCGGGTACTGAAACATATATATAATATACATATGCTTATATATATGCATAATATATACTAATATGCTAATGTATATAAATATGTATATGCATATATACTTATATGTCATAAGGTAGATTCTAGAATCAGGAGCTAAAGTAGTAAATAGTATAGGTAAGAGGTCTTTCCTTATGCAGGTCATATACTATACATATATGCATATATATACACACATACATATGCATATACTATGCTATACAATACACAGTAACTATAATAACAACAGTAATGAAGATAATTTTGGATCCTCATAAGTACAAAGAAGGAAAATCAAAGATGTGATGGAGTGATGGTAGAAGGATAAGGAGACAGATTTCTGCTGAAATGTCCAGGGACAACCTCTGTGAGGAGGTGACACTTGAACTGAGAGCTGAATGAGAAAGCACAGGAAGACATGGGGGAAAATGAGGTCCTGGGAGGCACTAAGTCCCAGAGGCAGGAATAATCTTGGTGCATTTAGGGAACAGAAAGAGGACCCATGGAACAGGAGAGAAGAAGACCAGGTCTGAGGGAAAGACTGGGATGAGATCTTACAGGTCACTGTGGGCTCAATGTTTGTGTCTTCTCCAAAATTCATATGTTGAAAGCAGCCCCAGTTTGATGGTACTTAGAGATGCTTTGGGGAGGTAATTAAGCTTAGATTAGATCATGAGCATGGGCCCTCATGATGGGATTAGTGCACAGATCAGAAAAGGAAGAGTGAGAGATCTCTCTCTCCGCCAGCATGCACCAAGCAAAACCCATGTGAGGACCCAGCAAGAAGGCAGGAGTGTACAAGCCAGGAAGCAGGCTCTCACCAGACACTGGATCTTCCAGCTCCTTGACCTTGGACTTAAAACTGTCAGAAATAGCGATCTGTTGTTTAAGCTACCAGTCCATGGTATTTTGTAAGACGTAAAGGATGGCATGCAATTTGGAATATCGTTGGATTAATAGATCAATTGATAGATAGATATAGATTTCATGTTATATAAGAACACTACTATTACCATGTAGATAATAGACGTAAGGGGTAAATATTGGGATCAAGATGACCTCATGTAATTTACCATATATCTAAGAAGGTAAAACTCATACGTGACAAAAGCTAACACTCATGAAGAATATAGCCTACATTATGAACATACCCTATTCTGCAACCTTCATCCTAAGGATGTCGTCCAGTGGGTATACCAATTGCATGTGCAGAATGCCCTTAAGAAATGAACCCTTAAGAATGATAACTTAGTGGACTTGAAAAAGCTGTATCATGCAATTCTACTCTCTTTGGGGAAGTTACACTATTATAGTTCTAGTCTCATACATCAAGTTGCTTGAGGTGTCACCTTACATGATTTAAGGCCTCAAAAGATAAACCCTCTCTGTCTCTGGGCATGACGTATTGTGCATTTGAAGGGCAGGCCAATGATTGTTTATTTTCCTGAAAATGTCCATGGTTGGAAACATAATGAGAAATACCTCCAACAGATTTGCTGAAGAGCTTACAAAAACTCCCATGCAACATTAAAACTGTTTTTTGAATTTTTATGTTGTTTTCTCTATGGCTCAAGTTGAACTTAATTTAAGGAAACAGAGTCTAGTTTTTGTTTTTGCTCCAACTTTTTATTTTACATTATATGTTATTTTGTAATGTTTAGGAACACAACCATACCTTCTGCTCATTGTTCAGTTTAAATGTAGCATTCCAATAATTGCTACTACTTTCTAAATATACACACACACACACATACACATGTGTGCAAACACACAGATGTGCACAAAAACACAATCACAGTTATGCAGATTCTAATAGCACATCGCCATCTGGTCATTTATTAGCTTATTTTTCTTGTTCTGCAAATTAAACGTGATCCCACTAGAGGATCTATGTTAAATTGTATATTCCTATTTGATATTCTAGATGACAAGAATTGTTTCCATCCAAGACCAGTGTTCCTCATTTATTTACTCAGTAGTGAGTGCTCAACGTGTCTTGGGTATTTCCCCTTGCATGGATGGCAAAACCTGGTATGACATAGCTCCTTCCCTCAACAGTGGCACATTGTCATGGAGAGGCTTACCAGGGCTGAGACAAAGCACAACTACCTACTTATATACAGAAGGTGGGAAGGGCATTATGATAGTGGTGAACTCAGAGGGTGGGTTGTCTACAGATATTATTTCGGGCTTGGTTGCATCATTTATTATACATTCCAGAAATGCCCATCCAGTCATCTGATTCTTTGTTCATGTGCCCATTCCCTCTAAAAAAATGTTTGTCCCAAGACTGTGCAAGGCACAAGATAGGCACACGGAGTAGTGATGACACTAGAGCTTGCAACCATACTGCTCCACCCTCACTCCACACATCAAAAGTAAAAAGAGTTGGGACACCTGGGTGGCTCAGTCAGTTGAGCATCCTATTTTGGCTCAGGTCATGATCTCACAGCTTGTGGGTTCAAGCCCCACATTGGGCTCTGTGCTGACAGCTCAGAGCCTGGAGCTTGCTTCAGATTCTGTGTCTCCCTCTCTCTCTGCCCCTCCCCCATTTGTGCTCTGTCTCTCTCTCAAATATAAACATTAAAAAAAAATTTAAGGCAAAAAGTGCTTATGATACATGCCCAGTACATCTAATGTTTCTTAAGTGAAATGCAAGCCTTTTAATACAGTCAGACAGACATACTTGAATGATACCTCTTAATTATCCAATTTGTTAATAAAAATATGGAAGTGACTTACCCAGGGTTACTTGATATTTTTTCTTGATTTAACAAATATTTATATAAAGCCACAGCATGCTATGCACTATTTCACACAATGCAGAGTGTAAGCTCATTAAAGCTCACAAAAACCCAGTGCTGCTGATAAAATTCACCATCATGCAGGTGATGATACTAGGCAAGGAAAGATCAGAGGCAGGGTCCACTTTTGAATCTAAGCAGTCTTGTTCTAGAGTCTACACTCTTGACTTCTACACTATGCTGGTTGACTTCCATGTTGGTCTTCCTCATGTGGTCGGCTCTTGAATCCTACATCCATTCATATATTCAGCAAGCACATTCTTTTCCACCGCTCTTGTCAAGCCCTCACCATCATGTGCCCATGTTTGAGAAATAGCCTTCTATCCTTCCTCCTGAGCTTTCTTTGCTAAAATCACCCCAGGCTGGGTTCCTGGTTTTGTGTTTTTATCTCTTTACATTCCCTGCCTTGGAGAGCTTCCCACTCAAAGTGCTCCATCTTCTGGTGTCCACCTTATACCTCAGGTCCCCTTTTCAAACATTCTGCTCCAAAGATCCCTTGCCAACACAGCATGGAACTTGCTAACCTGGACCCTGTTCTTGCTTTTGTTTTGTCTGGTCTCCACCAGCTCCACCTCTCCACCTATGAAAATTTAGTCTCTAGGGAGATGAACAAATCTCCAAGAAGCTTTTGCTCCTTCCCAGGTTCCTCCCTGTCATCCTTCCATCCCTTCTGTGTGTATTCCAATGTACCTACTTCCAACACCTCTTATTTGGTATCTAGGCAATACCTTTTAGTGATTGGGAACAGAGGATCTTCAATTAAGTTGCAGGACTCATAGCCTTGCTCTGAAAACTCTAGGAAATTCTGCCTCATCCATGAAATAGGGATAATAATGGTGAACTCATGGAATAGATACCAGGGTGATTAAATTAACTAATGCCTTGATAGATTAAGGTTAAAATATAGGTTAGAAACTGCCTGGCACATTGAATATATTTTAGTTACTATTATTTAGCTATATATAGACACTTGTAAGGTCTCTGATGATAATATCTAATTCCTAAGATGTTTCCTATGCATTATTAGTCCTTATCTCATTTTCCATGCTGTTGTTTCCTACAATCTACTGTCATTTTGCTTTTTTTTTAATTTGTAATCGATTTTTTAAATTTAATTTTACTTTTTGTAGGCTCCACACCCAGTGTGGGGCTTGAACTCTCAACTCTAAGACCAAGAGTTGTGTGATCTACCGACTGAGCCAGCCAGACACCCCTGTAGTTATATTCTTACTTACTAGCTTTGTCCACTGTTTTGAACTTTCTAATTGTGATACCTGAACTAGATCTTAAATTGGACCCAATGGATTAGACTTCCTATCTGTCTTTGCTGAGGCTTTCACTTGTCCTGCGTTCAGTCAAGTTCTCACCTTGTCCTCTTTCTCTGTACGTGCCCCTTGACACAACTGATTGTTTCCCCCGTCTTTCTTCAGCATCTAGACCCCTGCAAATCACATTCCACAGTCTCCTGAATTTATTCGACTAGAATTTAAAAAACATTTAAAAAATAACCATAAATTTCTTTCTTTGTATTCCCCTCAATACGTCCTAGATGCTCCTAAAATAGATATCAAATAAATGAATGACACGAAAATAAAGATGTTCATAGCTGATCGTTATTTTTTAGTGTTCAAGAGAAGACCATTTAGATGAATGAAACTTGACAGGCACCTGTGAAGTCATATTTTGAGTAGGTTCAAAGAGATAGTTCAGAATATTTCATTTGATTTGACAAATAACCGAGAATCATTCCCTCCTACCAGCAATAACACTTAAAATAGACTTTATTTCATTAATGGGGAGAGGTTTATTTGCTTATGGCTCTTGGAAGACAAGAATTTGATATTTATTCTGAGGCAATTGGAAAATTGATTCGACCCATTTAGGAGTTTAACAATGGATTCATAATAACTCTCCTCAAAGAGTACAAAAGAACAAGAACATCAATTGATCAA
>NC_043713.1:43100312-43120184 GCF_006229205.1 Suricata suricatta
TTATATTATATTATATTATATTATATTATATTTATTATACATCACATTTTTCAGCCTCTCCTGTAGGTATGGCCATGTGACTCAAATCTGGCCAACAAAATAGAAGAGAATATGATTTGTAGCAACTTCCAGGAGTCTTCTTTAAAAGGCAGAACAAGTGTACTCTTAACTCTTTTATTCTTCAGCCCACCTTTCCACTTACTCTGGAGAGCAGAAATGATCATGGTCTCCAAGGTCAAAGCCATGCATGGCAGAGCAACAACGTACAAAGAACCTGAATCTTTGAAGACTTTGTGCAACAGACCTATGTTACAAGGCTTAAATTTGCTTAGATTAAAGAAAAGTAAATTTTATCTTACTTAAAGCACTATTATTAAAGGTATTCTAAAACACATGGCCATATCTAATACAAATTAATGCAATAAAACAAAGTACTATACCCTGTAGATAATAAAATTTAGGTAAGTTCCAGCCCTTGCTCCCACAATCCCTCCAATCTACCAAGGAAAATAAGATGTATAACTGAATAAATGGGCTATAAATGTCATACACACTGAGTCTTATAGGGTACATAAGAGAAAAATATAATTTTGGAAGGTGAAAAAATACTTATGGGCAAAATAATTTTGGGTAAAATGTTTTGGGAACAGACTGAACTAACAGAAGCTCAAAGAAGGACATTTGAGAGAACCAAAAGCAATGCAGTTTGACTAGAGATACATGAGAGACAAAGGAAATTAAGACTGCTTGGGGTTTTCTCTCTCCTCTCTCTGTCCCTTCTCCGACTTGTGTGCATGTGAGCACACTCTCTCTATCTCTCTCAAAAATAAATAGGTAAACATTTACAAAAACTTAAGAAACATAAGAAAATTTTTATTTAACTCTTACACTAGGAAAATCCACGTGGTTGTAATGTCAGAGGAGGGCAGGACAAGGGCAGCGAAGAGGGGTGAAGACAGTGCTCCTTTTCCTACAATTAGTATGCTGGCATTAAAATGGAAAGGCAATGATTGGTGGGGAAAATGTTGGAAAGGACCATCTTTCAGACTTGGCAACTGATTATAAAATGTAAAGAGAAGTAAATTTAAGAGCCCAGATTTTAAGCCAGATGAAACTCAAGATGTAGTCCATTAACTGAAGAAAAACAGTTCGAAGCAGGAAGCTGTATGATGGAGTAGATATGGTAAGTACTGTTGGAGTCATTATGTATTTGAGGTGCTGAAAGGAGGCATATCCATCAAACCATTGGAAATATGGACTTTAAAACAGGAGAAAATTTCAGGCTAAAGATAGCTTGGTAAAGACTTGGTAGCTTTAATCTGAAAGAGTCTTTGCTATGAAAAGCACAGTGAAAAAGGTTGACATTGATGGATTCCAGCTGGCAATGACTTGGGCAGACTTTCAGTGTCTTGGGGACGCTACTCTCTCTTCCACCATTGGTGAACAGCTGTAGTAGGTCAGCATGCAGCTCTGAAGTAGAGGAGGAAGGAAGGAAGGGAGGGAGGGAGAGAATTTAAAACTAATGTGCTGATAGAGAGGTAAAAAGAAGGACCCTAAACTATTTGTTTTCTTCAGTCAGCTTTTCAGTTTCTACAGAATGAGGAAGGTGCAATCCAAAAAGACTCATAAGTAAGGAGTTAATAAAGTTAGTCTCACAGGTGATAGCAAATAAAGAGGAGGTAGAGAACTTGTCTACTGTCTACATTTGCTGAAAAATCCTGGAATTGAAATTAGTTTGTTAAGATTGAAATTAGTTTGTTAAGATTGAAATTAACAAAATGCTAATGGTCTGTCCAGGCCACCATGAGCAAACTTAAAGGTACAATTAAACGTATCTTTCATCTTTGCTAAGACATTTCTGCAACATCTTTTCTGTCTGGGAACTAAAGCCAAATTAGGAAAAAGAGCGATGTGAGTGTGCCATTCCAGTAGTTCAGAATGAGACATGTGTGTTCATGTTCTCGGTACTTACATGCACATAAGGTCTAGCTGGGTATTGCCCAATATAACCCCTCCTCTTGAATTTCCCCTTCCCAACACTAAAGCTGAACAGTAGCTCTGAGCTCCTGTTTAGTTCCTAAGGGAACTAAACTATCTTGGTGAACTCATTTACTGTTGCTTCTCCTCCTTATAGTCTACACTCTGAGGTCAAAAATTTTCTTATATTTTGGAATTCACTCATACACCCTCTTATTACTCTATTCTCTCTCCTTGGACAATCACATCTACTCCCCATGCCTTCAATTATCATCCAGGGACCACCAACCTCATGTTCCTATACCCAGTCCTGATTGCTGGAAGAGGGTAGATATAAATGCCTACTCAGCATCTGCACTTTGATTTCTCAAAGACTCACAAATTCAACATATCCAGAACAATGGAACTCATGGATTTCCTGGTGCCAAGCCTACTCTTTCTCCACTTTTCCCCATTTCAGGAGGTGACCTTAGACTAGTGGTTATTCTTGATTCCTCCTTCTCCTTGACTCCCCAAATCCTATTGGTTCTTTCTCCTAAGTCTCTCTCAATCTCTCCATTGTCTCTATCTCCTTCCAGCAGCCCATGGTCCCAGCCACCATTCTCTCTCACCAAGAATATTTAAAAAGCCTCTTAAGTGGTTCACTTGCACCCATTATCACCTTCTTCCAGCTTCCAGTTCATTCTCCATACTATAGTCAGACAATTCATTTTAGAATACGAGATTTGTTCCTCTTCCTTGCTAAATACCATTCAGTGGTTTTCTATTCCTTCTTGGAGAGAAAAGATACAGTCCATGATCCTTAATATGTCCTTTGAGGTTTTGCATGATCAGATTGCCGCCTATCTTTCCTGCCTTGGTTTGCTCTTCTCTCTTCTCTCCAATATTATTGGTCTTAAAAAAGTTTTCTCTGATGGGCCATTCTCTTTTTTGCCCCAGGACCGATATATATGCTATCTTATAATTTTTCTCTCTTTCCCACTTACTCTGCCTTTACTTATCTAGTGCCTCCTTTATGGTCAACACAAATTTCATTTCCTTAGGGATGTATTTCTGGACTCTACAGTACAATTTCCTCTCATATGCTTGCACAGAACATTTCTCCGACATAGAACTCAATAAAATTGTTTGATGACTCTCTTCCCTACTAGGCTGCAATCTGTCTTGTTCCGTGCTGTGTATCTAGCAACCAACACATTTTAAGGAAAGAAAAGTGGCTACATGAATAAAATGGTTTTAGGAAACTATTGCAGGCTTGAGTTCACATTTCATATCCAGTTTTTTTCTTCTTCTGGCAGAGTAGCAATTATCATCAAATAATTGCTCGGCTCAAATTTGTTTACCAGCTGAGAAGAAAGCAAGGTGTCAAGGAAAAGTAGCACAACAGGAAAGTGGGATTTTTTTGCAGCAGAGCAGAGCAGAGGGTAAATGTGACAAATATGAGACGCTGTGCTGAAAGGAGGCCTGTGGATGGTGGGCCCTGCAAAATAGGGTGGTAAGGGGAAAGAAGGCATAGAGAAAACACCTTCATGTCATTTGGGCAATAACCTGGGCTTTAGAGTCAGAAAGACCTGGAGCTGAGTCCCACCTCTGCATTTACAAACCAATTAACTAATCTGAGTCTCCATTTTTTTTTAACTGTGATTCAGAGTACTAATACTGCAAAGAAGGCTTGTGAAGATGACTTCTTTTTAAAGAGCATGCAAATTCTTGACACACAGCAAGAGTCTGAATTGTTAGTTCCCTCCTTCTTCTCTAACTCCAGGAGGACACATGTTCCACATCAAGTAGTACAATTCATGGCACAGAAACTCAATGTAAATTGTGTATCAGTCAGGTCCCATGAGAATGCATGAATCATTGCATGTAATTCAGGAGAGTATTTTATCCAGGGCACTAGGTACAATAGTACTAAGAGGGAGAGCTGAAACTATCAACACAGGAGTTGAGACGGTGAACGCCTTGCCAGGGACTGGAAGCTGCTGGCATCCTTTGACTTGGAGAACCAGAGTAGAGCCTCTGGACCACTGTCAGAGGTGAACTAGCTGCTGCCCACTGAAGGTGCCACTCAAAGTAGAGAGAAGAGGAGTAGTATTCTGACGTCCCTCATCCTCCCTCCTTCCAGCCTCCTGCCATCATCTCCCACTGGAGACTGTGCACAGTGCCTTCTGGGAAATACCACTGCCCAGGCGGACCTCTGTGACTGAAAGCAGAGAAGGGAAAAGCAGAAGATGGATGTGACTGAAAACAAGCAAATGACTGGCATGAAGGGCAACCCATGGTGAGTTGGTTTAACTCTCACCTAAACAGATCTGTTGTGCTACGGTGAAATTCCATCGGACCAGCTCAGGACAGATTATAAGTAATACTAATTCTACTCTTTGAGATTTACAAAGCATCAGCAGAGGGTAATATGGTGTAATGGAAAGAGAGAAGGCTGGAAGAAGACAGCTGTGGTGTGAACATAAATGTGAAGCGGGCCAAGGAGAGAGCTAGCCTCTCGTTGCTCTTCTTCCTACTCTTCTCCCCAAATCAATAACTCCTGTTTCCAACCTGCTGAAAGACTTGCAGAGGTTGGTGAAATATATACAAGTAGAAATGTGTATAGAGACATACACCTTATTTTAAAACAATAACAGCAGGGGTGGCTGGGTGGCTCAGTCAGTTAAGCCTCCGACTTCGGCTGAGGTCATGATCTCATGTTCATGGGTTCGAGCCCCCTGTCGGGCTCTGTGCTGACAGCTCAGAGCCTGGACCCTGCTTCCAATTCTGTATCTCCCTCTCTCTCTGCCTCTCCCCGCTCATGTTCTGTCTCTCTCTGTCTCAAAAATAAATAAAACATTAAAAAAAATAAAACAACCACAGAATACTAAATATATTGTTCTGAAACCTTTTCTACTTCAAAATAGATCTTTGACCTCTTTTGATATCACATATATAATTTTGTCATTATATTTAATGAGTACATATATCCTACTGTGTGCTCAGATAATAATTCATTTAACCAATCCCATATTGAGAATTGATTTTATTGTTTCTAATTTCTTTTTTTTCTTACTGAAAATAGGTTTGGAAAGAACATATTTATACAAATATCTGCAGGGTAAAGTTCTAAAAGTGAGATTGCTGGGTCAAAGGGTAAGATATCATAAATTTTAATAGATAGCATTACCACAAGGCATTCCCAAATTTGTTTGAATTTAAATTCTCCTCAAGACTGGGTTGAGAACCTTTATCACACACTCCAGACAATGCAGTGTTTTCTCCTTTTGTGCCACATAAAATACACACAAAAACAAATTTCATTGATAATGAAATCAGATTTTGTTATTTTTTTCACATCTTTAATTATTGGTTAAGTTTAACATTTACTAGTACTTTGACAATTTTTATTTTTCTGTGAACAGCTAACTCATATTCTATGACAATTTTTTGATTAGATGGCTTTTAAAAATCTTCCTCACTGATTTGTAAGATATAATAAACTTTTTCCTAAGTTGTTAGGTATTGCCATTTCCCCCTCAATTGTCTTAGGCTTTTGAATTTTTCCATTGTTGTTTGCCTTGCAGGATTTCGCCAGTTACAAACTGTAGAGTCTTGAGCAAGTAAATGAAATTTAATTATCTTCTAATTAATTTATGCATCTGAAAATGGGGAATAACCATATGCTCCCCATGTGCTTGTTCTGAGGATCTCTGAGAATGTACATTTACATTTTCTTTGCCTAGAACATAAACAGCCATTTTTATTTTTGAACATTCTTTCACGTTACGCCACCTCATTCAAAATGCATAACATCCTCTTGAAGTGGGTTTGGCGGATCTTAATATTTTCATTTTACAGATTAAGAAGCTGAGGCCCAGAAAATTTTCTTGAATTCATTACAGTCAAACACCTAGAAAGATCTAAAGAATCAATTCTTGGTGCAGAATATAAACAATAAACGCACTTACCTCACCCTTCTGCTTTCTAGTGGCTGCATGTTGAAGCCAAAAGGAGAGATTTTCTACTGTTTATGAAAAAAGAATGCTCCAGAAGGACTGATTGAGATGGAAGCAAAATTGACTCTTGGGGTGGGGGAGAGCTTTTCAAATTTGTTTCAAATTCACATGCTAACTAAGGGACAAAGACCTGTAATCTTTCTGGCCATGAAGGTGGTGAAAAGAAAACAGAATGGTTATTAACTATTTTATTTATTTTTTTAAATTTTTAAAAATGTTTTCTTTATTTTTGGGAGGCAGACAGAGCATGAGTGGGGGAGGAGCAGAGAGAGAGAGAGAGAGAGAAACAGGGAGGGAGACACAGAATCTGAAAAAGGCTCCAGGCTCTGAGCAGTCAACACAGAGCCCTACGAGGGGCTCAAACTCAGGAACAGTGAGATCATGACATAGGCTGACATCAGTCACTCAACTAATTGAACCACCCAGGTGCCCCCATAAGCTCTTTTAAAAGGCACTTGATAGCATTATGTTCCATTCAGCTCCTGGATACTGCCTAAAGCAAGAGCCCAGTCTTCACACAAACAAAAAGACAATTACTTATTACACGCAAATCTATTCAACCAAATTATATGCAGACTAATAACTGTAAGAAACAGGATATTTGAATACAAAGGAAAAAAGATATTTTCCAAAAATATCATGTTGCAATATGCAATAGTATCTTCATAGCTTTTCATCTGCTATTCAGGGAAAGTTACCTGTGACATGAAAGAAAATTTAACAATGAAAGTTGATCATGTAGAAAGAGCTAATGTATAAATAAAAATGGAAATGCCAGCATCTAGGCCATTATCAGCAAGCCAGAAGAAAGTTCGAGCATTTCAAATATCCTAGGGACTTCAGTTGCTCTAAGAAAATGGAAATGCTTCCAGACACACATGCTTTGAGAGATTATTTCAAGGTTTACAGATGCAAAGCATTTTAGTTTCAGAGGCAAGAATGGGAGCCTAAATCAGATGAGACTAATAGCAAGTTCATCACTTCTGAAACTGCACACAGACACTAAAGGTTTTTTTCACAATAATTTTAGGAGGATAGCCTTGTGGCTCTGCACTGGAGATAGACACAGCTACTTAAGTATTTGGAAGTTGAGGCAAGACATGGCATCAGCCATTAAAAAGAGGAACCACCATCAGCAGGCACTGTTTGGTTCTCAGAATATCTTTGTAGACAGGAACACACCTACATTATGGTCCGTTATCATACATCACCCTGGAAGACTGTCCTGCATTGTAGATTTTACAACTAGAGCTAGAGATTTTAAAAATCCAAGATGTTATTGGAAGTAGGTTTTAAACAATAAAAATCTGAAGCCCTTCAGTCAAGGAATGTACTGATATATATCTTAGAAATATATTTCTTTGGCCAAACATCAGCTGGAGTTTGCCAAGAGGCATGACTATCTGTAAGACAGCGTGAGGTGAGGAGTCTCGATGCTGACCTGGCCTAGGGAGACTTTGAACTGGTCCTGTTCTGTGTATACAAGCACACAAGTATGACAGATGCTTTCCTTTCTACATCGGGTCTACTCCTCTAGGTGATCAGGGACCTTCTGTCTTGGGGGAGGGATGATTAGTGTTTGGGGCTTCTGAAGGAAGCACGGGTCACATAAACTAGATCTGAGGGCAAGGTCTGAGAACAGATGAGATTCACTCTTATTGGATGACAAGCTGTGAAGGACTGGTGGAAGGTGGTCCCTTGATCCCAATGGGAACAATGCTTAACATGTCAGCTTGATACAAACAGTGCATCCAGCTCCCTGGAAATACGATGGTTTGTGGGTCATTTCTTGGCTTTTACATAGCTTTCAGGAACTGTTGACAGAGTATAATTATTCAGCTTGAGCTGAGACAGGTCCTGAATGATGATGGGCCTCCCATCAATGTGATCACTCAGGTTTGATTCTCTAGTTCTGGTACCACTAATGCTTGCTCAGCATAATCTTCTTTCTCTTTTCTCATCCAGACTTCTCCTTTAGACTATTGTCATGATAGCCCAGATTTCAGCTACTCCTCAAGACCTATTCTTTATGTCCTGCCTTAAGTACTAGATCTAAAGGGCAAGAATTTGATTGTTTAAATTTTTATTTCTCCTATTTTTCCCCTAAGGCAGTAGTTATAAAACAAGAAATGTATGGGATAGAATTGGGCCAAGAATGTCACAAGAAACAGAAAACCACCAGGATTAGAAAACACACTGGCTACTATTGTGCTCCACACCATTTTAAGAATTTGATAGAATATTTGCAATTAAAACTTAGAGAAAACAGTAGACGATGGGCCCTTCCAGTTTAATTATGATCTTCTAACAGATTCTCCTTCAAACATATATGCATCCTCACATGACATTGTATCACAGCAAGTTGGATGGAACTAGTTCTGTCATGTCGTTCTTGTTACAATGCAGCCATAAGACAAGAGAGATTTCCATAGTCTGGGTGCACTGTGCTTTTGAAATGAAAAAGGAAAGTTGCCTGTAATAGGCATTTCCACCAGAGAGCAGTCACAATGCCCAGTCGGTTCTCATGCTTTTGATAGTTCCTGACGGTGTCTAACTCTCCTGCTGAGTTCCTGTCTCAGGCTCATGTATTAATATTAACTCAGGCTGCAATGAGGCCGATTCCTCTTGTAGAGAGGGAGCATTTTGATCTGTGCACTTTATCATTAAAACATTCCCTGAAAGCCTATCTTGCAGCATTTCCCAAATCATGTTCCATAGAATCCTGGTATCCAGTGAGACGTAAAAAGGTGTTGCACAGATAAAAGGAATCTGTACTCAAACTACTCAGCAATATTCTGCAAACTTTACCTCTTATCATAAAGATTCAGAATTCAATTAACATATAAAAGGTTCATGAAAGAAACCTGTCTAACTTTGATAAACCACTATTCCTCAAACTTCACAAACACAATCTAGGTTTTATTCATCTAATATCAATGGCTATCCCATGGCGCACATCTAAAAAGGCTGCTGTATTCACATGACATAATTTATTCAGATATTTGATTCCACACATCTCTTCCAATCGAGATAGAATCTATTTCCATTTAGAACAAAGTCATATAATATTCAGAAGGATAAAAATATTTTTAATTGAGAAAAATTTTGTACACACTAAATTCAGAATTTCAAGAGGTCCTTATGCAACCTGAAAAACTAAAGTTTGAAAACTGTGGCACCATTAAAATTAATTTGTATGGACATCACTATCATTATATAAGCCAAATTTTCATGGATATTACTATCATGATATAAGCCATCAACCCTCTTTAAGGTAAGAGATCCAGGTAATAGATAGATCCAGGTAAGTCAGGAGCAGGTGAGCCACACAGAATTAAGTTGCACAGACCTCTATCCTCAGAGGAAGATAGTGAGGTGCTGACCCTTGAAGCCCAAGGGCAATGCAAGGCAATGGATGAATTGATAAGGTAGTCAGGACCCAGAAGAATTCAGTGACTAGAAGGCAGTAAGGCAATAGAACAAATTCCAGGATTCTGGAAAAGAACAAATACCAAAAGATTGGACAAAGTGGCCAGGAGCAAGGGTCACAAACATACGCAAACAGACAGGAGAGGAGGTATGAACACTAACAAGAAAGACCTAACCGCGAATGTCTACTATACTAAACTTACCCCCAAACCCAAAACCCTTCCTCTTAGGACAAGATGACTGTTAGTCGGGGGTCATTACAAGGTCTTGAGCTATAGTTGTTCAGTGGTTCATCTGGCTAGAAAAGGAAACACCAGATGAAGGTAAAGGCAGGAATCATTCTCATGTTCACCTGAGTTTGGAGGAAGAAGGATTTGACCAGTGACTACAATCAAACCATCAATTTTGTAGAAATCTTCTTTACTACTTTGTGATCATAATTCAAATTTCACCTTTTTCATTTACAAAAACAATAATGTTATGTGATAGAAATACCTGTATCAATGAACTGACCAATGTGCCTGACATATATGTGTCCTTTAACAGAGATGACAAGTAGTAACATGTTAATAAAAGCCAAGTGCCAATAAGGACAAATTCCAATAAATATGAAGAACCAAAATTTGAGCTTACATTATCATGCACAAGAATTAAATGCAGAATATTAAGAATTTATAATATACTGATAAGTGTACTATAATTGATTTTAATGAATTGAGAGATGCTTTATTCTTATTTTATTTTTATTTTAGTAAAGTTTATTTTTACTTTAGTAAAGCCTTGATCCCAACCCACAGATCACTATTAACACAAATTAAGGAAGTGTGGCACTTGTCATGTTTTTCGTTCTGGGGATAAAAGCTGTGCATAATAGGTCGTTGCGATGGCTTTGTATTAGCCTGAGGAGATATACTGGGTAGCATTTGGCATGGATTGATTCTAGGGTCTCTCCTGATCAAAATTTATTGATGACCTGATCTAAAAGTTTATAGTACACTATCCATATTGCTGAAGAGTTTACTAAGATTTTGGAACTAGGAAATAAGGCCCAATATGATTTTCAAAAAGAATATACTGCATCTGCAAAACCACAATGAAATTCATTAAAAACACACACAGACAGATTCAGGTAAGGAGAAGAATCTGAAAAGGAATATCAGGTGTGGAAATAACAATCGTATGTATAGAAGAATTATCCAAGTCAACACGATGCCAGATCTATTCATACGATTAACTTATATAAATAATCTTAAGATCTCTCATAGGAGGACTGAATTTTCTATGAGCAGACTTTGAAGAGAGAATGGTCAAACATATGATCCATAGAAAAGTGTCTCCCTTAAAGGCGTGAGAACTAAGACCTATCCGACGGTGTCCTTACTGGCACATAGTATGTTTTCTGTAGGTGCGTGCTGATGTAGTATCTGTCAGGATTTGGTCAGGAAGACAGAGGCCACTCTGTGTACCCCCAGCAAAAAGGATTTTAATACAGGAAATGTGGGCTTAAACAGCTTTTGGAACAGTTGGGAAGGGCAAGGCCAGGGAAGCCACCACTGGCACTCTCAGCCTGAAGAACTGGAGAGAATGGTCTCCACGCTAACTAGGCAGATGCGTTGAACTTCTCATGCACCCATCCTTTTTCCTACAACTGTCTTCAGAGATTAGTGGTTAATTCCTTCTCTTCCACATTCCAAATCTTATCAGAGCATTTCTCCTTGTCAGACTTTGCCAGAGCCATATGAAGAAAGGGATTCTGAGGAAGATAATTCTCACTCTCAAGAAAGGTGATGGTATGATACAGAGCTGACAGCAACCCAGAACAATTATATAAGTGAAAATGCTTTGAGCAAAGAATAAAGCAATTTGTATGGTTAGCCTAGAGGAGACAGACTATGACAGATTTTCAAAAAGTATTTTTATCTCTTGGGAAGCCAGGTTAAAATTCGTAGCCAAATCAGTGGTAGATGACTAAGTCAATAATTGCCACCATAGTGGCAAATAATCTCAGTTATTTCCAGGCTACGATAATCAGCCATATGTCTTGCCTGTGTGTCAGCATGTTAGCTTGGGCAACCGTGCTAGTCTCAGCTGGGCTTGGGAATTATTTCCAGGTCAAGGTTCAGAACCAAGTCTGTGCCACATGTCAGTCACTTCTTTTGATGTTTTTATTTATTTTTGAGAGAGAGACAGAGACAGAAACAGAGCATGAGCAGGGGAGGGACAGAGGCAGAGGCAGACAAGGAATCCGAAGCAGGCTCCAGCCTCCAAGCTGTCAGCACAGAGCCCAACATGGGGCTCCAACCTGTGAACCACAATACCATGACCTGAGCCAAAGTCAGATGCTTAACTGACTGAGCCACCCAAGCGCTTCACATGTCATTTATTTGTAAGAGCTGCCTATGGTAGGTAGATTAATGTTCTCCCCCAAATGTCCACCTCTTACTGCCCAAAGCCTATGAATATGTTATGTTATATGGCATACAGGAGTAAGGTTGCAGAAGATTTCAAGTTGCTAATCAATTAACTTTGTGATGAGGAAATCATCTAGAATTATCCTATGTTACCTGGGGAAGTTCATTAGATCATGGAATCTTGGAAAGTAGAAGATGGGGCAGGAGAGACAGAGGACAAGAAGGAGAACCAGAGAGATAGCAGCATGAGGAGAACTTGGCCCAATGTTGCTGGCTTTGTGGATAGAAAAAGAAGCTACAAGCTAAGCGATGTATGCACCCTCCAGAAGCAGGGAAGGGCATGGAAACGAATTCTCCAGAAGGAATGCAACCTGCCAACACCTTGACTTCAGTCCAGTGTGACCATTTTTGAATTCTGATGCACAAAATGGTCAACAGTAAATTGGTATTGTGTTGAGCCATTACATTTGTGATAAATGATATGGCAAGTATAGTGTAATAGAAACCTAGTATACTACCCAAGGTTCATTATCCCCGTGGTAAGGGCCAAAGTACCGGAAAGTGAGCGGAGACGCTCAGTGCTCTTAAGACCTTGGCCCTGAACTGCACCCTGTCACTTCTGCACATTAGCTCTTGTGAAGGGAACTTCAGAGTCGTACAGGAAAAGGTGAGGATTCAGGGAGGGATGAACTCTTGGGCACAGGAATGCAACTGACTGCAGAGGACATCTTAATGCAGTAACATGAATTCATAAGTAACTCTTAAAAAAGGAGATCAACCGTTGAGTGCTCCACATATTGAATTAGAATTCCTTATTATTCCTTATTCCTTATTATTTAGCCATAAAAAGAAGAAAATCCTGTCATTTGCAACAACCCAGATTGACTTTCAGAGCATTATGCTAAGAGACGTAAATCAGACAGAGAGAGACAAATACTATATGATCTGACTTATACGTGGAATCTTAAAATCATAGAAACAGAGTAGATAGATGGTCACCAGGTACAGAGGGGTGGGGAAAATAAGGAGATATTAATAAAGGGTACAAACGTCAAGCTGTAACATGAATAAGTTCTGGGCATCTAATACACAGCATGACTACCAGTCATCAATATTATATATTTGAGAGTTGCTAAGAGAGTAAATCTTAAATGTACACATGTACACAAAAAAATGATAACTGTGTGAGGTGACATATGTGTTAGCCAACTTTTTATAGTAATTGTCTAATAATATATATGTGGATCAAATCATGTTGGTATATATTATATTAAAATATTATATATTAATAACATATTATTACATCTTTCATAATACTATATATACACATAACACCTGAATTCCTTTTCACTTATGTTTCCACTTTATTGATATAAAGTTGCATATGTATAGTGTATATAATATATATACTGTGAATAATATATACATTAATATAATATAAACATAATATATAATTGTATACGTGTGATGTATATAATGTGTGTGTCATTTATACAATGTACATTTATGTACATAAATATACATATATACAACATATTATATATAATATATATTGCCTATATGTAATGTAAGGCAGTTCATACTCAATAAAGAGGACACCTAAGTAAAAAAGAAAGAATTCAGGCATTCCATTCTGTACAGTGAGGTCCAATTTTAAACACATTATATTGGCAAATCATGAAAGTTGGATAATTTTACATGCTACGTGGGGAGTATGGAAATGAATGGCCTAGGGCCATATAAACCAGTACTGCCATTGTTAGGAGAATGAAACAGAAAATGTGACAGGCATATTATGGAATATTGGGCAGAGTCAAAAGCAGTAAATTAAACCTTCATACAGAAACATGGATAGATTACAGAAACATATGTTGGGTGGGGAAGCGAGGGGAGGAATAGGAGATCCCAGAGCATAACACCAGCTCTGCAAAACTAAATGCCCACCCAGAACTGTGTATTTTTCAAGCATCTGTAATTATCTAAATAAGTACGTAGCAGATAGGTCTGAAGAAATATGTAGTAGATGCACTTAGAGGTGCTGATAGGCAGTAGGAAATGGGATTCAGAAAATTAGACAACAGGGAAAGTCATCAGAATTTTTTATTTTTTAAAAAATTTTTAATGCTTTTTATTTATTTTTGAGAGACAGAGAGAGACAGTGCAAGCAGGGGAGGGTCGGAGAGAGAGGGAGATACAGAACCAGAAGCAGGCTCCAGGCTCTGAGCTAGCTGTCAGCACAGAGCCCGACACGGGGCTCGAACCCACGAACCGTGAGATCTGACCTGAGCTGAAGCCGGACGCTTAACCAACTGAGCCACCCAGGCGCCCCCAGATTTTTTTAATGTTTATTTCCTTTTGAGAGAAAGAGCGTGTGCATGAGTGGGGGAGGGGCAGAAAGACAGAGAGGGGGACAGAGGATCTGAAGCAACCTTCAGGACAGAGCCCAATGTGGAGCTCAAACTCATGAGCTTTGAAACCATGACCTGAGCTGAAATAAGACACTTAACCAGCTAAGCCACCCAGGTGCCCCAAAATCATCAGATTCTTTTTTTAAAGACACTCTGATAGATGATGACAACAAGAACTAAGGAGTGTTGGATAAATCAAATTTTACACACCTGATCCTTAGGGAGCGAGGAAGGGAGGCAGAAGGGAGAGAACCTAAGGAAGAATGAGATTCCTGGAAGAGGCAGAGGAGGTGACTGGTGGCCATCAGGTAAAGAATAAAGCAACGGAATTTCTCTATCATGGACATTCTTTTCCGTTGTTCTATATTTAGCAGGAAAAATAAGCTGTTTAGCCTCTCAAAATCGTGCTAGTTTTATAGCTTAAATTAATAGACTGGTATATATATATGTGTGTGTGAATATAGATTATGCATGGCCACTTTATTTAAAATATGATATATATTCTTATTATATATTATTACAAGTATACATTATATACATACAAGAGAGAGAAAGTCATCTCAATGAAATTTCTCTATAGCTATTACCTGTTCTTAAAGAAAGCTTTCTGAGAGCTATTTGGCCTTCAGGGTTAATTTTTAAAGCTGCATTTCAAGGTTTCCCTTTTAAAACTGCATCTCCCTTGAAGTACCTGGTGGCGTAGTTGGTTCGGCATCTGACTTTGGCTCAGGTCATGATCTTGTGGTTTGTGGGTTCGAGCCCTGTGTCAGGCTCTGTGCTGACAGCTCAGAGCCTGGAACCTGCTTTAGATTCTGTGTCTCCCTCTCTCCCTCTCTCTGCCCCTCCCAGCTCATGCTCTGTTTCTCTCTCTTAAAAATAAATAAGCCTTTTTTTAAAAATGCATCTTCCTCATGAATAAATATTGCAGAACTGGAAGCTCAAGTGACAGTTACCCTGGGTGTGTCTTCGGTCATGGAAAATTTTCTCTGCAAGATGGAAATTGCTTCCATCTTTCAAAGTGAATCAATGGAGAGAAGGCTGGACCAGCCTGTTGAGACATGGGGCCGGGGGTGGGGGGAGATTCTAGTCGGTCAATGAGAGAGACACGACGTGAGCTACAGGCTGCAGCCTCCAGGATGGGACCCCAAGGTCAGCCACAGAAGGGAGCGGCCTCCCGCTGCCGCGCTGCCTGCGCCCTGGGTTTGTGGTCCGGTCCGTTGCCATGTGTACGTTTCAGCTCTACTGCATCAGAACTCATTTCTCCTGGCACTCCAGCTCTCCATACATGACTGCTCTTGCCAGAGACAGAGGATTTGTTGAGACTGAGGGTGATGCTGGACACATAGTAATTTTGTGATTTTCACATGCATTAGTAATGAATGAACAAGCGAATGAATGTCCACTCCATCCCTCTCTCTCTCTCTGTACACACACACACACACACACACACACACACACACACACACACCCTGTCCATACATCTCTCCCTAGAGACCTATTCAGCCATCTCTTTCTCTGCCATCGACTCTTTCTGCTGGAGTCCTTGCTCCTTCGGCTGCCTCCTCATTCTTGCACAGCTACCCCTCTGATGGGTCTCAGCCAGGTTCTCTGCAGCTTGCCTGGGACCAAGACTCAGGAGCCGCGCTGTTTAGGGAAATTGTAGGGAAGGGTAGAATCGGATGGGACACAAAACCAGAGGTTCTTTTCTCGTGGAACACCCACCTAGCTCATGGACGGCTCTGGCTCCATTGGCAGGGCAAGGGCAAGACCAGGGGGGAGTAAGGTGCCTGCCCACCCAGCCCTGGCCTCCCTATCCACCCAGGGTTCTTCTGTGGCCAGTCTGCTCAGAAAACATACAAATCCCTTCCAACAAAAGTGCAGAAGACACCCTCTGATTGTATTCCATTGTAAAAGGAAAAGGATTGCTTAAAAGAGGTAACTATGCTGAGGACAGGATTTCCGGCTTTAGTGGAGAAGGCATTTTAAAAAACCAATAGCAACCCCAAGTGTGAGAAGACAGAGGTACTCATGCACCCTCTCGATTTTAACCCGTTTTAAATGTGAAGCAGAGTTAGCACTTTGTCTCAGTCCACTCAGGCTGCTGTAACAGAAATACCATAGTCTGGGTGGCTTGTAAGCAACAGAAATGTACTTCTGTAGTTCAGGGAGCTGGAAAGTCCCAAATCAAGCGGCTGGCAGATTGGGTGTCCAGTGAAGGGCTGCTTCCTGGTTCAAAGACAGCCATCTTCTTACTGGGTCTTCATGTGGTGGAAAGGATAAGCTCTCTGGGTCTCGTTTATAAGGTCAAGAATCCCGTTCAGCAGGGGCCCATCATCATAAACGAATCATCCCTAAAACCTCGTCTCTCAATAGTATCACATTACTTTTCAGCATAAGATCTTGAAGGAGTCACGCATTCTCAGTTGATAGCGCGCCTCTTCTCATTTCCCTTCACTAAGGCACTCCTAGTGATGTGCAAAATGTGGAGGAAGGGGTTTTCATCACCCAGTGGGCGGCGTTTACTTCCAAAGTTCACATCTGACATCTGTTCTCAGTCCTTCACAAATACACCTCAGTCCCCTCTGTAAATCTCCAAACTTGCGCCTCTGCACCCTTCTGCCCCGACAAGAAAAGTTTCCAAATACCTAGGATTCACTCAGAAGACAAGGAGGGCTTTCCGTTACACATAAAATAGGCCAGACTGTGGGCTAAGAACTGGAAAATTTGGCTTCTTTTTTTTGTATGTAAAATTCTGAGTTGTATATGCATTTATGTGTATATGTTACATCGAGATACTCTTCATGGATATTTACCACTTCCAATGGTTTTCCAAGATTGTTGTCCAGAATGAAAAAAAAAAGTGATAAGATCCAGCCTTAATTTCGTTTTAATTTAAAGGAGATTTTTTAAAGTATTGGCAAAAAAGCTCTAGGTGGGTATGATTCTTTAATCATGACAATATTAAAATATGCAACCTGTACACAATAGGGTTCTTACCAGTGAAAAGGTTAAATTGTAAGCAGCTGAATTGCAAGGCCGACTTCAAGCTTAGCTCAGAGTGGAGAATTTATCACATAGTCATGATCTCATTTAGTATGCACGGTAAATAGCCTCATTAAGAATATAATGTGAAGGAGAACCACCACATTTCCAGCAGGGTCAGAGAGATCAGCTGAGGAAGAGGGGGAGGCTGGGCAATGGAAATAAGATCCTGAGGTGCTCTATTCTTGTCCTAGTTGCTGCCTATAAACTTAGTCAATTTAAGAAGAATGGTATCAGTCACAGAAGGAGAAAAGGCCCTATTAGAAGGTTGAAACCCCAAAAAGTGCTCCGGAGTTTTTTCCAGAGCTCATGGGTAGGAAATCCAGTAACAGACAGGCAGTTGAGCAAGTCAGAAAGCAAAAAGCGAGAAAGTGGGCAGAAGGGAATGGTGTCCTCAACTAACAGCAACATTTCTTTAACCTTGAGCTGGCCCTCCGCACAGCTGGGAACCAAGGGAAGGTTGTTTTCATAATCCACACTCTGATTTCTCTCTCTGGCAGGAAATCTCTTCTTTACTCAAGGCAAAACTAACTTCTCTTCCAAACACCCCAAATCCAAACTTGCAGTACAGAAATCTCTAGGAAACTCCTCTGATGCTCTCATGTCCCCGGGGGCATGATCTCGACATTTCCATCGTACCAAAAGGTTGCATGCTGCCTCCCCAGCAGCCTGCCTTCTCTTTTCTGGCTCTGCTTCTCACTCACCCTGCTGAAATTTACTTGGCCCTTCCCTCCTCACAGCCATGCACGTTTTGCTTGACCAGGTGACATTAAACACCCAAGGAGGCTGACTTCTTTTTCATTTAAAAAAAATTTTTTAATGTTTATTTATTTTTGAGAGACAAGTGAGTGGGGTAGGGACAGAGAGAGAGACAGAGACAGAGACAGAGACAGAATCTGAAACAGGCTCCAGGCTCTGAGCTGTCAGCACACAGCTCAACATAGGGCTTGAACTCAGCAACTGTGAGATAATGACCCAGGCTGAAGTTGGATGCATAACCAACGGAACACCCAGCCCCCTGATCCCCCCCGCCCCCCCACCAGCCCAGAGAGGCTGACTTCTGCACGTGGGCTGGAGGGAGAAGCCCAAAGGACCACAGCCCACTGGCCATCAGTCCTTCCCTTCCAGGGCAAAACTGAGTTCAAGCTGTGGTCTTCTGAAGGAACTCTGCCAGTGGCTTTCTCTCACAAAAGAATGACTTTAATAGATATTTCAAAATGGGTTGGTTCCATTTTGGTAAGAGAGAAGAAAGACAATATTTTTGGCATTAAATAATAATCAGAGATGGAAACACAATCCATCCTAGCTAGGCACTATCTTTTTTTTTTTTTTTTTTTTTAGTGTTTTATTTATTTTTGAGACAGAGAGAGGCAGAGCATGAGCAGGGAGGGGCAGAGAGAGAGGGAGACACAGAATCTGAAGCAGGCTCCAGGCTCCGAGCCATCAGCACAGAGCCTGACATGGGGCTCGAACACACGAACGTGCGATCATGACCTGAGCCGAAGCCAGACCCTTAACCGACTGAGCCGCCCAGGCGCCCCTGGGCACTATCTTTCTAATGCATGGAGGAGACACAGTATCAAAGTTCCTAAGGTAACCGTAAATATTAAAGATAGCAATGTCTTCCCTACGCTCATACATTGGGGAAATGATCTTATTTCCTCTCAGAAAAGAAGCATCTTATGATTTACAAGGTAAATCACTAATGTGCCAATACTGTGAAATGCTATTATTAACTACTGGACAATCATATAACACTGGCATTTAAAGTTGCTAAGGAAACTTCTGAGGACTAATTTTGATGAACTATACAACTCTGCTAATTTTAAAAAGAAGAGGGTAAAAATGATCTCCCATTTACATACCATTAACCACTGTCATCAGAAAAGAAGGAACTGAAGGAGCTCGCAGACTGTAGAGCTACTGCTTCGTGGGTAGACGGGGGAACCATAAAAATGTCGCCACTGAATAAAAACGAATGAGCCTTTCCTTCCAGCTCCTCTGTGGCACTTGTCGTCCTAATTGTAGTTTCCTGATTTTTAAAGGAGAGTAAACTACAGGGTCTTAAGATCTAATTCAAGATCTTATTCAAGCTTCTGCAAGGCAAAGGAAACAATCAAGAAAACTAATAGGCAGCCGACAGAATGGGAAAAGATAGTTGCAAACGACATATCAGATAAAGGGCTAATATCGAAAATGTACAAGGAACTCACCAAACTTCACACTCACAAAACAAATAATCCAGTGAAGAAATGGGCAGAAGACATGAACAGACACTTCTCCAAAGAGGACATCCAGATGGCCTATAGACACATAAAACGATGCTCAACATCACTCATCATCAGGGAAACACAAATCAAAACCACCCTGAGATACCACCTCACGCCAGTCAGAGTGGCTAAAATGAACAAAGCAAGAGACTATAGATGCTGGAGAGGGTGTGGAGAGACGGGCACCCTCCTACACTGTTGGTGGGAATGTAAACTGGTGCAGCCGCTCTGGAGAACAGTGTGGAGGTTCCTCAAAAAACTATCCATAGAACTCCCTTATGACCCAGCAATAGCACTGCTGGGGATTTACCCAAGAGAGACAGAAATGCTGATG
>NC_043713.1:43120284-43230915 GCF_006229205.1 Suricata suricatta
AAAACTTGAGAGACTATTGATTGCTGAAAATGAACTGAGAGTTGAAGGGGAAGGGGGAGAGGGGAAAGAGGTGGTGGTGATGGTGGAGGGCACTTATGGGGAAGAGCACTGGGTGTTGTATGGAAAACAACTTGACAATAAAATATTGAAAAAAAAAGATTACACAACAAGATGTGTAATATTCACAGAAATAAAAATGAAGCAAGTAGATTTTTTAAAAATTGTTTTAATGTTTATTTATTTTGAACGACAGAGTGTGAGGGGGGAGGAGAAGCAGAGAGAGAGGGGGACACATAATCCAAAGCAGGTTCCAGGCTGCCAGCACAGAGCCCAATGCGGGACTCAAACTCATGAACCGTAAGATCATGGCCTGAGCCAAAGCCAGATGTTCAACCAACTGAGTCACCCAGGTGCCCTGAAGCAAGTAGATCTTTAAGGGGCAACCATTGGTCATTTTGAGGTCTGAGGAATCCACCAGTGAAGAAAACCATTGTCTGGCTTCCCTTGTAAGCTTGTGGCTGGCAGATTAATCCCTGCCTTACTCTGTAGGGAGAAAAAAGAAAACAATCAGAAGAGGAGGAATATGGTAACAATAAGGGAAAATAGAAAGGCTACTTCCCGAATCGGAAACCGAACATCTTAATTTGAACTCTGAAAATCATGCCAGTGGCTAATGTATCTTTTTCTACCATATTAAATTTAACAATCTGAAAGAAGGTAGACTGCACCTCTATGCCACATCTTCCTTCCCCAACCGCCACCCTGTCAGCAGTTGGACCAGGTAGATAACGTGGCAGAATATAGCATCCTGTTACATACAGGTGATGTATTTTGAAGGAACCCAATCAGTGCCCATTTTTATGCCAAACATACAATGACTTTATTCTCTTTCTCCTCAGGCATCAAAAAGCACAGAAACTAAAAGGCAGGAAATAAAACAAAACAGGAAGTCACACATCTGAGGAGTGTATTTTGAACGTGTAAAATCCCACAGCCAATGCTAGAAACAATAAGATTTTTGGTAGCAATGAATGTCCAGAGTTGTAAATATTTGCGTGCTTCATGAGCTCAGATCTCCAGGAAAAGAATCCCCATTGATTTAGGAAAACCCACCTCAATTCGGGTGGAGCTGTGCTGCTTGAAAACGTTTCAGGCACACGTGAACATCTCTCTTGAGCAGCCCCTCTGCCCTGATCTCATTTCATCTCCATTTCTGACATGAAGCCTCTCAATATTTTCGGATCATTTCCTCCTGTACAATTAGAGTTAACATTCCAGGCAGGAACGAGAGCCTTCGGATCACTGGATTTACTGCAACTAGTAGAATATCATGCTCTTCTTTGAAGACATTTTTGCTAGGCTCTAATCATTTCCAAAATCCTGAATATGATTACTATAATTTTTCCACCTGCCTTAAAGTAAACTTGATGCTTGTGACAAGCAAGAAAGCAAAATTTTGATTATAAGCTATAAGCTGTGTTAAGGTGGGTAAAATACCAACCTGTCTGGATTCCCTGTTCTGTAAAATGGAGATAATAGTAATACTTTTATGCAGGATTATGGTAAAAACTAAATGAGATGAAATATACTACTAGATAAAAAGTAAAATCTTAATAAAGTAGCAATTATTCTTATTAAAATAAAATAGACCATGAAATAATAGTTTGAAACCATACACAAATATTATTTGAACAAATATTTATGTTACTACACACGTATATTGGTCAAAGGAATATTCAAAAGACAATAGACAGCCTTAAACATATTTCAGTATTAAGCAATACAGAAGGAAAATAAATGAACTATGCATTAAGCAAAAAAGTTAGAAAAAGAAAAGTATTAAGCATAAAGGCTCAATAGAAAAGTAGATAGAAACCACTGCATGAGAAAACAGAAAAATAAAATTAATGTAGTTTCCGTTCTAATGCTCTAAGACTTTCAAGTTTCATCAATCCAACTCAGAAAATCCAAATGTATATTAACATATAAAAGGTCATATAAGTAGATTCTGAGGAAACTAAAGCAATTATGAAGGACTAGAATATTTTGCATTAAATTATAACATATCATTGATACAGATGATTTTCTAGATAAAGGTAGAATCCCAAAGCTGATACAAGAAGTGGAAAACTTGACTAATTTAAAAACTATCACAAACCTACATAGTTCTATAAATATTTATGACGGCAATTTTTTCTACAAAGGGTCAAATAATAAACATTTTGGCTTTGTTGGTTCAAACAGTCTATGTTGCAATGACAGGTACTCGATTTTGTCATTGTAACATGAAAGTAGCCATAGACACCATAAACTAATGAGCTTGGCTGTATTTCTATAAAACTTTATTTACAAAAACACCTTGGAGTGCCAGATTTGGCCTGCTGGCCACAGTTTGCAAATTCTCGATTTAGTGCAAATGACTAGCATCACTCCTCTAGATTTTATCAGTAGCCGTCTAACTAGTTCACTTGCATTTACTCTGCAAACCAACATCCCCACCCTATCTGTTCTTCACACTTCAGAACAGCAAATCTAATTAAATAACAAAGCCCCTGATTTGCCGCTAATATTTTAAAATATATTTGCACATTGGATACAGGCAGAAGTTCATAAGGCAGTCCACAAGGTCCTGAATTGTCTGGCCCCACCTGCTCCTGACATAGGCTTCCATTCAGTCCCTTCTACCATGGTTTCCTTCCACTACAGGACTTCTTTTTTTTAAATGTTTCTGTTTGTTTGTTCGTTGAGAGAGAGAGAGAGAGAGAGAGAGAGAGAGAGAGAGAGAATGTGAATGGGAGAAGAGGGGGACACAGAATCTGAAACAGGCTCCAGGCTCTGAGCTGTCAGCACAGAGCCCAACGCAGAACTGGGACTCACAAACCACAATATTATGACCTGAGCAGAAGTCGGACGCTCAATCGACTGAGCCACCCAGGCGCCCCCACTATAGAACTTTTGAATGTGCTTGGTCTTGGCCTGGATGCCCCTACTCTTCTTTTTCCTAATTAACACCTCATCACTCGTACCCAAGCTCACATTTCACTTTCTCAGCTAATCATTCTCTGATTTACCTGCCTATTACAAAACCCCTGGCCATTCCCTAGCACTACATTGTGTGAGCTGCAATTTTATCCCTTTTTGTTGTATTTGGATCATTGTGCATCTCTCCCTTAAGCTATATATCCTTGGTGGCAGAACACTAAAATTTTGTCCTCAGTGCCTTGCATCATATCTGGTATATAAGAGGGGCTCAATAATTATTTGCTGAATGAGCTAACAAACTAAAGAATGAATAAACAAATCAATGAATCAGGGGACACATTTAAGCTCATCAAATAAATACTTTCATAAAAGAGTCCAAGCCCATTATTAAATTATTTTTATCAACTTTTTTAGTTCGCAGTCTTTTTCAAAAACTTCCAGACCATAAACATATGAGGAAGGCTAACCTTCATCAACTTTTATTTAAACACAACAACAACAACAACAAAAGAGTTGCAGAGTGACTTTTCACAATATACTTTCTTGACTTGCTTGGCTCAATCATGAGGACACTCCATGATTCCAGGTAATTCCATGAAATTCCAGGTAATTTCAACGTGTACTCAATGAGACGCATTCATCCAAGCAGATTCACCTAGGGCAGAGGGGAGGCAGTGAACGGTTTAGGAGACCCATGGTCATTGATAATCAGATTTAGTTATTTCCAATTAAGCCACTGTCTGGCCATGTTTATTTATATTATTGAACACTGCATTTAAAAGTGACATTAAGATTACAAGATTAGGATGTATTTTTATCTCTCCAATTACTTTGAGAACCACGGCATGCTGATCCGAGAATAGCTAGATGGAACAATAGAACAAAAGAGCCCTGAACTCCACACTGGCCTATATAAGAGTGTATTTTAAGATAAAAGTGATCTAACAAATCAGTGGCAAAATAAATGAATATTCATAAGCGGTGCTGGAAAATTGTTTAACAACTCAAAAAAGGTAAAGAGTTCTATCCCATATAGTAATCCAAGTAAATTCTAGTTAAAAAGATGAAACTAGAAAACAACTTGAAGTTGGTAAATATTTAATTTATATCATGTACGGACTTCCTAAATCATTAAAGTACTGACAGAAATAGCAAATAAAATTATCAGTAGCTTTTCTACTTTAAAAATATCCATGTTTGTATATATAAACATCTCTCTCTATATATATGTATATGTGTGCACATGTACATTACAAATTAAAAGACAAAAAGGGAGACAAGTATTTTTTTAGTCAAGATAGCCAGGTTAATTTCCTTACTATGCAAAGAGATCTTAAAGTCTGTTTTTAAAATTATTAAAACTTAGTTGGAAAGAGGCAAAGAGCACCATTATATAATTTATGAATGAAAGAGGAAATTTAAATGTTGCTGACACACATTAACAGCATATGTCCAATCTCACTAATGTTATAAAAATTGGCAATTTAAGGAATAATGAGAGATCATTTTTCAGGTCTAAAATTGGCCTATTTTTTCTTTCCTTAATGATAACTCTCAGTGCTAATGAGGGCAAAGTGCAGTGTTTACTTTCATTTACGGTTTGTGCTAGTGCAAATTGATAAACCTTGAAGAAAGCAAATTAGGAACCAGAAGCCTTTAGAAATTATCATTTTGGCTCACTAATTCCCTTCTAGGAATTTATTTTGTATAATCGCCAACTTATTGGTGGTAGTGAAACACTGGAATGACCAAATGATAATAAGGTGAGAGTGGTTAAGTAAAATAATATGTTCCTTATGAGAATATTACTCATGTAATAATGTTATTTATTATATTATTTAATTTGTTGTGTTTAACATATTATTCATTTAACTTCATGCTAATGAAGTGTTCTTCGGGATCATGAGAAAGTGTCCATGACTGAACCAGGGTATTCAGTGCATGAACTAATAGAGATACACAAATTCAGTGTGCACACACAGGCGTGTGTGTGTGTGTGTGTGTGTGTGTGTGTGTGTGTGTCTGTGAGAGAGAGAGACTAATATGTCAACAGCAGATGTCTCTGGATCAAAAAAATAAAATTTATTTTCACTTTATTTTTCACAGTTGTCTTCATTTTCCAAATTTCATCAAGAAGTCATGCTTTTCAATCAGAAAAAGAAATGAATTCTAAATTAAAGAAAAATGCTACTTTATAAATGCATTCTCGATAACACTTGCCTCTCTTCTTTTTACTTCTTTCTCTACTGGTGTGAATCAGTCCACAAAAGAAAGGAAATAACAAAACTGATGAATTCAGATAATGATCTGTTTTTGATGTTTGTATCATAGTCTTTTTCTTTTTTTAACATTGAGTTTGTGCTTTGCTGTTGTATTTGGAAAAGTGACTCTATCATGAATCATGCATGTGGAGTACTAATCCGTATTGGACAATAATATTTAATCATTGTCATTTCAGATTTAATTGACAAAATGTCACAGCTCCACAAAATACACATTTTGCTTAAGATGAATGAAAGGCAAGCCAGGGCTACCCGGAAGAAGCAATGCATTGGTAGGTAAATGTTCCAGTGACCCTCCAGGTCCCTACTGAGAGAGGACAGCTAACTAGTCTTCAGTTTCTTCCACACTCATCCCGGGATAGACGCCAAATACTCAGCTTACTTCAAAACAAAGCCAACATCCTGGTCATCTCAAAATGTCATGTTTTGTGAAAAACTAAGTTCTCTTTCTTTAAAATTTTTTTAATGTTTTATTTTATTTTTGAGAGAAAGAGAGAGAGAGAGACAGCGTGAAGAGGGGAGGTTCAGAGAGAGAGAGGGAGACACAGAATCTGAAGACAGGCTCCAGGCTCTGAGCTGTTAGCACAGCCCCTGATGCTGGGCTTGAACCCATGAACTGTAAGATCCTGACCTGAGCTGAAGTTGGATGCCTAACTGACTAAGCCACCCAGGTCTCCTTTTTTGTTTTAAAGTTTATTTATTTTGAGAGAGAGAGAGAGAGAGAGTAGAGGAGGGGCAGAGAGAGAGAGAGAGGAGATAGAGGCAATCCCAAGCAGGCTTTCCACTGTCAGGGCAGAGCCCTATGTGGGGCTCGAACTCAAGAACCATGAGATCATGACCTGAGCCAAAATCAAGAGCCAGTGTTCAACCAACTGAGCCACACAGGTGCCCCTTGAGAAAAAGTATAAATTCCAATATGGGTTCTAAAAAATCTTCAGAAGTGAGGATGAGGATGTGTCATTTACCTGAATTCCTTCTATAGTTGGAAATTTCTAATACACCCTCTCTTTGTAGCATTGCATTGGCTCTCAAATTATATTTCTGCTTGTTCACTGTTCATGGATTTGATTTTGGCTCAAATGTCAAATGAGGAGCAGGACCTCTCCGCAGCTTCTGCCCCCATCGTTAGAAGACATGTAAAATCACAGATGTCTTATGGACAGCTGGCAATGCTCTGATCTTGCTTGGCAGAGCAGGTTCATTTCCTGATGTCTATTAGCCCTTCACAGAATAATTCAGCTTTTTTGGTCAAAGCCATGCTAACGGGGAAAGAAACCCTCTACCTTGGAACCATCCTTGCAATCCTGACTACACAGAGACACAGGGACTCCTGAAAAAGGCTATGACACTGTAATTACTCTTAGTCTGCAGGAGGCTCTTACCTCAGTAATGATCAGTTTCCTCCAAAAAGAGAGCTGACTGGAGACTGCAGTTGATGGGAGGCCTTTCAATAAGAATGTTTCCCTGAAAGCACTTATTCTGGAAGATGAATAAAAGCAACAATGATGAACATTTGTTGAGTATTTACTCTAGGTTAAACAACGTTTGAGCAATAACTTATAGATGACAACTCATTCAATCATTGCAAGAATCTTAAAATTTTGATGCTCTTCAAATAATGGCAGGAAACTTCAGGCATGGACAAAGATAGCAGTGATAAAGCTGGAATTTACTTAATTGTGAAAATTAATTGTTCCTATATAGTAGAAAAAAACAATTGAAAATAGGGGAGTCTGGGTGGCTAATCAGTTAAGCACTTGACCATCTCAGGTCATGATTTCATGGTTCATGGGTTCAAGCCCCACATCAGGCTCTGTGCTGACAGCTCAGAGTCTGGAGCCTGCTTTGGATTCTGTCTCCATCTCTCTCTGCCTCTCTCCTGCTCACATTCTTTCTCTCTCTCTCTCTCTCTCTCTCTCTCTCTCTCTCTCTCTCTCTCTCAAAAATAAATAATAATTTAAAATAATTTTTAAAAAGAAAATACTATTCAAAAATAGTATAATGAAACAAATATTTAGGAATATTTTAACAAAAAATAGTTAATTTCACACTGCATACACTTTATGCTGTGGACAGGGTCTCAAATGTATCATTTTTATACTAGGAGACATGCACAAACCAGAGTTTCTATATTTTTTCTTTGCTGGTTTAATTTCATATTGTTTATTGGAGGAATAATAAAGAGCTATAACATGTATAAACAATGACATATTTGTAAAAATCAAAATATGTAAGCAGAGGCCAACTTTGTCCTTTGTCTGTATGAAACTAATTTCCCCATTCGGACTAGGTAACTAGCTGGCAAACTGAAGCATGCTGATCTTTGGTAGGTGACATATTGAGTATGAGTGTTGTTTGCTATCACTCTTTTTGTTTGTATGTTGGCTTTAAATTAAAATCTTTATTTTGAGATGTTTGTAGATGCTCATATAGTTATAAGAAATAAAGAGATCCCATGCACCCTTTATTTAGTTCCCTACAATAAGATCGTCTTGCTACAGTGTAATACAATATCACAACCAGGACATCGATATTGGTATCATCAAGATACAAAATGTTTCCATCACCACAAGGATCCCTTATGTTACCCTTTTATAGACACATTCACTTATCCCTGTCTGTCCTACCTCAACCTTCTTCTAAACCCCAAGCAAACACTAAGCAGTTACCCCATTTTTATAATGTCATTTTGAGAATGTTATATACACGAATCATACACTATCTAAACTTTTGAGGTTTCCTTTTTTTCCACTAACATAATTCTCTGGAGATTTATCCATGTTGTTGGGGGTCCATTTTATTGATGAGTCATCTTCAATGTACCGCAGATGTACCACAGTTGGTTTAACCATGAGCAGCCATTAAAGGACCCCTAGGTTTTTCAGTTTTGATGATTATGAATAATTCTGCTATGAACATTCGTGTTCAGGTTTTGTGAAAACATAACTTTTATTTCTCTGTGATAAATGCCCAAGAGTGCAATTGCTGGGTTGTCTGATAAGCACATGTTATTTTTGCAAGAAAGCTTTATGCTCTTTTTCAGAATATCCTTGCCATTTCACATTCCCACTAGAATGTATGAGTGATTAAGTTTTTGCTAATCCTTAGCAGTTTCTGGTGTAATCGCAGTCGGTTAATCTGATAGGTATGTAATGAAACTTCATGTCCTCCCAAAGGACAGGTTTGCAGTTCCCTGATTGGTGATAGTGTTGGACATCATGTGCTTATTTGCTGTCTGTAAATCTTCTTCAGGGTAATGTCCCTTCATATCTTTTGCCCATTTTCTCATTGGATTATCAGGGGTCTTACTGTTTAATTTTGAGGGTTCTTTATATATTCTAGATCTTACTCCTTTCTCAGATATATGGGTTTCAAACATTTTTCTTTCAACCTGTAACCTGTAACTCATGTTTTCATTCACTTAACAGAGTCTTTTGCACAAGCAAAATTTCAATTTTGATGAGATCTAATTCATCATTTCTTTTCTTTTAAGGATTGTGTTTTTGGTGTCAAGTGTGAGAACTCATTGCCTGTCCTAGCTCCTAAAGCTTTTCTCCTGTTTTTTTCTCACAATACTTTTATAGTTTTGCATTTTACATTTATGTCTGCAATTCGGTTTGAGTTAATTTTTGCCTGTGGCTGTCCAAGAGCTCCAGCACCATTAGTTGAAAAAACTGTCTTTATTCCATTGAATTGCTTTTGCATCTTGGTCAAAAACCAATTAGGGAAATTTTTGTGGGGTCTATTTCTGGGCTCTCTATGCTGCTCCATTGATCCATGCATCTATTCACTAATATCACACTTATTTCTTGATTATATAGTCTTGAAATCAATTAGATTGGGCCTCCTAGTTTATTTGTGTTACTCAAATCTGTTTCCATCCTTTTAGGCTCTCTGATTTCACTATAGATTTTACAATAAGTTTGTCTATGCCTAAACAAAATCTTCCTGGGATTTTTTTAATAGGAATTGCATTCAACCTATAGCTCAAATGGGGTTAGCTGACATCTTTACAATATTGAGTCTTCCAATCCATGAACACAGTATACCTTTCCATTTATTTAGATCTTTGGTGGATTTTTTCATCAGAATCTTGTTTCTAGGGCACAGAACCTGCACATGTTTTGTTAGATGTAGGCTTATGTGTTTCATTTTCTTTGGAGCAATTATAAATGGTTTTGTGTGTTGAATTCCAGGTTCTAAATGTTTTTATTACTATATGTGATTGCTTTATTTTCATGTGTTTATCTCCTGTGGCATTTTTTGAGCTAGTTTATTAGTTCTAATAATTTTTATGGATTATTTAGGGTTTTTACATGACAATCATGACAGTTTCAAATAGAGACAGTTGTATTTCTTTCCTTCCAAGCTAGATGGTTTTATATCCTTGGGAGGGGGGCTATTATCCTAAGATTTCTAGTACTTTCTTGAATAACAGTGATGATAGTGAACACCTTTGCCTTGTTCCCAACTTCAGGAGGAACATATTTAGCCTTTTGCCATTGACTATACTGTTAGGTGTAGATTTTTAGTAAATTTTTTTATCAAGTTGAGGATGGTCTCCTCTAGTCTGAGTTTCCAGAGAATTCTTTTTACACCATGAAAGCATGTTGAATTTTTTCAAATGCTTTTCTATGTCAATTGATATGACTTTTCTTTTTTAACCTGTTAATATGATGGATTATAAGAATTTATTTTCATATATTGAACCAGCACTGAATGATCTCCACTTAGTCATTGTATTTGTTTGCCTATCTGCTTTATCTGGCTTTGATATCAGGTTAGTACTAGCTTCATACAAGTAATTCTCTTCTACTTCCTGGAAAAGATATTGCCAAATTTGTGTTAGTTCTTTAAATGTTTGATAGAATCTTTTAGTGAAACTATCTGCACCTACAGATTTTTGGGGGGGAGTTTTAAAATAACAAATTCAATTTTCTTAATAGTATAGAGCTATTTATATGATCATTTTATTACTAGATGAGTTGTAGTATTTTGTGTTTTTGAAGAATTGGTCCATTTCATCTACATTGTAAAATGTATGCATATACAGTTGTCTGTAGTATTCTCTTATTATTCCTTTGATGTCTGAATAGTCTCTACTGATATCTTTTTACCATTCTTGACATTAGTAATTTGTGCCTTCTCCCTTTTCTCTTTGTCAGTCTGGAGGTTTGTCAATTTTATGAATCTTTTCAAAGAACCAGCTTTTAGCTTCATTGCCTTCTCCATTTTTATTTATTTATTTATTTATTTTGGTTTTAGTTTCATTAATTTCTACTGGAGGCCATTGAGGAGATGTAACCTCTGCTTGACTTGCAAGTTGGAGCCTGGCAATCAGAGCCTCCTTCTTTCCTCTCTTTGAAATGTGGGTTTCCCCCTCTCAGAGGCTGCTCCAAGGACATATCTTTCAGATAATGACACAGTATTGAGAACATCTGAATGGTATACATGACTGAACCCAGTGAAGGCCTTTATATAAACGTTTAAGATGTGGCCAGTGGGTGAAGAAGCCTACTCGTTCTGTGGCTTCCCAAGAGAAGCCTGATATATCCCTTGCTTATTAAACTGCCACCTACCAATTTGGAATGACATGCCTCTTTCGTAGGTCTCTCCCCTCCCTCTGTATATGGGAGCCAGTTTCATATTACACAGGATGTCGCTAAGGAACCTTCAAGCCAACACTTCCCTCTGCTTGTTTTGATCTTCTTTTTCTGGGTTCTTGAGATAGGAGCTTGGTTTATTTATTAAGACTTCTCTTCTTTTCTAGTGTATACATTTAGTGCTATCAATTTCTTTCTCAGGATTGCTTTTGCTGTGTCCTACAAATTTTGATATAGTATATTTTCATTTTCATTCAATCTAATGCATTTCTTATGTACCTCTGAGATTTCCTCTTTGACTCATGGGTCATTTACATGTGCTGTTTAGTCTCCAAGTGTTTGGGGATATTCCTGTTATCTTTCTGTTACTGATTTCTAGTCTGATTCCATGTTATTACAGAACACATTGTAAAATTTCAATTATCTTAACTTTTCTCAGTTTATTATGGCTCAAGATGTGATCTGCATTGATACATGTTCTCTGGACAGTTGAAAAGAATGTATAGTCTGCTGTCATTGGATGGAATATTCTATAATGCCTATGAGATCCTAAAGGTTGATGAGTTATTTTATATCCTTGTTAGTTTTTGGTATAATTCTATCAAACCTTAAAGAGAGAGTGAGACCGAAGTCTCCAAATATAATTGTGGATTTTTCTATTGATCTTTTCAGTTCTATCAGCTTTTGAGTCACATATTTTGTGAGTCTGTTGTTTGGTTCAGACACATTCAGGATTGCTTGTCTTCTTGATGGATTGATCCTTGTATTACTACATAATGTCCTTTTGTTTCTCTGGTAACTTTCTTTCCTCTGAAGTCCACTTTCTTATTATTACTATCATTATGATAGTAATAAGAGTGATATAATAAAATGAAAGTAGAAAGCCACTTCCTACTTTCTTTTGATTAATTTTCCTATAACATGCCTTTCTTCTTTCACTCTGCTTAAATGGTTTATTATTAAATAAAGTTTATTTATTTATTTTGAAAGAGCGAGAGAGAGAGAAAGAGAACCCCAACCAGGCTTCATGCTATCTGACATGGGGCTGAAGACCATGAATCATGAGATAATGACTTGAGCCAGCATCAAAAGTAGGATGCATAATCTACTGAGCTACCCAGGCACCCCTGAAATAAATTTCTTATAGAAGTATATAGTTGGATCAATCTTTCTTTTTTAACCTTTATTTTGATATAATTATCATATAAAATTATTATGTACTTAAAGTGTAAAACATAATGACTTGATATATGTATACACAGTGAAAAGATTTCCACAATACGTTAATTAGCACATCCATCAGGTCACATATTTACCTTTCTAATCTTTTTTTCTTTTTAGTGAGAATACCTAAAGTCTACTCTCTTAGCAAATTTCAATTATAAAATACAGTATTATAAACTGCAGTCACCATGTTATACATTAGATCCTCATACCTTATTCATCTTATAGCTAAAATTGATCAGTGTCTCCCAATTTCTTCTCCCCCAGTCCCTAGTAACCATTATTGTATTATCTGTTCTATGAGTTTAACTTTTTTCTTTAATTCCACATATAAATGATACCATACAGTATTTGTCTTTCTCTGCCCCGCTAATTTACTCAGTATAATGTCTTCCAGGTTTATCCATTTTGTCACAAATGACAGTATTTCCAATCTTGTAAGGCTGAATAATATTCCATTGTATATATATTCCACTTTTTCTTTATTCATTCACTCGTTGATAGACATTTACATTGTTTCCATATCTTGGCTATTATAAAAATGCTGCAATGAACATGACCATGTAGGTATCTCTTCAAAATTGTGATTTTATTTCCTTTGGGTATATACTGAGAAGCAGAATTGCTGGATTACATAGTAGTTCTATTTTTAGATTCTTGAGGAACTTCCATATTGTTTTCGAGCATAGATGTACAAATTTACATTCCCAGTAACACTGCACAAGTATTTCCTTTTCTTCACGTTTCCCAACACTTGCTATTTCTTGTCTTTTTGATAATAGCAATCTTCACAGGTGTGAGATTATAGCTCATTGTGATTTAGATTCAAATATCCCTTATGATTAGTGATGCTAAGCAGCTTTTCATGCACCTGTTGGTTATTTATATGTCTTTTTTTCTGAAAAATGTCTATTTATGCCTTTTTCTCATATTAAAATTGAGCTATTTTTTGCTATTAGTTGTATGAGTACTTGTATATTTTAGACATTATTTATTGAACATTTGATTTGAAAATATTCTTAAGTTTATTTATTTGAGAGAGAGAGCAGGAATGGGTCAAAGAGAGAGAGGGAGAGAGAGAATCCCTAATAAGATCTCCACTGCCAGAGAAGAGCCTAATGCAAGGCTTGAACTCACCAACTGTGAGATCATGACCTGAGCTGAAATGAAAAGACAGAGGCTTGACCAATAGAGCCACCAGATGCCCCTGATTTGCAAATATTTTCCCTGGTGACACAGATTTCCTTTTGTTGGTCATTTACTTTGTTGTACAAAAGCTTTTCAGTTTGATACAGTTCTCTTATTTCTTTTTTATTTGATTGTCTTTGCTTTTGGAGTCAAATCCAAAATAATAATTGCCAAGAACAATGTCAAGTAGTTAAGCTTCGATGTTTTATTTTAGGAGTTTCATGGTTTGGAGTCTTTATTCAAGTCTTTAACCCAGATTTTCTAACCAGCTGATGTACAATTAGTGTCTCTGGTTTCTTTTCTTGCCTTCCTGTGGGTTGCTTGCACCATTTTGAGAATTCCATTTTGACTTATCTATAAGGTTTATCTATAATCTATAATGAATGTGTCTTTTTTTTAGTAGTTGTTCTAGATATCATATATATATAACATAACATATAAAATACATATGGTTTCATCATTTTTCCAGTTCAAATTAAGAAAGAAAAACATTCTACCTTTATGCTCCCTTATCTCCCTTGTTTGTAATATAGTTACCTTAGAATTCAAGAGAAGGAAGAAGAAAAGGAGAGGGTATTGCATTTACCCTTATTTTTGTTTACCATTTCCTTTCATCCTTATTTGTGTTCCAAAATTCCTTTATTTTCATTTTCTTTCCTTTTTTGGAATTTCCTTTACCCATTCCTTTGGGGAAAGCCTATTGGTGACAATTACTGGCCATTCTGTCATTAAGACCAACCATTGAGCATTTAATTTCATTTATTGTAGTTTCAATTCCTTATATTTTCTATTTCTTTGCTGAAACCGTTTTTTTTTTCACATTTCAAAAATGCTTAGAATTGCTTATGGAGGATTTCTGCTTATTTTTATGATGGATGCTTTGTCAGAAATTCTAATTTCTCTGTCATTTCAATGTTATCTACATTGTATTTTTAATTCATTTTTTATAACTTCTTGGTTTACAGTATAAAAAGTGGTTTTCAACTGAAACCTGAACTTTTTAGTTATTACATAATGACTCCTGGCTCTTACTTAAATCTCTGTTTTAACTTCCCTTCTTTGACGCTGCGTTGGCATGGAAAAGGTTGGGGTGATTCTGCTTCAGTACTGCCCAGTGAAAGCAGAAGCCTGGAATCCCCGCTCTGCACCAACTGGCACCAGAGATGAGGATTCCTTTGCCACTGCCAGAGCGGGCACTCGAGCTGCCAGTTAGGCTTCCACTAATAGTTTCCCGACTGGGAGAGGTAAGAATGCTTTGGTGCTGCTGCCCATGTTGCTTATGCTGACTCTTCTAGAAAGGGCATTAGCTCCATTGTAGCTGGGCAGTGGTGAAAACCCTAACTCTCCCCTGGGCCTCCTCTCTTAACCTCCAAGTGTGACAGGGAGAGTTGCATCCTTACTACCAAATGGAGAAAGATATCCCAGGCTCCCCACATGAACTCCACTGACGTCTTGGAGGAAGTCATCTTTGTCCAGTGGATATGAAAGTCACAGCATTCTGCTTGACATCACCCATCTCCATCTTTGTTAGTTGGGGGGCTTCATTACAAGCTTATAAGGATTGACATTTGAGCTCCCCATTTGGTCTTTGCTGGCATGGATTGGAGAAGGACCATGTCTTCCTCTCTGACATCTTGGTAAAGTAGATATATTATTTTCCAAGAGTTCTGTTTGTTGGTTGGTTGGTTGGCTTATTTTTTCTTGTCTATCAAGGCTTTCCTTTCCTGGTCCTATGGCTAGACAGAGCAGGCTTTGAGAATTTTTTTTGCCTGTGCATTTTAACATTTCCAGTTTGCCAGCTTCTTTAGCTCCAAGTGTGAGATAGATGAGGTAAAAGGAAAACCCGAGAACTCAGCACTATGCTTATTTGAGTGTCTTAGGGCTTCTAGTTGGTCCTACTTTTCTTTCTCTTCTGAGTCTTCTTATGTTTGTTTTAGATGTATGTATAGAATTTTTAGTTGTCCTTAGAATAAATATCTTCCCAGAGCAGATAAGTCCACTTAAAAAAATCCCATATATGTTTAAAATGACCAGGGGCGCCTGGGTGGCTCAGTCGGTTAACCATCCGACTTCAGCTCAGGTCAGGATCTCACAGTCTGTGTATTCAAACCCCGCATCGGGCTCTGTGCTGACAGCTCAGAGCTTGGAGCCTGCTTCAGATTCTGTATCTCCCTCTCTCTCTGCTTATCCTCCACTCATGCTCTGTTTCTCTCTGTCTCAATAATAAATAAACATTAAAACTTTTTTTAAATAAAATAAAACGATTTGAATCAAATATGGAAGGCTGAAGTCATTATTCTGAATCACTAGTGTTCTGAAAAACAAAATGAAACAAAACAAAAAACAGGTTTGAAATTAGTGTGTGGGTCATGGGGAAATTTTGGAAGGTTTTTAAGACCAGGGGTAAGAAGGTCAGATTTCCACTAGAGTGAGATAGCAGGGCAGTGTGCCCTCAAACAAGGAGATACCAAAAATCTGGGTAGGAGACTCACTACAGCACAGACACAAAACACTGAGGGTCTCAGCCATAGACAGCCTCTGGGAGAAGAACAGATCAACTAGGAAAAAGACAGTGGGCTTACTAAGACAAGTAATGATTGGATAAAAGAAAGGAAGGATCCAATGGTGAGGGAAAGAACTTCAACTTATTCATTTATTCCATGAGCATTTCTTAAGGGTCTCTTCTGTACTCTGACTGGACTCTGGGGACACAACTATAAATTCAACACAGTCTTGCCCTTTAGAATATGATTGTGCCACAAACATAGAAGCAAATAATTACAGTGTGAGTACTCCTAGTTTAAGTTGTTGTTGGTGGTGGTGGTGGTGATTTTGGTGGCATAGATTGTTGTTGTTGTCATTGCTGTTTTAACCTCCATAGCTAAGAGTTTAAAAGGTACAATAGCATCAATTCATTTCTAAGACAGACTGCCCTATTGTTTGAGGCAAAATATCAGAGCAAGATTTATAATCCTGTATGTAAAAGTCTGAGTCCTCTTCTGAAATACAGATGTTTGGAGCACTGTGATTCATGATATACAACTTGGTCCCTATTTGAGGCAAAGTTATATTCCTATAAAGTTTCCATGAGAAAAAAAAGTGTTGTTATCTAAATATAGATTCAGATTTTGAAGAAACTATAAGTTATTTTTTGTTAACGTGGAAGCAGGTGTGATTTCACTCAAGCACCTGTGCATGAAGATCAGTAAGTTACAAGCCTTGGAAGATGATGAGAAATGTGACGTTCACTATTTGCTACCAAAAGAATCATAAAGCGGAACTTTGTAGGATTTTGTCATACTCAATCCAGAGTGTTTTGCTGCTGTTCCACATGTGTATTGAAAAATGAATATCCCAAGAAGCATGGATGGTGAAGAATGACGTTCTTCAGGTGTGAGGGCTGTAAGGGAAAACTGCATGTCCACAGCTGGAGCTTCTCATTTCCATGAGTGGACTTGATGCTGGGGTTGTCAGTAATCCTGGGAAGATGTTACACATGGACATGAGGTAAAGAGAATTCCCAGGAGCTGGACATGAAATCTGAGCCAGGGGCACATACAGAAGCTGCTCTTTTATGGAAGTGGCTTGGCCTCAAGTCTAGAAGCATGGAAGGACCCAGCCACGGAAATGCACTGCAGAGAAGCCTGAACGTGGGTATGACTGAGTGTCTGACTATCGTCAAAGTTCTACTCTCTTTCTGTTACTCCCAATGTATTCTGTAGGTACATAGGCTGTAGCTTTGCTTAATTTGTAGAAAATCAGGATATGTATCTGATTGATGTTTGGGTAGCATCAAAAAGTAAGGTGCAAACCCTGGTAACCCAAGGCCAGAATGTCACTTCACTTCCAGGGTTGATTTCCTAAATGAAATGGTCTAAGCATGAGCTAGATGCTATATACCTCTAACTATGGTGGGGAGGGAAGCAGTTATTGAAAAGTTAACCTGGAAGGTGTTGCTGGCAAATGAGGTAAGTCAAGAAATGGCCCAGAGGTCACAGAAGAGCTGATGCTCTCTTTGACTAACACGGCTCCTATAAGAAAAAATATCATCAAGTACCTTTCTTTCCTTTTAAATGTTTTAAATGTTTTTTATTTATTTTTGAGAGACAAAGACAGACACTGCAAGCAGGGGAGGGTCAGAGAGAGAGGGAGACACAGAAGTCAAAGACAGTTTCTAGGCTCTGAGCTAGCTGTCAGCACAGAACCTGATGCGGGGCTCAAACCCACAAACTGTGAGATCATGACCTGAGCTGAAGTTGGACACTTAACCGACTGAGCCACCCAGGAGCCCCCATCAAGTATCTTTCAATTTTCGTATAATGGTAGAGAAGAATTTTCTCACCTCCTTAAAATGAAAGCCACACAATTAATTTACTTATCTCATACTTTAAATAGATCATGAGAATCTACAGACAAATTTAAGGCTCACAGAGATTCAAAAGTAAAAGGTGAACAAACCACAAAAAGAAATCGAAGTAGAAATATCTCAAAAGCTATTTAACAGAAGCAATGGCAATGTCAAGCTCTCCAACTGATGAGCAGTCTATCCTTTTACTATAAATAATTCTTTTTGTTTGTTCATTTGTTTTTTAAATATATATATTTTTATTTTATGTTTATTTATTTTTGAAGGAGAGAGAGACAGAGGATGAGTGGGGAAAGGGCAGAGAGAGGGAGACAGAATCTGAGGCTGACTCCAACCTCTGAGCTGTCAGCACAGAGTCCGATGTGGGGCTCAAACTCACAATCCATGAGATCATGACCTAAACCGAAGTTGGACACTGAACTGACTGAGTCACCCAGGCACCCCTATAAATAATTCTTCTAACCAGCAGCCTTCATTACTATGCTTCATCATGGAGAATGGCACATAACCCAGTACCAAATTTTGCCGTTGACAATATACAATAGACTGATTATTGTCTGCGTAATTCTATGAAGTAAAACTGCAGAGAACCTGATGGCCATTTGATGGCTCTTTTAGAACTTGACAGTTGAGCTAGCTTTTGTGTGAACTAAATAACTACTGTGTGGGGGAGAGTAGTGGGGACCTTTATAAATTCAAATGATTGACAGTACTGTTCAAATAGAAGAGTATCATCCATGTACGGAGGGGATTAAAAGTAGATTTGAGAAGTCCCTAGCAGCATTCTCAATCTCAAAATAAGAAAAATACCCAAAAAAATGTAGAAAAATGAATGCTTTTTACTAATAAAATATAAAATTGGTTAAATTTTTTATAATGTGTATGCTATGTAAACATTGCACTATTTACATGGAAGAACTTATAATTGATCTTTTAAGACATAAAACAGGATTCTCTTTTTTTGCATATGCTGTACCTTATGTCTAGAACATTCTTTCCTTGTGTGTTTAGCTGGCTGAGGATTACTCATATATCCAGAGAATTTCCATTGTCTTCTCCTCAGAATGCCATTCGGGAGATGGATATCAAAATAGACAATGGCCAGAACATATATGACAAGAAAACTCTAACCCACAACTTCTGCAGTAATCAGCTCAGGAAGCCAAACCTTAATCTCTCAGCAATGGGCCCCAAACAATCAGGACTTGGGCATGACTGCCAGCTTCCTTAACGTTTTGCCCTTGCTTCTACTCAGGGCCAGTAAGAAACAGCCAAATATGTTCCCAAAATCGATCACATCAGCTGTTCTGTTTCTAGCTAATGCACCTCCAGATTCCCTATGTCAACAGCCTCCTGTGAGAGCATATGTGAAACCTTCCCTTTTTTTATATGGCTTTCCCACACCACACCCCTCTCTGCCATTGAGTTTCTGCCAAGCACAACTGATAATCGCTGAACCCCTTTAAAATAAGTTTAGAGTAAACAGCTTGTGTATGTTCTTATTTGCATAGTTCATTTATTTCCATACATCCCTGCCTTTCCTCTTCCTAGCATCAGTACCAAAGGACTTACAATTAAGTCATCTTCACAAATAAGGCTGGCTTTTGTCATAGACTGTGATGTTTCTCACTTTAATTTAATAAAGATTCAATATTAATTTAAAAGATCTGGTCTATATCTTCATTGGAGTATTTTAGTTTTCTGCAATAGATTCTGTATCTATTTTGTGAGATACACACCTAACTATTTCAATTTTTGGTGCCATAGCATATTGCAGTTTTCATTTCAATTCCAAATTGTTCATTTATACGGAAATATGATTGATTGTGTCCTGTAACTTTTCTAAACTCATTAATTAGTTCAAGGAGTTTTTATAGATTTCTTAGAGTTTTGTATGTACTACCATAAGATACTAGAGTGATTCCGATTTTTTGATGGAATCCTTACTGATTTTCAAGTCAGATGTGAGAGAATGTATTCTAGCCAATAAATTTCAAGTACATGTAGAGCAATAAATGTTTAATGAAAAGTTCCTTTCTCTATGTTCTTTTCATTTCTCTATGGTGTTCTTAGAGTTTCAAAGATATATACTGTGCTTATGGAATGGAAAATTCAATATCAATATTAATATCAGTATACATTCTCTCCAAATGATCTATAGAATTAACTCAATTCCAATCAAAATCCCTGAAGATTATTTTGTAGATATCAGCAAGCTTATTCTAAAACATATATGGAATGACAAATGAATTAGAATAGCCAAAACAATTTTTTAAAGAGGAACAAAGCTGTAGGACTCATACATTGCTGGTGGTAATGAAAAATGGTACAACTTTGGAAGTTGTTTGTCAGTTTCTCACAAAGTTAAATATATAATTACCATATGACCCAGCACCCTGCCCCACAAATATTCACTCAAGAGAAATGAAAACTTATATTTACACAAAAACCTGTATGTGAATGTTTCAGCAGCTTTGTTAACCATTGCCAAAAGCTGAAAACAACAACATGGCCCTCCAGCTGCCGAAAGGTTAAAAAAGTATGATACATCTATTAATGGAATACCACTCAGAAATAAAAAGTAACAGATATTCAACAATGTAGATGAATCTCCATGTATTATGTTAAGTGAAAGAAACCAGACTCAAAAGCTACAAATCACGCTCAACATGGTTTCATTTATGTGACACTCTAGAAAAGGCAAACCTACGAACAGATCGATGGCTGTCATAGATAAGTGATTGGGAAGAAATTGGCTTCAGAAAGTCATGTTTTGAGATTAAAGAGGGACAGCTACACCAGTGTTTATAGCAGCACTATCAACAATAGCCAAATTATGGAAAGAGCCCAAATGTCCTTCGACTGATGAATAAGTAAAGAAATGGTGTATAGAACATTACTCAGCCATCATAAAGGATGAAATCTTGCCATTTGCATTGACATGGGGGGAGCCAGAGTATATTATGCTAAGTGAAACAAGTCAGTCAGAGAAAAACAATTACCCTATCATTTCACTCATACATGGAATTTAAGAAACAAAACAGATGAACATCAGGAATGGGAAAAAAAGAGAGAGAGAGACTCAACTATAGAGAACAAACTGAGGGTTGATGTTGGGGATGTGGGCAGGAGATGGGCTAAACAGACGATGGGTATGAAAGAGGGCACTTGTTGTGATGAACACTGGGGGTCATATGTAAGATGAATCACTAAAGTTTACTCCTGAAACCATCTTTACACTACATGTTAACTAACTAGAATTTAAATAAAAATTTGGAAAAAAAAAAAAAGGAAAAACCCTGTGGATCAATGAGTTGTACGAACTGATGTGACTGACACTTAAAAAGACAATACTGAAAAAGAGGGTAGTGGGCTTATCCAAACTATTGAAAAACTGGGATTATTTAAGCTTTTAAAATATCATTTATGTATAAAATATTTATATACAACTTCTGAAATTTGATACTAAATCACTGAAGACTTTTTATGGTCTTGATATTTTTAAACTCTGCTTCACATACCATTATATCAATAACCCTATTTAGTGTTACCATTCTACATGCTTTTGGATATGGATATTATTAAATTTTGTTTTAATTTATTAAAAATACATTCAAATAGTTTTATATTTATATAGAGAGAAAAACTAAAGCTAAAAGAAACTTTAGCTTTAATGGCTAATTTAATTGGAAAGCTCAAAATAGTCAGCTATCCACCTATGCTAAATTAATGTATCTTCTACTTGGGATTTATAGAGGTGAATAGATAAATAAAACCTGTACTTCTCATTATTCTTTAGTTCTTATTATGGGAGGACTGGATTATATGGATCTTAGGACAGATTGAACAGACAATCATCAATGTTTTAGAAACAATGAAATAAATTGACTTATAGATAGAGTTATTTTTAACAGAGCCAGAAATATTAATAATTCAGAAGAACTTCTCAAAAAAAAAGAAACATTAAAAAATGTTTTTTAAAAAGCTCAGTCAGTTAAGTGTCAAACTTTAGCTTAGGTCACAATCTCACAGTTGGTGAGTTTAAGCCCTGCATCGGGCTCTGTGCTGGCAGCTCAGAGCCTGCTTCTGATCCTCTGTCTCCCTCCCTTTCTGCCCCTCCCCTGTTTGTTCTCATTCTCTCTCTCTTAAAAATAAAGAAATGTTAAAAAATTTAAAAAACAATTCTGAAGAACTTCTTCACACTATTTTTTATCTTATATGTAGGCACAATGCTGATTGGGACTGGGTTTGGCAGAGGTAAATGTGGAGAAGTTGTCCAGAATATTTTCTTTCTTTTTTTTTAAAGTTCCATCTTTAAAAAATTTTTTTAATGTTTATTTATTTATTTTTAGAGAGAGAGAAAAAGAGGTAGAGAGAAAGGGAGAGAGAAATCCTAAGCAGGCTCCACACTGTCACCACAAAGCCTGACATGGGGCTCATTCTCAAGAATTGTGAGATCCTGACCTGAGCCAAAACCAAGAGTAAGACACTCAACCACTGAGCTGCCCATTTGCCCTTATCCAGAACATTCTTTAAGTAAAAAGCAAAATTTAGACTAGATTCAGGCCTTGTCATTACCCATTACATATGTCTTTCTGTTAGTAAGCAAGTGCACTACTACTATCTATTTGTCTGTAGGTATCACATATGTAGACATCATATGAATAATTCTGATGTGGTATATGCTTTTCTCCAGATTACCACAACTTTAAATACGTCAAACATCAACTTTAAATATATATAAAGGATTTCTTAATTATAGACATACTGATTCTTAACAAATAGTTTTATGAGCTGTGATTTTGCATGTTAGGCATGACTATAAACAAATGGCCCTGTACAATAAAAGTAGTTTTTTTCATCTATTTTTTTAGTTACCCCTAAAAAAAATAAAATGGAAACCTCTTCCCACAGGAAGCAAATTTAGTGCATAATTCCTAAATCTTTTTAGTCACTTGTACAAAGTACATGACAAATTTTGAAATGCCTTCACCTTGCTGAAACTGATCAGCAAGGTCATGGGTCGTAAGACAATCCACCAGGGCAGCCACATAGATAACTTGTGTGTGCACAGCAGTCTTTTGCTGTGCAAGATGATAGTGTGCAACCAGGATGGGCTGAGTTGAGTCTTCAGCGACAACAAAAATCTCAAAGCAGTCTATCTATAAGTGTAATACCGATTTGGCGTTACATAAGCTTAAATATTACTGAGGCAGATGGATTTCCCTCCTCACTAATTGTCCTATTTGGTAGTTCAGAGAGGGATATATAATCCATGGAAAATTATAACACAATTACAGTAGGTTGAATAATGCCTCCCAAAGATTCATGTCCACCCTGGACCTCGGGTAGTGACACTCATGTCCAACCATTATGACTTTGTTTAGATATAGGGTCTTCATAGATATGATTAAGAGACAGATGGAGATAAGGTCATATTGGATTATAATGGGCCTTAAATCCAATGAGGGTACCACAATAAGAGACAAAAAGACACAAAGAAAAGGTCACTCGAAGTCAGAGGTAGGTAGATATTGGAGAAATTGGCCAGGAGCTAAGCAATGCCTGGGGCCACCAGAAGCTGAAAGAGGTGAGGAACAGATTCTTCCCTGGAGCCTTTGAAGGAACGTGGTCCTACTGACACCTTTGTCTCGGCCTTCCAGCCTCCAGGATGGTGAGCAAATTAGGACACCACCGTGGTAGTAACTTTTTAAGGAAGCCCCAGGAGCATAATACAACCATACAACAAAAAGAGGAAAAGCATTTGGGCTGATTGCAATTATTGTTTATGTATCTTTTAAATTTTTAAAAATTTTAATTACTCTGAAGCTATCCTTTTTTTACGGTGAATATCCAGATGTCAAACTTTATAACTAGTTTCACCATTATTTCCACCCCTGTTTTACTGTATGATTAGTTTAGATAACTTGAACTTCTCTCAGCAAATTACTTTCATTTCTGATAGGCCAAAATGACCCAGTCTAATTCTACAGTAAAGTAAGCAAGGTATGTGAAGAAACCAATATTTTAGAAATAAGAAAATACTTCCCATGAACAAGGTTACTCTTTTTGTACTCTCTATTCTCAGACTGCATTAAACATTGAATTTATTTAGCATAAAATATATAAACATAAACAATATTATTCTCTGTCTTCCCCTTCACATTTAGCTCTTCTTTAAGTTGCTAATGCTTGCTATCAGTAAATTATCACGTTACACTTGATTGATTAATTAAATCTAAACTCAGCAATTTGACTATCTTTTTCAAAGATAATTTTACTGTCTTTTACTGGAGACAGTTTTCTATATCTCTTAAGAATAGAAAAGCTTCCTATATGAGAAAACTCTCCAGGGACTTAAGCAACATAAAAAGCTCATAAAATGGACAATAATAATAACCTCCTCATGTTTTACTTGGAGAACTGAGGCCCATAAAGATTGGCCTTTATAATTCTAGACCCACTCAGCAGAAAAAAATGCACAAACATTTGAACAGCCATTCACGTGGTTCACAGAAACCTCCAAGCTTCTTTTAAAAGGCTGTGGAGACAACCCAGCAATTCCACTACTAGGTATTTATTCAAGGGATACAGGTATGCTGTTTCAAAGGGGTACATGCACCCCAATGTTTATAGTAGCACTATCAACAATAAACAAAGTATGGAAAGAGGCCAAATGTCCATCGATGGATGAATGGATAAAGAAGATGTGGTATACACACACACACACACACACACACACACATATACACTGGAGTATTACTCGGCAATCAAAAGGAATTAAGGGCACTTGGGTGACTCAGTCTGTTGAGCGTTCGGCTTCAGCTCAGGTCATGATCTCACAATTTCATGGCCTCAAGCCTCGCATTGGGCTCTGTGCTGACAGCTAGCTCAGAACCTGAAGACTGCTTCGGATTCTGTGTCTTCCTCTCTCTCTGACCCTTCCCTGATCATCCTGTCTCTCTCTCTTTCTCTCTCAAAACTAAACAAAACATTAAAAACATTTTTTAAAAAAAGAATGAAATCTCGCCATTTGCAACTATGTGGACGGAACTAGAATTAGTCAGAGAAAGATATCATATGACTTCACCTACACGAGGATTTTAAGATACAAAACAGATGAACAAAAGGGAAGGGACACAAAAATAATATAAAAACAGGGAGGGGGACAAAACCATAAGAGATTTTTAAATATGGAGAACAAACAGAGGGTTACTGGAGGGGTTACGGGAGGGGGAATGGGCTAAATGGGTAAGGGGCATTAAGGAATCTACTCTTGAAATCATTGTTGCACCAGATGCTAACTAACTTGGATGTAAATAAAAAAAGATTACCAATATAATATGATAAAGTAGGGACAATGAAATAACCAGAAGTCAAATGACATAAGAATTTAAAAAAATAATAATAACAATAAATTAAATAAATAAATAAATAAATGTAGAGAGGGGCATCTGGGTGACCTCTGACTTTGACTCAGGTCATGATCTCATGGTTTGTGGGTCCAAGCCCCCTTTTCAGGCTCTGTGCTGACAGGTTAGAGTCTAGTGCCTGCTTCAGAATCTGTGTGGCTCTCTCTCTTCCCCTCCCCCCACTTGTTCTGCTCTCTCTCTCAAAAATATATAAATACACATTTTACAAAAGTATAAATTATGTAGAGAAATGAGCCCTTTCATTTGGCCTTTGTAGCTCTACACGTAAGAATTGAAAATGAATAGTCCAGAAAAATATCTCCAGCACCCAAGCTGAAAGTCAGTAAGGATACTAACAAAGAAGACTGAATCACTCTGGTATTTTTCTGGTAACAAACAGTAGGATAACAGCTGGTTATAAAAAGACTTTTAATGCAGAAACTCTGAGGACAGTCATTTCTAACAAAGTTTCTTTTTGTCGGGGTGAGACGTCATGGTCACATTTTATGGGCCTACTATGGTCAATCATTTAGAATGAATTCTACTTAATCACATCTCTGATTGCTTGATTGTTGTTACTGTTTGCACTGCAGTTTCTTTACTCCAACAAGTAAGATGTCATTTCCCTTCTTTATTCACGTTGGCACGGACCTTCGGGAGTGGAACGCTGGCCTGGAACGCAGTCACTGCCGCACTGCAGTGACGCGTGGCATTTACAAAACATTTCTCATATGCAGGGTTACATATCCAAATTGGGCACCATCTGGGTTAATACAAATAAAGTTGTAATAAATCATTCAACGCACTGCGGAATTTTAGATAAATCCATATGAATTCTTTTTACTTACCACATGGATGTTTTCCAATCGATGTATAGCACTATAAATTCAAGTAAGTTTATTTGTTAATAATCCCATGATTATAGCTTTGTTTGTTAGTTGTTTTATGGCTCATGTAAAAATGTCATCTTTTTATTGCTAGCAAGGGACTCTTGATTCAAACCATTTAATACACCGCGTTTTGTACAGATGGGTTTTGTCCATCCACTGTGTTTCATCACATCTGAATTCCAGGGCAACAGCCATTTTTACAATATGCCTAACGATACAAGCTATGTTGTACATTAACTGAGTTTCACCTTTATGCAATTATGATATATACACGCTCCTTTCTTCCTCTTACAATAAAAGAAGCATCCTTCAGGTTCAGAAAACTTGAAAGGAATGCATTTATTTTTAACTTTCCCAAATATCTTCCCAGAGAAAACCAAGGGAGACACTTCATATACAAAGGGAGAAAATAAGAAAAACATTGGGGTTTTGAGGAGGTGGGAGCAGACATCACTTCCAACTTTGCTTAACTGGAAAGGCATTATAAGGGAGCTTCTTATTTAATGCCCTTCTCTTCCAACCACCTTGACCTCCCAGGAAGCCCCTCATCAGACAGTTCAGAATCTTGCTGAATATTGATTGTGAAAGGATCTGAAAGTAAACTATGCTAAAAAGACAAATAAGGGATAGCACCATCACATAGTACTTTTCTTGGTCCTCCTCTATTCTTAAGTTTGGTGAAATCACTGGTTTATGTCTGTCCTCCCTACTAGACTATAAACTTGGTATCTTTGGAATGGCATGTATTGATCACGTAAAACAACGAAAGCTATTTAACCAAAATGGAAAAGGGGGGGTTATTGTTACAGGAAACAAGGGAATCTCGGGAAACGTAATTGCAAGCCGTGCCTTATAAGACTCACTGTAGGAGTTATCGCTCCTGCGCACAACTGTCTTCTCTTCCCACCCACAGGACACGTCAGCTTTGTCTCATCGTTCTGTTCTGCTTCAGTCTCTCAGTCCTCTAAGGGAGTAGAACAAATGTTATCACGCCAGTTTACAAATGTCTAAGGTCAGACAACGCTGAAATCAGAAGCTAAATTTTTCAAATTTCAGCTGTGTGCCCTTGCTTTGACCCCATAGCTGTGTTCAAAATGTGAGGGACAGTGCTTGAGGAATTGCTATTAGCCAAGAGTTAACTGTGACAAAGGAATGAACAGTGGAGTGAATGCTAATGCTCTTGATCTGAATTTCAATTCTGCTGTGTACTATGTGGTGGGTGGAGGGGTGCATCTCTTAAAGCCAAGCTTCAGTGTCCTCATCTGTGAAGGTAGGGGAAATAATACCTGCCTTTTGCACCCAGAATTTTGGCTCTATCGAATAAAGTAATATAAGAAAGCATTCTAAATTAAAATGTGTAGATACATGCAAACAGTTAACTCCATACACTGCTTTTTAAGAGGTAATAGTTATAATTCTTTGCTGTTACATTTTTCAATCACTTTCTGAAATCCTTGTACCTTTCTCCATCTACCCTCCCATGTCTCAGTCTGAAATCTGGAGAATTTAATTTAATTTCTAACTAGATTTTAACATTTAATTTCTAACTATTTATATATATTTAATATATGTAACATTTAATTTCTAACTATTACATTGTTTTTACTTAGCCACTATTCTTAACTATAATATTCATCAAGAATAGATGATAAGTGGCACCTGGGTGGCTCAGTTGGTTAAGCATGTGGCTTCGGCTCAGGTCATGATCTCACGATTCATGGGTTCGAGCCCCGCATTGGGCTCTGTGTTACCAGCTAGCTCAGAGCCTGAAGCCTGTCTTCAGATTCTGTGTCTCCCTCTCTCTCTGACCCTCCCCTGCTCACGCTGTCTCTCTCTCTCAAAAGAAAAAAAAAGAATAGATGATAAGATGTGAACTGTGGTTCAGTGAATCCCTGTCCACTTAAAGTAAATCAAAAATTTAACTGCAATTTTTGTAAGTCTGAAATCTTTGTCATTAATCCTTTTTCTTTCCTGTGTTTTTTTATTTATTTATTTATTTTTGAGAGACAGAAAGAAACAGCACAAGCAGGGGAGGGTCAGAGAAAGAGGGAGGCACAGAATCTGAAACAGGCTCCAGGCTCTGAGCTAGCTGTCAGCACAGAGCCCGATGCGGGGCTCGAACATACGGACCCTGAGATCATGACCTGAGCCGAAGCCAGATGCTCAACCGACTGAGCCAAACAGGCGCCCCTGTCATTAATCCTTAAACAAAGACTCATACTTCGGATGTCAACAGATAGAATTTATAATGGTTTGTTGATTATTTCCAGAATTTCCAAATGCCTACCTAAAATCATGCATGGATTCATGTATGTATGTCTATATGGGTTTAGTGTCAAATTTCCTTGCTTGTAAGAAATTATACTAAATGATCACTGTTTAATTCCATGAGAAATTGAATTAGTTAGCTAGTAAATTAATTTATTTGAAAGACAATTTCTTTAAAAAACATGGGGCCCATGAATGAAAAAAATGAAAGCATCTCTTGATAGTACAAAGCTGGAGAAACTCTGCATTCTAGTCTTTAAAACAAATTGGCTCTCAGCTGAGCTAAGAGTGTCCTAGAAGGAGGGAAATTATACTCAGAGCCATGTCACTGCAAAGGTTCATACTGCAGGGGCAACTTCAAAATGAAGTTATCCACATACTGCTTCATCAGTAAAATGTTCATCATATCGGAGAAAGAAGTGGGAAGCCGAGTGAGAATGTGCCACAAAAACAGTAACATGTCCTGGTTGGATAGTGAAACCCCCCACATTCATGTGTACCCAGAGCCTCAGAATGTGACCGTATTTGGAAATAGAGTCTTCGCAGATGCAATTAAAATGAGGTCACACTGGGGTATGGGGGGCCTGAATCCAGTACTGATGTCAGTAAAAGAGAGAGATTTAGACACACAGACACACAAGAAAGAGGGCCTTGTGACAAAGGAAGCCGAGACTGGAATGTGAAACATCTGTATCCCAAAGACTGCCAAGGCTTGCCGACGACAGGCAGAAGCTAGAAAAGGGCAGTGACGGATCCTTTCCTAGAGCCTTCAGAGCAAGCCCAAACCTTCATTTCACACTTCTAGCTTTCAACCTGTGAGAGAATAAATTTCTGTAGTTTTAAACTACCGATTTGTGGTATTCATTATGGAAATGCTAGGAAATTAAGGCAGAAGGGTGAAGGATTTTCGAAAATTATGTTTACCAATTAACAATCTCTACTCCTCCGTTTGGACCCACAAGCACAGGGCAGGTGTATTTCCTTGATTTTTGGCTTCCTGTCGGTTTTCAATTTTCCAAAGTCAAGCATGAATCCCTAATTCAGCACACAAATTAAAGTTAGTTGCCCAAACATGATATGCAATTTTCCAAAGTATTTAATTTACTTAGTTCCTTGATTTGTTTACACTCTGAGCATCTGAGTCATTTACTTATGTAAGTAAAATGACGTATTTATACACAATTCTCTGTGCATATGCATACAGTTATGCATTTGTACACAGGAACATGATGTGACTTCCTTTCGCCAGATTCAACACTTTTCTAGAGTCTCCAATAAGACACCAGCCATCAGTTAAACAGCTACTAAACAAAGATCAACTTAACACAAAAATTTACTAGTGTGCAGTGTTGAAAAACATGAAGATTGCACAGAACTAAAGATATATATCTACAAGCACAAATAAATGAGTATATGAAAGCCCCTGAACTGGCTATCTCAAAAAAAAAAACAAAAAAAAAAACAAAAAACATCATTTTCCCCACCAGGTATTACACCAACTTTGGCCACAGAAACCCAGGTAGAATCTGCAGATTCCTTGGCCTCCCCTCCCCAACTCTTATCCAGTAGGTCTGCAGTGTGGCTCAGAAAGCATTACCTTCTCAGCAACCACCTCCTACCTAAATATGAGAATTAAGACTACAGTTATCCTGACACAAGTTTTCAACACGCGAAATGCTCCAGAACACCTCAGACAATTTAAATATAATTGATGAAAACCTTTAGAGCCCCAGGGATACTTGTGACAAGACTAAAGCACATGGCTCACTGGGTCAGGAAAGGACCCAGACTAATATTTAATGTTGATTGACTTGTCCTTCAAAAAGTATTCTGAAGTTCTGATTTATTAATTGCTAAGTTCACAAATACTGAAAAGAGAAATAAACCATGCCAAGCTAAACACTGTCATACAATAATAACTCCAGACCCCGAATCATAAGAAAAGGCACTATTACTGCATCACCATATGTGACCTTATGAAGATAAAATGTAAGAGGCTAGAAAGCCCTTACTCTGTGGCTGCTACTTAATAAATGATCTCTACTTTAAGAAAAAGAAAAAGGTTAAGGAGAAAACTTTCTTTGTACTGTACTTGAAACTTTTCTGTAAATTTTTTATTATTTAAAAAAACACAACTATTGCATTATTTCTGAGACCATAAATAATGATAAGGTAAGGATTCTGCTTAGATACCATGAATATCTTGGTCTATGATCTGGTCCTGAATTCTATAAGCCAAATATATATATGTATATTTTTACATATTTTCAGAAGTGATGCCTATATTGGAGAGGCCAACTCTCATTAATTAAATTCACAAGAGGAGGAAGTATAAGTCACAATGCAATTGTTCAATTATAATTTTTGAAATACACAATGTTTGTGAGCATCACCCATTCAAAATTTCTGATGGGATATTTTCTTCCCACAAGGAAAATATTTAATGGAAGTTCTAACTAAATCAGAAGAGGATGTTGGCTAAACTCGGAACAGAGTTAAGGAATGGTTAATTGCTCACATCATCAAGCTATCTTAATGTATATATATTTTTCCATTCTGTATGGAGGTCATAGGCTTTGACTACAAAAAGAATTAGATTCACATTCTGGTTCAAAACTTTATTTGCCTACTCTTGAACAAATTAATTAAGCTTTTAAGCCTCAATTTCCTCACTCAAAAAGCAAGGATGGTAACTTTGCAAGACTCATTAGATTAAATAAACTAATGCACATAAAACATTTAACACACAGCTTATACTAAATGTTAACTTGTGGTTACTATCATTATTTTGATGGCTAAGTGGGCTGAATAATTGCACTGGAAGGCAGAAACTCCTCCTCTTGTAGACAGGCTTGGGAATATACTGGTAAATTCTTATTCACGCTCTTACTACTTCTAGCCTGCTTAGTAACTTTCCAGTTTGTGTTAACTCACTCAGTATTTCTGTAGATCGGGTTAAAATTGCTGTTGATACACTAGAACTTTAGAAAAGATAATACAAGTGTTTTTTATGAGACGCCTATCCAAATGCATCAAACAGACTAGGGGCTTTAGGTATGTTTGATGAATGAATAATTACATGAATGAATGATTGCTATGAATAGAACTGGGATGTCTTCAAAAGTCTTCAGTACTCACTTATAGTTTATCAGCTAAGACAGTTATTTATATAGTTGTCTAATCTCAGTCCTTACTATTGAATTTTTAAAATTTCATTCACAAATTACAACCTTCGAGCTTTAGGGTTACCTTAAAGATACGAGATACTTTTTGGAAATACAATAGTAAAACTTAGCCCCAAAATTCTATTCTGGGCAACTCCCCTGGTAGTTCCAATGCATGAGTTGTTACCCTACTAAGCTGCAGACCCAGTGTATAAAATAGCATCACAGATCCCAAGAATTAAATACCACTTTCAGTAATACCCAGATTTTCCCACAGGTTGTCACATATACTATATATTGTAAATTCCATTTGGGCTGGAATATCATGTTTAATTGAAGGTTGTAGACTCTATCGTGACTTATATTTAACCATAATAACAAAGGAAGAAGAAAGTATTGTGATTAAGAAATAGCTTGTATACAAATTCCTAGGTATTTAAGATGAATTAAAGTATTCCACTTTTAAAGACTTTAAAGTATAATTGCAAACACTGCAAATATGATTTTAAACTACAATCTTTTTTCCTGTTAAAAAATATCTCTTTTTTCCTTTTGAGAAATTGGCATCAGATCCCTGAACTTCTCTTCCTTTGCCTCAATTCTATTTTACTTTCTGAGCTACAAGGAAAGCGGGCACGGGAGGTAATGTCAGAGAGCCTGATGACAATGATAAGCTTTCCTGAGTGATTGGACACAGCTAATTTGTACCTCATTGTTCCGGGGGCCACACATGAACAATGTGGCCTTTTATAGCTCCCCCTGAACTCACCTCATCAGCAAGGTGAGCAGGCTGGCTACCACTAAAACTCTACACGCGGCAGCCTTAGCTCTGCCTCGGTCAAACCACTTTTTCATTTCCTCAGAAATCTTAATGAGGCTTCTGGATTTGAAAGTAATCCTTCTTTTGCTTTCTGAAGGACTAAAGCTCTCAGGGTTTCCTGCCAAACAGGTTTTGATGGCCAGAGGAAAAAAAAATCCCACTTTTTTCCCCTCGTACGACTAAGAACATCTGGGAACAGAAGCCATGTATCTGACGAAAGAAATGATATCATGGAAGTGTTGGTCTTCTGACCCGTTTGGGGCCACTTTGTGCTGTGGAAATAGCGCTTGTTTATCATCTCATGGACACTCTCAGACAAAGCTTTATGACATTAATTAATATCACTAGCAGTGACCCCTAGGCTCTGTGCTTTACAATTACTATCAGCCAGGGACAGAAAAGCAACATCTGCCAGGAAATATTTATTTATTCAATAGATTTTCTAGAACCCATCACCATAATCCCTACCCACAAAAGTGAAAACCTCCAATAATATAAATAAATCACTTGCAGGTTGTGACATTTAACTGAACACAGTAAACTGAACGATTGCTCTGACTCCCAAAATCACAGCTGCCTTATTATTGGAGTGGTCTTAAAGTAAAAAAGCAAAACATGACTCTCACTTTTCCTACTCCGGTGCCTACCTCCTGGCGGAACACACCAGAGCCATTGAATCTCTTATTGTTCCAAACCCGCGTCAAATCCAGCCCAGTTGTGCCACGCTAGCACACCCACCATTTGTCATGGGCTCGAAAGGAATTGGGTTTTGTTTTTTTAATTAATCATATACACAAAGGAAATGCCATAATCTGAATGATTTGTTTTCTTCAATTTTTAGATATTTTGTCTTCTTTTGCAATCTAATAATTTCCCACTATGAATATTGCACATCCTTCTCCAGTTAATTATTTATGTTGATGAAACATGGCGCTTATTGTGCCTTCTAAGATCCCAAGTTGAGCATGATTTCTAACTATGCAGAGAGGGATTGAAGCTCAAGAGGACTTTGGTTTGTGGAGAATAGGTTAGGTTGGTTTTTCTTTAATTCAACATTCACCAATCCATTTTATCCCTACAAAATAATTCAATCTGTCACTATTATTCTTGTTCTCTGAATGTCACGTCATATACTTAAAAAATCTCCTGCAACCTGTCATCATAGAGGCCACCAGGCAAATTTCAAAAGTCCAGCCTACACTGTGGCTACTTACCAAGTTATAGTGAATGACTGGGGACTACAAATACTCAAGGTTTAAGAATCTTTTTCTTTTTAGCACAAAACTCTTTCCAATCACAATCTCTATCAGAAATATGTTAGTTCTGCTAGAAGTGGTATTTCTAAAATCCCAGATCAACTTCAGAGAAAAAGAATCCTGGTTCTTTGCTTATTGAGAGGGAAAATTTGGAGGGAACGTATTTGGAAGACTCTGTAACTTCTCTTCTTAACATATTTACTAACAAACAGTTAGATTGATTTCTGAGGAGCTGAAAGTCTAGTTTTCTGATAGAATGTAATAAAGGATGAAATGCTAAAAAATAAGGCCATATATTCCACTCACTGCAAACTGAATTTCTAGATACTGTAAGAATTATTAGCAGTACTTACAGATGATTTTGATGCCCTTCCTTAAGAAAAAGAATACAAGGGCAGGAGACCTCTGCATGAATGTGTTTTTACATGCTTACAAGACCACAAAAAGCAGTATTTTAAAAAAGATTTATAAAAATAAAAGGTGAGCTAAGTATCGAGGAGACAAGCAAAAAAAGGAGAATTTCACTGCTACTGAAGAAAGTCTTCATTTTTTAATTTTGATTTTCAATGTGTAGATTTGTTTCATTAAAAAGTTAACTTTCATGACAAAAGAAAAAGAATACACAATTAGACATAAGGTAAACAATATTTAAAGAAAAAAATCACACAAAAGTTATATCTTTAAAATATATGGACATTATCAAAGAAATAGCACAACATTTTACTAATAAATGCCCTGATACACCTCTTTAGTGTTTTTATTTCCTACATTTGGAGGCCGAGTGCTCTTTGAGCATCTCCTCATACAACAATGACTTTTTAAAAAGTGATCATTTGGTTTTTCCTCTAGCTTGAAGAATGAGCATTTATTTTTTATTATTGATAATTTAGAAATTATTTTAGCTTCAAATTTGTTTTGGGTAATTTCAATGTAAATTCTTATAATTGTCATTAAATTTGGTACAAAGCTCCTAATAAATGTCATATATATGAGCTATATGATTGGAATAAGTTGCCAGACAAACTTCTTTTGCTTCTTCTCCATTATTATCCAAATACTTCTACTGTAGGGTATCAGCATATTAGGCAGTAAGAATATTACTACCACTTATTCCCAGTACTAGATTAATTACAGACAGATGAGACTTTGAGCCAATCTAAGTATATCCCACTGAAGCCAATCAAAATGTATTTTCAACTCAACTTTTCTCTAATAAGACTCTCAATGCCCATGGCCATTCCAGTGACCTCCATGTGAGAAGATGGATTTCTTTAGATTTGTGGTAAATGATAAATATCTGATTATTGTCCTGGGAAAGAAGGAAAAATAAATATCAGTATCAACAAAATACAAAAACTCTATTGAGCATAGCTGTCTGGAGGAGAAACATGGAAGATGCTACAACATTCAGTATTTGAACTCCAGCCAATGCTACATTAATAATAGTAGATAAAGAATATTTTATATCTATTGTGCTAAACAGGAATTAAGAAACTGATGCCATGTTTACTATTTCAACATTTTTCAGGTGACTTTACAATTTCTTTACTGGATGTAGGGGATTGGCTGAATGATCTCAATGTCACATATGATTAAGGTGATAAATCTGAGAAATAAAACAAGGTTCCAGGCAATTCTAAGCACTTCTTAAGAAACAAGCAATTTGAAAATTCTCATTCTAGAATTCTAATTGAATTCTAATTCAATTAACAGGAAGCAATTTCTAAGTTTGCAACAATGGAAATAGTGTTTCATCTTCATCCATTTCTCATTGGAAGGGTATTACTGAGAAAGTCTTTTTTCTAAAGAATCCCTCCCAGTTCTTCAAACTGGGTTCCTTTGTACTCTAGATAGAGCACATAGACTTCTGCTTTCAGTTTTTGTTTCATCAAGACTGAATTACTGTCATGGAGGATTTGGGAAAAGCTTTCTCTAGAAGGCTTAATTGGTGGCCTTCAAAAACAATTCAGGAATTTTGACCCTTCCACACCAAATGATTCATCCTATCCAAACAACTGTGTTTGTGTGTTTCAGTGATTACACTCCTGATTTGGTCTCCTGATTTCTAGTTCATAACCAAGGAATCAGTGTTTGGCCCAGTTCCTCATTTTTTAAAAGTGGTCCAAGAGTGGTTCTTAAAAAGGAGTTTAAAAGAAAACAATTAACAACCAAGAATGAAGTTGGCGAGCTTGTTATTAGTGTATGCAGCAGGCGTTTGCCTGTGCCCATGGCAACATCTGTGTCAGTCCTAAGTTTAATTTCATAGCTACATGTTCCAGGAGCAATGATATTCAAGAGTTTTGTAGTGTGTTCATTCTTTCTTCTTTTACACTGAATTTGTTACCAATTCAGTGATACACTGAGTATCCTGTAAAATCGCAGTGATAAGATAGTTATGATTTCTTGTTTCCAAGGACATTGATTAAAGGAAACATCAAAGCATAGATATCTTAACATTTTGTATTGGCAAGCGAACTAACTTTATAGAAACACAAAGATTTCTAAATTCAAAACTATAAAGACTCTATATAATTAATGACCCATTTTACTAGATAAGAATAAAAGCCTTTAAAAAAGATTTCTATAGCCACACTATAAAGTAACCTAGGATTTACAGGACTTAAAATAATTATTAATGCTTAGACTAAATTTTACATCTGTGTATGTGTTTTGTACAGAAAAGGTGATTTATTTCTGAGATATAAAAATGGGATGGAAGCTTTCCCTAGTGCATTTCTATTGTGATCTGGGGGACAAGCCAGCTTCACATGCAATAAATTACGGTGGTAAGTACTGGGATTTATTCAACTCGGCTACATAAAATACACCAACAGCCTTTTCCAAAAAGGACTGAGAGGCAGCAAAATGGCCATAATCTGTGTGTTCTGCTCCCTAAAGTAAAATAGCCATGAGATTGAAAAAGAAGTTTTTCTCTTCCAACTTTGAAAGAAGCCAGGTTTGCCCTAAGTGTTTTCTATAATGCTATGAATGCATTTATCTAAAGTAATTTGGGGCTGCAGTCAACTAAAAAAACAATACCTTTTAAATAAATTGATCATTACTAGAAAAACTAAATGTCTTCTTTGACCTTCAAGGCACTGACACATCCTGCATGCCCCCTTTACATTGTCCCAAGCACAATCATCTCATGGTACTTAAAACTCTGTATTATAATTGCCTATTCACCTGTCTGTTTCTCCCATCAGAGAATGGGAGATCATTAAAGGCAGATTAGTACTTTGTTTATCTTTATTTCACCAGTGCAGGACATGTGGAAAGCACTTGTCAAAAATTTTTGGATGGATGGATAAATGGATGGATGGATAAGGACAAATGGGTGAATGAAAGTAAAATCATCCAGAGATATTCTAGGTTTGAGAACCAAATAATATCCATATTTTAGTCATAGCTTAACATATATTTAAATAGCAATAAAAAAAACTCCCAAAGTGCTTACAAGACTACATATAAAACAAACAAAAATTTTGCGATGTTTCTACTGCCAGGAAAAGATAACTTTGAAGCAAGGTGGTATAAAACAATAGTTGTAGGGCGCCTGGGGGGCTTAGTCATTGTCATTAAGCATCTGACTTCAGCTCAGGTCATGATCTCACAGTATATGAGTTTGAGTCCCTCATCAGGTGAGCCTTGCTTCTCTCTCTCTCTCTCTCTCTCTCTCTCTCTCTCTCTCTCTCTCTCTCTCCCCTGCCCCGGGATTCTCTCTCTCTGCCCCTTGCTCATTTGCACCCCCCCCAAAAACACAAAATAGTTGTAAATTGTACTACTAATAACAACAATAATTCACAATTGTTGGTGGTCTTCCATCCACTGGTAGAGTATTAATTGTTTCTCATACATTTTTGTCTCACAACTCTTATATACCTATTTACTATTGGGGAAACTGAGACAACAAAGAGGTTCTGAAACATTCCTAAAGTCACAGAGTAAGTAGAAGAGCTAAGACTTGGATTCAAACCCTCAGAATAGAGGGTTTGTGTGTTTAATCACTGAGCTATCCTTCTCTTCTGGTAGAAGGACTAAAAGGGAAATATTACCAAATTTTACAAGATTTGACCTATAACACATTTTCTGTGTATGAACCTAAATTACTGGTAATGAAAAGAGAATTACTTTTGGAGCAGAGAAAAAACATCAACTCAAGTATTTTCATTAATTAGAAAATGAACTTAAAATACCACGAAATTGCTTGATATGTCTTTGTAGCAACACGGAGAATATATTTCCCCAAACATCTTTATAGATTATAATCACAATGCAAATACAGAGAACATTTTAGAACAGGGATTGCTTATAGGATTTCACTTTTGTGCCAAAGTGGTAACTTCTTAGAGATGAATGTCAAGGTTAATCTGGAGAATCCCATGGTCAATTAGTCCCACTGTCATGAGTGCACAGGAGCCCTGCCACTGAGCATGTGCATCCACGTTTGTTGGGCATATTGTTCAGATACATTTCTAGTGCAGTGGTTCTTGTTCAAGTTTTACATCAAAATACCCTGTGGAGTATTTACAAATTACACCTACTAGGGAAAGACTATCCTTGACTCCATAAGTTTACAGTAGGGGACAGAAAAAGCCATACAAGCAGACTGTAATGTGCAGTTGAAAACACAAAATATCTTCCCAGGTCTTCATGAATTAGGTAATAACCACCTCAAGAGTAAAGATGTGGAAATACTTCTGTTTGAATTCATACATACCTATGCATTTAAGTATTTTACCTACTTCAGGTAGCAATGTAATTTGATGGAGTATTGGGAGTATGCTTATGTTGCATATCAGATTTACATTTTTGTATGTATAAATTATTAGCAAATAAAAAATAAAAGCAAGACAGGAAAAAGGTGAGCCAGGAAATATGACTCCCATATGGTTGTTGTGACCAACCAGTAATGTCCTCAAAACTTTCTGGAATTCAGTTTGTTAGCTGCAGTTCCAGGGATGAAAACCAACGTAATTGGAGTAAACACTTCTTTTTGTACTTCCATTTTAAATAGCAAAAACTCAATATTTTCTGTAGTGAAACATTATAAATGAAAGCTCTTCCAATAACTCCAGAAGCACCAAAAGAATTTTAGTTACATGAAAAATGCTTTTGAGAATAAGGAAAGGGAAAATACAGAAGAATCTTGAAAGCTACTTTTTTTTTTACCACCACACCAAAATAATAAAGTTCTGAAATATTAACATGTGAAGGGTAATCTCTGAGACCTTTTGCCATCTCCTAAAATGAAGAAAGGTTGCATACATTTTTGTCTTGCTGCTATGAATAATAAGAAGCCGTGGGATTCCTTGTAGCAATCCTGGAATAATTATGAAATAGCTGATTAAGTTCAAAGTTAGTATGGAAATCTGTTCTTTTAAAAGTCTTTCATAATCTATCTCTGAAGAGAGATAATTCTATCAAATTTGAATTAATCCATAGATAATGGCAAGACTATGGCCCACTATTATGTATCTACATATGAGAGATGAATATTGCTGGTCTTCTCAGATTTTATACAAAAATAACTCAGGGCCAGATTATAGAAGGGATTAATGGTAAACAGTACAAGTTATGACAATCACCCCCAGAAAAAGATTAGTCAATTTCAAACCCGTAACTTGACCTAACAATAATAACCTAACCACAGATAATTCTTTGGAGAGTGGATTTTCTAAATGCAGGTCACACAATGATCCCTTCATAGATCTAATAAAACATTTGAAAAATTACCCTATCTGGTATCATTATAAAGTATAATCAGGTCCCAGTATTATCATCACTACTGAAGCCTATAGTAGAATTAATTGTTCTTCAAGTCAAAAATAGACTCTTTATCGGGAAACCTACATTAAAGCATTCCAAAAGTTCCCCATTTGAATAGTTAAGCATATTATTAGTAGTGGTGATATAAGCACTTCTTCATTTTATCTTTTGTTCGTGCCTGTTTTCTATTGTCTCAGTTTTGAGTCCATGGGTGTAGGATAACATACAACCACAGCTGCTCCACATAAACGGGACTTTCTGCATATGAGGATGCATTGTTCAGAAGGTGTATGAAATAATAATAACAGAATACATTTGTACTTTATATAAGAATATCTACGTTAAGGGGGTCAAGTTGTTTTTTTTTCCTGAAGTGTGGTACCCACTTTGAAGTGTATTCTTCACTAGTGTTCAGTATATTCACGTTGTATGCAGCCCATCTCCAGAACTCTGATCTTGCAAAACTGAAACTCTACATCCATTAAGCTCCCCAAACCCCCAGCTGCCTCCCAGGTAGTCCCTTGCAACCACATTCTATTTTCTGTCTATGATTGACACTATGATTTCACTTAGCCTAATGTCCTCAAGGTTTATCCATGTTGTAGTAAGTTGTAGTATCCCTTCTCTTCTTAAGGCTGAATACTATTCCATGATATGTGAATACCCCATTTTGTTTACCTATTTAATCACTGATGGACACTTGGGTTATTTATTCCTTTGGGCTATTATGAATAATACTGCACTGAATATGGGTGTAGAAATATTTCTTCGGGACCCTTCTCTCAATTCTTGTAAGCATATATCCAGAAGTCTAATTGCTGAATTATAGAATAGTTAAACTTTTAATTTTTTAACTAAAAATAGTTTCACTGTACTATTTTTCACAGGGGCTGCACCATTTTACATTCCCATGAAGCGTGCACAAGTTTCCAATGTCTCTACATCCTCACCAACACTTGGTTTGTTTTTTTCTTTTTTCATGAATTAGGCCTTAACTAGCAACCTCAAATCTAATGTTTCTTTATGATTTTTCAAATAATTTATTACACCTGCTGGGAATGAAATATGAGCCTTTTTTCTTCCTACAGGAGAAAATTGTTAATGTTGAAGGTGAGGAAAATAAAACTTTTCTCTTCTTTTTTCTTTTTTGTAAACTTTTCTAGGGGTGCCTGGGTGGCTCATTCAGTTAAGCATTGGACTCTTGGTTTCAGCTCAGATCATGATTTCGCAGGTTCAAGACCCGAGCTGGACTCCATGCTGGTAGTGTGAAGCCTACTTGGGATTCTTTCTCCCCATACCTCTCCACTGCAAATAAATAAATCAGCTTCAAAAAATAAAATCTTTTAACACCTGTGGATAACAGCTCTACCACCCTCCCTCCAAATACCCAGCATGATTCTTTGTACAAATATGTGTAAGGAGGACTAATCTCTTTTAATAAATGAGACAAAACGTTTTCACTTCCTTCAAAGTTTAAAAATTAAAAGTGAGTTTCAAGATTCTTCAGGCTGAAGGATGAACACTTTTAGGTGATTACTCTACCTAACAAATATTACCTCACTTGGTAACTGCCTTATTTGGCTGTTGTGACAATTAAAGGTATAATCCATGTAAAGCACTCAGAACTGCCCATTGTAAGTTTAATAAGGACTCACAATGATCATTTTTATAATTACCTGAATATTGTAAAAACCAGTAGATAAGCAAGAATTATTAAATGCCTAACCATATCCTTAACAGTATATCAGGCACTGTATTGAACATTGTCAAAATAAAAATATATCTGCCCTAAGAATAAGTGTAATTTAATTTGAAAGAAAAGATAAGCACAAAAAATATATTAAATGTAATGCAAGGCAGGATTAAAATGCCCCCTTTTGAAACTCTCTTTAGCATCATGACTGTATTATTCTTGTTCTCCTAATACTTCTTCCTAATTTCTTTTTCCTCCACCTTATATAATTCTAACCTCAGTCCCCTAGTCTTGTTTTCACCTGTTCCCTTCATTGATGATTTAATCTGCTCTCATTTCACCACCATGAGGATGATCACAGCCTGGATGTCTCTCTTCCAATATTGCTTATTCAACTACTTGATGAACAGTGAGACGCCAGCACCATTTTGAAAGTAGATCAAAACTCAAGTGCTTGTTTCAATTATTGTTCTTACTACTACTTGATAGCTGTGAAAATCCTTTATTTCTTCTCTTTTATCTGCAAAACAAAACCAAGAAACCTTAGTCTGTAATTTAAAAACATTCTCAATATGGCTTAAAATTAGTTTTTCAGCTCTATCTTCCATCTATAGACTCTAATAAAACCAAACTACATATAATTGTCCTTAAAGAACTTGGACTTTTCTTCTATTATACCTTATCAATCTAGTTTTCTCCTCTCTGAATTGCCCTTTTATTCATCTCCACTTATTGAAATCTTATTAAGACACCAAGATCGAGCTCGAGCTGGGATTCCTGCAGCCTAACCAAAGGAATGTCTCACCTCTCTGGACCTCACAGTTCTCTGCACATATTCTACACCTGTTCTGAGGTATCTTCTTTCTAGATATATGGGACTGTACTAGATTGCCAGTCTCTGACAATGACTTCATTGCCTTTGCAGCCTAAAATGAATGAATAAATGAATACATCAACAGGTGGATGGCTCAGTAAATGAATGAATGAAAGTAAATGTAATTTTTTATAAAAATTCGAGGGAGAGAGAGAGTGCAAATGGGGGAGAGGGACAGAGAGAAGGAGAGAGAGAGAGAGAGAGAGAGAGAGAGAGAGAGAGAGACTCTTAAGCAGGCTCCATGCTCAGTGTGGAGCTCAATGCCAGGCTCAATCCCATGCCCCTGGGATCATGACCTGAGCGAAAATCAAGAGTCTGATGCTCAACGGACTGAACCACCCAGATGCCCTTTATATGTAAATTTTTAAAGGAAAATTGACTTTGTAATTGTATAGAGTGTAGGACACTCCAGAATTAGAGCGTCACCCTGATGACAGATGCACATTATAAGTATAAAATCCAGGCTAGAACTTCCTCAGCAGACTGTGCAAATGATTTAGACTACTGAAAAGATATTTTTATTTTGTAAAATGTTTGTCTCACCTGTTACTTTATTTTACTCAGCTACCTTTGCACATTTCATTTCAGGGTCTAATCCACAGAGAATGTCTTCGCCTTCTCAGGCTGCCATAACAAAATACCATAGACTGAGTGGTTTAAACAACAAAATTTCTGCATTTTTTTAAGTTTATTTATTTGTTTTTGACAGAGAGAGCATGTGTGTGCTCACGCAAGTGGGGGAGGGACATAGAGGGAAAGAGAATCCCAAACAGGCTCTGTGCTATTAGCATGGAACCCGACCCTGGGCTGGATCCCACAAACTGTGAGATCGCGGACCGGAGCTGAGATTCCAAACTCGAGGGTGGGGTGTTAACCTAGCAGGTGCCCCACACAATTTGTTTTTCTCACAGTTCTGGAGGCTGGAAAATGCTAGACCACAAAGTTCTGCAGAGATCAGCTCTTGGTGAGAGATCTCTTCTTGCTGTGTTCGCACAAGGTGGAGAGCAAGCACCCGTCTTTTTTTGTAAGGACAGGAATCCCATCATAAGGGCCCCACCCTCATGGTCTCATTGAATTCTAATTACCTCCCAAAGGCTGCATCTCCAAATACCATCACACTGGAAGTCAGGGCTTCAACTTGTGAATTTGAGGAGACACAATTCAGTCCATAGCAGTGAGGGAGGTAAGGAAATGTTTTGCCTTTCTAACATACCTGTTCGATATCATGTTACGCATAGGGGCATTTGGCAAATTACGAAGTCTCCCTGGGAATTACTAAACAAGTCACACTATATATTTCTATGATTTTTACTCATGCAGCAGTAAGGTAAAAAAATATATATTATATATTATATTATATTATATTACATAATATATATATCATATGATGTTCTGACTGATGTATGAGATCCCTACTTTATCAGTCAATAATTAAGCTACTACATCTTGTAACTTCCCATTAAACTTTACTTACCCAATGTCAGAAACAGTGTTATCATGAAGCTAAAGACACTTCAAATAAATGGCCTCTCACTGGCATGGGTTCCTGGGAGGAGGGGTAGCAAAGTGTCATCATGGTCATATATTTCTGTGAAATTTACAAAAATAAAAATTTTTGGTACGTTTACTTAAAGGCACCCTATGACAGTGCATAAGCTTTGAACCTCATAACACTTGGATGAACCTCTGGGAAGGAGGTGTAAAACAACCACAGAAGACTGGATCAAAATGACTATTCATCAAAAGGTGATCTGAGATGGCAAACTAAACTTCGAGGCTGGCAGAATAGGAGGCCCAGAGGGCCTGGCACCGTGCACGCCTTGTGGTGCTGCAGCCTGTCTCATCCACCCTCAAGCACGCTGCGTGATTCTCTGAAACATTTTACTTAGGTTTTCAAGATGTCTTGTCTTCCTGACACTTGCTTGCATCTGGTTTCCTGATTGGTGCCTTGCTTTGAGACTCCTAGACCAGGTCTTCTCATTTATAAAAATGAAGAAAAAGAAAAAACACATTTCACAGTGCTTGTTATAAACATGAAATGAGATAACGGACCTAGAAATTCTTTGCAAGCTATTCATTTTATGCCTACTCCAGGCCCTCCATGATCTGGCCCCATATGAATTTTCCAGTCCTACATTCTACTAGAGTGCTTTTTGTATAATGTATTCTCACCAAAGTAGGCTGCCTTTCCATCTCTGAACTCAATTAACATTTTTTGTTGGATCTGTGACCATAGCAGAGACAGAAAATCAAGCTCCCTAAGAATTACTTCAAACAAACAATACCTCAGGGTCAGATTATTTTACCTATTAATTCTCTTAAACGCAAGTAACAGAAAATGCCCATGCTTTAAAAACAGTTAACATCATTTTAAAAATCTTTTTTAAAAACCCAATTTATTTAATGAAGCAAGCAAAACCAGAGAACAAAAATATGTCAAAGTCTTCTTCAAAGAAAACCAAATGAAAAAAAGTTACATAGGTCAATTTCACCTCTTCCATTGCTGCAACAAAAACAAAAGTGCTAATAAATATCAATCAATGGTTCATTTAAGCTGTCTTTCTCAAAATCTGGTTTGTGTATGTTTTTGTGTGGTTTTATAACCACATGATTAGTGGCAGAGGAGGGACTTCTAAAGATTTAAATTCTCAGCCTCACCCTACAGCTGCTGAATCAAAATCTTCAGCACTGTCACCAGAGCGTCTGCATTTTAACATTTGTTCCAGGTGATTTTTATGCAAACAAAAGTAAGAAACACTACATTGGCATTATCTACTATAACCATATAGCATTTGTATCAAGTATGAATGTGAGAAATTATTAACATCAAGGGACAGTAAAACCAAACAGGAAAAAAACCCGGAAGAGTTGCTGAAAAGATGTCAATAAAATTCGACACCTTTCTTATTTAAAAAAATCATAAAACCAATAATAGAAGAATGAATCCTCAAAATGATAAAGAATAACCACTTTAATGCAGCATGTTTAAACAGAAAAAAAATGAGCCTAAAAACATTAGCAGCACCCTTATTAATGAACTACACAAAAATATCAGAAATCGCCTATATCACTTCACAAAGTGTGGAAGTTCTGATGTAGACATTAAAGCACAGGATATAAAAGAACTTTATTGGAGCGCCTGGGTGTCTCAGTCGGTTAAATGTCTGACTTCGGCTCAGGTCTTGATTTTACCATTTGTGGGTTCAAGCCCCATGTCAGGCTCTGTGCTCCTGGCTCAGAGCCTGAAGCTTGCTTCCCATTGTGTCTCCCTTTTCTCTCTGCCCCTCTCCCGTTCATGCTCTGTCTCTCTTTCTCTCTCAAAATTAAATAAACAGTAAAAAAAATTTTAAGAATTTTATTAACAAAATTGGAGAAACATAGTTACCATTATTTTCAGAAACTATTAATTCATCCATCAAAAGTCCAAAAGAATATACTGAAAAACATATAAAGTAAGAATGTAACATTGCTTTGAACTACACACACACACACACACACACACACACACACACACACACACACAGAGTCTATATACCAAAAATAAGCAGTTAGAATATTCATTTACTTATTCAATAAACATTAACAGAACACCAAGAAAATCATTGAAGAATCACTGAAGAATATAATAAATATAAAAATGAAACAAAATTTATAGAAGTAATAAAGGAAACAACAGAGTTTAAAAGAGAATAGATACACCCCAGGAAAGAAGAATGAGAAATGAGGGCTGGTAGCATGTGCTCTGGGGCAGAGAGATGTCAGCTCACATCCAGGCTGGGTGACCTTGAACTGACACTTCACCTCCCTCAGCCAAAGACGGCCCTGGCTCAGGAGATTCCCACCTACATAGCAAATGCAGTTAGATTCTTTCAACCTGTCCTCTATCTTAGAACATGTGGGTTGTTTATGATGTTTTTGACAAATAAAGCTTTTAAATTTTTAATTAGCCAGATCACTAAATCTTTTTTATGTGTTTGCCTCCTGGCATTACTTTCCAGCTCTCTCCTTGGAAACTTCTTTTTTTGGCTTCCTTCCTCGAATATTTTCTTTTCTCTGGGATGAGAAATCTTTATTTGTCCATTCACTCTTTCTCAAGAGAGGCTCTTCACCACCTTTTCTTCTAGTACAGATAGAAGTTTATGTTTCGTCAAATTAAAATACTTTTTTTATTGTGATGCCCTATGGAAGGTTTAGGTTGAATTAGAAACTAAAAGATATGTAACTTCTGTTTTTAAAAGTATTTATCAGTATCAAAATCTCTCTCCCTCACACACACACACACACACACACACACACACACGCACACACGCACACTTTACTAGGTTTGTTTTCCTGGATTTATTTTCTCATCTATTTATGTTGTCCTAGTATACACTATGAATTTTGTAAGATAACTCAAATCATTTTCAGAACAAGACACCAAAATAAATAATAATATCAGAATATTCTGCCTAGAGAGCAGTGAGAAGCAATTCTAGCTCTATTCTCAAAGGAAAAACCTTGAAGAGTTTCATTACCACATAACTGTTTATCAAGAGATACAGAAGAGCTTACTGGGAATCCGGATGAGGCTGATAGTGTGGATACTGCCTGCATGGGTACCTCGCTGACCTTTCACACACACACACACACACACACACACACACGCACGCACGCACACCCCCACTATTATGGCTCAGTCTTCAAAAGACGTGGGTTGAAATCCTTTTTGAGACTAACTTTTATGGTGTTGTAAACATTTTATGGGCTTTTTAACATTCATATTCTTTTCGTTTCTTATGCAAAGTTAGCATTTATTCACAATTATCTAATTATGCTTCCTTATGGTTGACTCTTTGGTAGGAGAATATTAATTCCTCAGTCTGTTGCTCTGATCATTGGTATCATCCTTAGTCACTGTGTTTGTGTGTTCTCGTTATAGTAGGAATTCACATGGGGGAAAACTTGGACCAGTACCAGCCACATTAGGGCAGTCCTCTAGATGTATGAATAAATTGGAAATAACCATTGCAAGTGTATGTTGTTAGTTTCAGTGTGCATTCTGTTATCGGGAGGGGTCTTGTTATTATAGCCCCTGAGCCTTGCATCCCAGGAAGGCATATGTGACAGCATTTGATAAAGGGGGACAGTCAGACCTTTCGGCCTGTTCAGACCTGCTCAGGCTCCTCAGACTATCTGTGGCAACCAGCGTGTCTCCATGTAAGTGGGGGAGGCAAAGAGAGCTCAGCCAACAATGCCCGTCTGTTCTGGCTCAGTTTATCATCCCTGAGCTAAGTAAGCTCTTAAATTAAGCTCAATAGGACACTGAGATCTAAGTAAATTGCAAATGCACGGCCCTCGGGCAAGTGCATACAATCCAGTGAACCACAGTACAATCTGTGGTCCTGGGCAATTCCTTTGTCCATCCCCACACCACATACTCCCCAGTTCTCACCCTTGCTCAAGGCTGTTACTTCCCCTGTAACACAGCCAATGATTTCTAGAGAGACCGGTGAGGCTTTTAGAGAGAAGATTCTCAACTTCCCATGCCTCTGGACGGGAGTCAGGCAGCTCTGGTTTCAAGTTCCAGCTCAGCCACACACCAGCTCTGTGGCCTTAGGCAAGCCACTTCACCTCTCTGGGCCTCTTCCTCCCCCATGGAGTGTGTGACACTTAGAACTGATGTGATCACAGGGGAAACACAGTTTAGCATGGGGACTGTCACCTGAGCACTTAATAGCTGGAGGCTAATATATTCCTCACCTGCAGTGGCATCTGGCCGTATCCTCGCCCCCGCCTCCCCGACTCAGATGGTGAGATGCCCCTAGTGAAGGATTCTTCCCTCACCTCGTGCCCAGAACTCATCCTCACTCATCTCCTCTCTGACCTTCAGCCGTCAAGGAGGCCCGAGGTCTCAGGTCCCTCTCTCCACAACCCTCCTTTTCAGGCATATAAACTTATACTCAACTTCTGATCAGAAAGCAAGTATACAAAACAAAGCAACAGAAACCTTGCTGGCTCATTTTCTGGTCATTGTCACCTTTCTCCCTTCACAGCCAAGCCATTGGAAAAGAGACATGCAAGTATGCTCCATGCTCTGCTTTCTTAACTTTTATTTCCCTTCAACCCAATCTGGCTTCCAATGCTATCAGTTCACTGAAATTGTCTTTTCCAAGGTCATTAGTAACTGACAAGTTACCCAAATCAGTCCTCATTTGACCTGCCTTTTCTCTCTAAAATAATCTCTCCCTCCACATTCTTTTCAGTCTGGTTTCTCTCCTTGCTCTTGGATCCTTTTCTTTGGGCAATTGTCAGGTGACTCTTCCTTGACACAGCCCTTAAACACGATGCTGGTCTAGCCCTTCCCTAGCACTCCTCATTTCTCCCATTCCACATTCTCCGGGGGCAGTCATGCCTCCACACACATCCTCAAACTGTGCCACCCTGGCCTGCCTCCCATCCCAAAATGGAAATGTCCTCAGATGTCGTCCTGGTGGCTTTTCTCAAAGGCAAAGCCATGTCCACTATTGTCCAATAGACACTTGTACCATGGCTATCTTCGTCATCCCTCCTGAATGTGTTTCTCCCCTTCAAGTTTCTCTTGCTGCATGGTACACCATCACTTAGGAGGAGCTTTGCTCTAATTAACTCCTACCCTTCAATCTCTCGGATCTCAGCTCCAACATCATTTCCTTAAAGAAGTCTTCTCTGTCTCTAGCCTCTCTCAGAGTTCTATAGTCTCATTAGCGCGCACACACACATACACACACACACACGCACACACACACACACACACTCACAAATGTGTTCCTTCTCTATCATAGCAATTTACATTGAATAGGGTGATTATTTAATTAATACAAATCTCTCCAACAGAGTTATAAAATTGAAGAAAAAAATCATGTCTGAAGATTATAGTCTAGCCTCTTAACGTGGTTTGGAACAAATCTGCTCAGATACATAAAGGACAAGTGATTCAATGCAGGAATCAAAGAATCATCCCTCACTTATGCATCAAACTCACTTATCATATCCTATAAGCTACTAAGTCCTCATTTTATTCCCTAAATATTTCTCAAAATCTCTCTTATCTTCCCTGGTCTCCTTCCAAACACTTTTACTTAAAGTCCAAAGTATATCTCATCAGTTTGGCAACAGCGTCTTCATAATATAAGTGTAGGATGTCATTACACAAATTCTGCATCCTGACTGCCCATGTTTATATCCCGATTCTATCATTTTCTAGCCATGTGACCTAGGACAAGTCACTTCACCTCTCAGAGACTCCATTTCCCTGTCTATAAAATAAGACCAATAATGAAATTGGTCTTGCATGATTATTATGAAGATTAAATAAGTATTACATGGCAATCTCTTCAAGAGTGCCTTGCCCAGAGTAAACAGTAAGTTCCAGCTCTTATTTTTATTGCTATTGCTTCTTGTGGTATTGTCATTTCCAGAATAACCTCAACCAGCTACTAGAAACTCTAACATGCAAATCCTAGAATATGTCACTGCCTGAACATCCTCTAACTAAGGATGTGTTTGTGTGTAGAAGGCAATACAGAATCTAAAATTTAGATGGTTTTGTTAACAATATTACCTCTATCTAGAATTATTCCCTCATTTTGCCCATCTGGTAAAGTCCTTATTGATTTTTAAAAATGATCTCATTCATCTTCTCCATAAAATCTGCCTCTACCCTAGGCAAAATCTGGCATCTTCCTTCCCTCCACAAATAGCCCTGTGATCTTTCTTTCTTCCATATAGCACCAAGCATAATTGTTTTGTAGTCATCTGCTGACTTGAACACAACTTTCACTGGCTGTGAATTCCTTGAATCAGAAATTGTATACAGTCACATGTATGCATCCAAACTTTGAATATGCCTGTTACATAAGTAGAGTTCAATAAGTATTTGCTAATTGAATAGAATAACTATTCATTGCTATTTAATATATTGTTTTTGGTAAAGGAATTATCATATATATATGTATGTGTGTGTGTGTGTGTGTATATATATATGTATATATATATGCCGTTTTCTACACGTGTCATCAAAATAATAGTCACCACTTTAGGCTGATGTACAGAGTACTCCCTCTAAGCAGGGAGCTAGGTGCATCCAGGCCATGGGAAATTTCTAAGGTTTGCTTTTTTCCCTTCTCTTTACATTGTTCTCTTTCTTTTATTTAAAAAAAAAAAACTCCATCTTACAGGCTCCATATCTCTCTCTCACTGTACACCTCTATTTTAAATTCTCACTTACTCTGATCTAGTCACCTCCATGGTCATGAGTCTGGTCATGGGTAACAAAGAATGTCTTTTTAGATTATCTCCAAGCGAGTGCTTAGTGTTGGAGCCTGAAAAGAGAAGAAGCAGCCTGAAATTGCTGAGCTCTTATATCAAGTATTTTCATAAAACTTTATCACATTCCACAAGTTTATTTGTTCCTCAGGGATCATATTCAATATTTATGAAATTTCTTTCAATTAGTATCATGTAGTAGAATGTGATATTGCTTAAGTTTTGAGTAGTGATGATATTTTTACTTGTATTTATAATAAATTTATAATTTTTTCTATGAAATGTATAATACTGTTAAGTGTAACTATTTCAGCAGCGTCTCTGTAGGACCCCATCATCAAATCAGCTAAATGGCAAAAATGCTAAGGTGAGGTCATTTTAAGTCTCTGCTTCAAATCTTCAAGAAGTTGTTTTTAAGCATTATTTTACAGATTGGTCTGTAGTAAGGAAGATAGTCTTCAGCTTTTGCAGTGTTGCTAAAATAATTTTAATCAAAAAGAAACTGATTTTGCAACAACAACATAAAGATACCCAGAGTTCAGGGGATGTTAAACTTATCTAAGAAAAAAAAATAAGTGGGGAGATGCAGTAAGTAGTCAGTCACATAGAGTCCTGGCTCTGATTCAGAAAGGTTATCATAAGTTTCTTCTTGCTACTCCAAAGGGAATGATTTTCATGTTTATTTAGAGAGGTATTACTGTTAGTGAGAGTGATATTAAATTATGCTATATTTCTTTTTTCTTTTTTTTATTTGAAGCTACTTATTTCATTGATGCCTGTGTGCTTAAATAGAGGCCTCGTGTAAAAAATAATTTAGTAAAAAGCAATATTCAGATTTAACCAGTGGGATAAAACACAAGCTTTCCATTTTGTCATATTGACAATAGATGGTATAACAAGAACACCATCTCCCATCTGGATAAGAGCTCACCTGAGCGAAAACAAAGTAATAACAAGAAAATAAGAAGCCCCCGGAGTGTGAACTTAGAATCCTAACCTATAAAGTGATAATACTAGAATTATTTACGTCCCTGACTTTCAACAATTTTTCCTGCTCATTCCGGCTTGCCTTTCAACAGTACTTTGCAGACTGCAGCAGTACATTAATGATTTTGTTTGTCAGACCCTATTGTTGCTACTCTTTTTGATCCATTTTCTTCTATTCTGAGTTCTCAGTGTATTATTTTCATACTTTTATATTTTTATATTTTATTGATGGGTCGCTTTGAATTCCCACTAAATGTTGCTTTTTTAACTTTTATTCACTTGCTTGCTTTCTTGTGGAATTGGTTTTTACATTTAGGCTATTAATACAGATTTTCAGGCTCTCACTTAGTCTACAAATGGGAACCCCTTCAAGGAAATGTGGTGAAACAATAAATGTGTGGCCTGTGGAATAAGTCAGACATGGACTTGAATCCTCATTTCATCTTTTATTATCAGGAGGAAGATAGATACTTAACTGCCCGAGCTTTGCCCTACATTGCAGTTTTATGTTGAGATGAAGATTCCAGGATATCAACTACTTACTGCACACAGATGCAGGGACTATTACTATTATCATGTCTACTATTTCATTGCTGTTTCAGTGACAGGATTCTATGTGGATCTAAATGTAAAAAGTGAAATTTTAAGGCTTCCAGAGGAAAACAAAGAATATTTTCATGACGTGGTAGCAAAAGATACTAACTTAAGGAAAAGACTAATGTATTAGGCTTTAGTAAAATTAAAATTAAATACTTCTATTCATAAAAAAGCTTAAGAGGCTGAAAAAGTAGGGCTCATACTCATAACCTACTATCAATTTTAACACTATTTAAGAAACGGACATACAAGCTAATAGAAAAATTGGCAAAAGACCTCACAGAAAAGGATCCGAAATGGTGAACAAGCATATGACGAAGTGACCAACCTCATTTGTCACTAGGCAGATGTAAATTCAAGCCACAGTGAGATGAGATACTAGTATATAACCACCTAGAATGACCCATATTAAAGACTGGCTGGGAGCGGGGGGGGGGAGCAGCAAGGCGCCTGGGTGGCTCAGTAGGTTAAGCGAGTGACTGCGGCTGAGGCCATGATCTCAGATCTGTGGGTTCAAGCCCCACGTCGGGCTCTGTGCTGGCAGCTCAGAGCCTGGAGCCTGCTTCGAGTTCTGTGTCTCCCTCTCTCTGCCCCTCCCCTGCTCACGCTCTGTCTCTCTCTGTCTCAATATTAAATAAATGTTATTTTTTTAAAAAGTGACAAAGAGGCACCTGGGTGACTCAGTCAGTTAAATGTCCCACTTTGGCTCAGGTCATGATCTCATAGTTCGTGGGTTTGAGCCCCGCCTTGGGCTCTGTGCTGACAGCTCAGAACCTGGGACCTGATTCAGATTCTGTGTCTCTCTTTCTTTCTACCCTATCCCACTCTCTCTCTTTCTCTCTCTCTCTCAAAAATAAAATAAAACATTTAAAAAAATTAAAAAGAAAAAGACTGACAGAAACCAGTGTTAAGGATAATGAACAGCTGGAATCCTCATACACTGCAGAGAGGAGTGTAAATTAGTCCCAACTGGGAATCTGGAAATATCTGTCAAAATTAAACATATACATCTCCAACGATCCAGCAATCTCTCTCCTACAAGGGCACTGAAAGACTTGTCCAAAAATATTCAAGGTTGTATTGTTTATAATGGGCCCAAACTAGAAAACCTCACATGTTCATTAGTACTTAAATTGTGTAAAACAAGGTGTGGTAAATTTCTACAATGAAATGCTATCTGGAAATAAAACTTGATGAATCACTGCTACATACAACATGAACTTGGCTATGAGAATCACGGATATAACATTGGGCCAAAGAAGCCAGGTGCAAAAAGAATATAAAATGTATGTTTCCTTTTATAAACAGTTGAAAATTGGCAAAACTAAGCGATGGTATTTAAAGTCAGGATGGTGGCTATCCTTGGGTAAGGAGAGAAGGAGGACTGTAAAAGCAGTTGGGGTGGGGGGATTGGGGGAACTGAGTTGTTCTATTGCTTGACTGGGTCATGGTTAATTTGCCTCTACAGGGTTTCTTTCTTTGTCAAATGGATTGAGCCATCAAGCTTTCTTCCCAAAGACAAGTTGTGCTTTGAAAAGAATGAGAACAAATGTAATTTTGGAAGTGAAAATTAAAGTAATCTCAATCACTTAAACACACACACCTACATACACACACACACACACACACACACACACACACACACACACTCCATGCTGGTTTCACCAAATCCCTTAGGTCTCTGGGGAGGGAAAAAAACACCTAGATGACAAAGCCCCACTCATGGGCAAGACATAAATTTGTATCAACTAAGCACCTTTATAAGCAACATCTCATTTCTTTAAAAACATCAGTAAACAGTTTGATAAATCCTGTGGACACTGCATCAATAGTATTGGGTCTTTTAATGATGTCTTTAACCGAGTTGCATGTAAGTGTTATAAAGTCTGGTTAATTAAGGGGTGTATGAGGAACACATAAGAAAAACTGTTTTAAAAAACCTCAACTGGGTGTGATGAGATCCGTTGTTGAGGAGACTCCTCATTAATTGACTCTGTTCTCACAGTTTACTCTGTTCTATCACTTCTGTGATAGAAATTTATATTAAAGATTAGTGCCAGGAAATGATTTGTTCCCCATAAAAAGTGAATCTGTTTTCGTCAATGTAAATTAAATGAATGTCTCACTTTCCCTTTCCTTTGACCATCAGGATAAGTAGAGCCAAAGGAATGTATTTCTTTTACATCAACTTTCTTAACTGTTCACTACTTTGTATTCTGATTTCTATTCTTCTGTTCCTAATTTTATTTTTATTTTATTGTTTATATTTTGTGTAAGTTGCCTCCTAGATAAAAGCAAGAAAATTTAAAAAACATGTTTTTAGACAAATACATAAACACTTTTGTTACTAAAATTGATACAAATAAAAAAAATGTTGCCTTTAATAGAAAATTCTCTGTAATGAACACCCATATGAAAGACAATAATACAGTAAATCTCAAATAGATGAAGCAGGCTATAAAAGCTATCAGTTCTGAAAATGAAGTCTCACAGGCACACTGAATTCAGTGAAAAAAAAAGAGACATTTGACCAGGAATCTCAGCTTTCTATGAAGCTGATCAACAAGAAAGATTTAATGTGATGCTGAATTGATTGATTATTTTTGCAAGAGATACTTGCACTTTAAATTTTGTCTCTAAAAAAATTATAAAAATAAATTTTTATTTTATTAATAAATAAATTTTGTCTCTAATCACTGAATAAAAAATATGAAGTACTGACCCACGTTAATAAATACATGTTTCAAAATAAACATTTAGGAAATCATTTAGCATATAGTAAAATTTAGATAAATGTTAGCTACTACCAAAACTATGGAACTTATAGCAATTATCATAATCAACAATCCAATGGGAGAAGTAATTGTTATTAGGATAACCATCTAAATACAAGTAACTACAATCACTCTGCATGGATGGTTGCCTGTTCCACCAATGGATAAACATAGGATGTAAACGTGTTTGGTCTTTGTTTTTCAAGGCTGCAGTAAATCAGAGTAGGCAGTTAAAATACTGGTCAAAACAATGGAGCTAAAGAAGAGAAAACAATAAAGCTAAAATCAAATCTGTGCTGCTTCATGTAATGATGCTGAATAGGTAAATCATCTAAAATGAAGCTGTTAATTTCTATCTATAGGGTTTGTAGGATAATTAAACATGAACATGTGAATAAGTGACTAAGAGGATAGGAATTTCATTGGCCATGTATCAGTTAGACACCAGTGTTTTACAAATAAATAACACTGCTACACACATGGAGAGGCAAATAAAACAGTTCCTGGGGAGGCAGAACCTTTTCAGCAGAGTTTAATGATCTAAAACTCTGGGGTAATGTTTATGCTGCTTGAGCGTTGGTAATTTCTTACTTGACCCTCTGTCTTTTTTGACCCAGTAACAGCCCCTGTAGCCCATCCTCAGTTTTGCCTATCAGATTATGGACTTTACCTGTCAACTGCTTATGAAAAGCTGACATAAGTCCTTTGGGTTTTCTTCATTCAGCAAATATTTATTGAGTACCTAGTTTACAACTGGCAGCATTCTAGATTTTGGGTGGATAGTCAAGAACAAAACAAATTTTTTTTCATATGGAGTGTACAATTCAAGGAGTGGGACTTAATAATGAAAACACTTTACCTGCACAAAACCAAGGCTGATTGTGATAATAAAGCAATTTAAGAGATGTGAACAAATAGCACAACAATATCTAAATACAATTAGATTTGAAACAAGTGGATTCATTATAGTTGGATGTGGAGGAATCACTGAGCCTGTTTCAATAGATATGAAAATAAATTGCCATCATAATAAAGCATGACAGATTAAATATTCCAAAGATTACTGCCTCAGTATGTATTTCATCCCTCCTGTATTTCTTAGAGTGACATTGGCCCTTGAACCTGGATATATTTATGACTGTCTTAATCAACAGAATGTGATGGGAAGATTTCTGTGAGACTTCCAATAATTTCAGGGACAAAAGTTGGCCCATAAAGCAAGCCCAGTCCCCAGTGGAGAGTCATTCCATGGCTCATTCTCCCTACATACAAACATACACCCTGAAGAGTCATTATTCAGTCACTCCAGTTCAGGATTTGTTGTTAAAGGTGGTCTGAATCACTGTTACACTGATTTTGTTAAGCCACAAGGCATCACCAAGCCTTGATTGCCACACGTGGCATAACCTAGGTCCACTCAGGCATCAGGAGGAGTGTGTGATCGATCAGCTAGATCGAAACAAGGTTGTGTTTGTGCATCTTCATGTTTGGGAGTTTTCACTAACAGTATCAGATACAGAAGAAGAGGTCAAGACCTGCCATGTTTACCCAAGTGTATTTATTTTTATAGCACATGAACAGAGGAGATAAAACAGCATAAGGTCAGGTTGTCAGGTGTAGCTGCCAATTGAATCAGGCCACAGTGCTGATACCAGGGAACAAAGAGAATTCATCATCTCCTGCCCTCCATACCTTCTGGGGTCTAAGTTGTTCCCCCCCCCCCCGCCGAGTACTAGAGGGGGGGGGTTTGCTCTCCCTTTACCGCCACACAATTAGTGCATTCAATCTTAGAACCTATAAGTTTACCTTTTCTCTAATTATTCTTTATTCATATCTAGATATTTTCTCTATTACCCAGGAAATAGACAAGACAAGATGATAGTTTTCTGAAGATAGACTCATTTGGGTTCTCACAGAGATGTGTGGACCAGAAGGAGGTGATGGTGTTAGAGAAAGAAGTTTCTTCAGTGTTCAATAATACCCAAAGTCTATAGATAGTAGGGAGCATGAAATGCTCATCAAATACCATTGGCTCATTGGTGGGTGGTCTTTGTGATAAAAGAAACATCATTGACATATTATATAAGGTCCAGAAAGTAAAAAACATGACACAGACTAGTTTTAATGGTCCAAATACCATGGATGGACCCCAACACCATAATCTGAAAAATTGTCAAAACCATTGTGGCATCATTGATAACCTCCAGGGAAGTGAGAGAGATCAAAAGTCCAGTGTATGCAAACCTCCAGGAGCAAAAAGGGTCTATGACTTCTGTAGTGTGTGCTCCTTCATCATGAAACAAAGGAATTATCTACTGGCAGGAGCCACAACCTTGGCATGCAGCAGTAGCTTCTGTTACAGACATAGAACCCCAGCGCCCAATAGTGATGTGTAGCCATATCCAGTATGATGATAAATCCATTTGTCAAGTCAGAAATCTGGGCAGTGCAGGGATGATCAGCATCTCAGTTTCAGTCAGAGAATGGATTATCATCATGGGCATTTATCTTAGTGACCCAGATCACCCAATCAGCAGCCGTGATTTATTTTCAGTTTGTGGCCTTAAAGAGTGGTGTCTTTGATCTGCCTATCTTTTAAGTGACAAAACAAATATCTAAACCATTAGCAATAACACAAAAGTCAATAAAACACACCCAGGGGAGTATTGGCAAGAGCTAAAAGAACAATCTTAAATTCTGGCTATTTCTCAGAAAATGGAAGCTCAGAGTAGTTACCTGTTTTCCTCCTGATCATAAAAGACAGAGAGATGATTCAAAATCTGCCTCATTGTCAGCAATGAAAATATAGAGCTCTGGGTGCATTTTAAACATCCAAAGTTTGTGCTTGGAACTTGAGAGGTCAGCTGCACAAAACTGAAAATTAACACAAAGCCTTGCTTAGTGGTATGAAGCCATTCTTTCCTCCTGCAGCTTCTGATCCTTTACCCCCTCAGCTACATTACTGCTGACACTACTTGTTCCAGCTTTGGGCCCCCTTAGCTCAGCAACCACTTGGTCTTTTGGCTGAAGTTCTGGGGCTTGCTGCCCCATCATCATTATAATGTCCCTGCTTCCTTCTATTTGCAAGAAAATGAAGGTAGGCACCATTCAGGTGAGTAGATACAACCCTACCTCTCACCATTCAGCCTCTAAACATTAAATAACAGGTTTCTACCTGTTATGGGAGGGCTTTACCCCCACCCCACCACTGAAACAAGAGAATTCTCAATCTAGATCCTGGGCATTTTTTCATATGCCCTAACCCAGCCCATATGGGTCTTCATCCTTTCCATTCTAGAAATCCAATTCTTCATCAGCAACCTATCCTCATTGCCAAAATTTAAAAACTGTATAAATTCTAAGATTTTACTCTAGTTTCAAGTTAAGAGTTTGGTTCTATTTAGACTTAAAATGCTGAAAGACAACAAAGATTCTTGCCTCGGAGACATAGGTCTGTATTACAAAAGCACTAATCAGTGTGTTTGTTTTCAGTTTCCCAGAAGCAAATAAAAGGAGCCATCATGGTTGCCTGTACTTGCAATGGGTTGTGTTGTGGGAAAGAAATAATGAACTTGGGATATTTATCCATATAATAATAGACGGAAGAAAATCATGTTACCTCTTCTGTCAGACACAATCCTGAGAAATGTCCAGGTAAAAGAGAAATCAGAGCTTTGCATTCTTGACACACCTAGCAAGAATGTGTAGGGATGTTCAGGATCCATGACAATTGTTTCTTCCAATAGAAGGCGGGGCGGGGGGGGGGTGGTATCAACATTACTTTGCATTTACATAGAATGAACAATTATACACATTAATGATCATGACTTAGGGCTCTTTATTACCACTGCTATTTGTCACAGTATATTTCAGAAACCTGTACTATCTGGCACGTTCCAAGCAGTATCACATTGGCCCACTATATTGATGACTTCATATATAGCAAATCCAGTAAGAAAGAGGTAGCAGGTACCCTGGATGCCTTGGAAAGAAGTACTTTTCAATTCATTCAGAATAGAAGCATGTGCTTCAGAGGTTGGGAAATAAGCACTAAAAAGATTAAGGAGCTTCTTGAATCAAAGGTCTTCTTAAGAATCTGGTAATCTGGGACACTTTAGGACATGCTCTCCAAAGCAAAGTACAAGTTATTATTTCTTTCACTTCTATCAGTAGAAAAGAAATATAATTCTGAGACTTCTTTGAGTTATGGAGGAAAAATATTCCTTGCTTGCAAATAATGTTTGAACCCGTTTATCAGGTGGTATTGAAGGCCGTTAGATATGATTGGAGCTAAAGAAAGAAATGGCTTGGAAACAGGGCCATTGTATGTTCAACCCTACAGGTGGACCATAAAACCTAGTACATCTTAGGTTACTTGAGTTATCTGTGGTAGAGAACAATGCTGTAAATAGTTTTGTGCAAAATTTAATAGAAGAATTGCAGCACACTTCAGAGAAACTATGCACTGGAGCTCCTGGGGGGAGAACTCCCAAAATAATAAAGTAAAGATTTCTGAAAATCTGTTCATCTATAAAGCAACAATGTCACCAGCAAAAATTTTTCAAAATCGACTTTTCCAGAGCTCTTGAAATTAACCAGAGACCTGAAAAAATTCAAAATATATTCATTAAAGAAAAAAGCAAGCAAATCTTGGTAACAGTAGTGATCTTTGTGGTATTTTAACTTGTTTAATCTCCATTCCCATCTCCCCAGCTCCATAGTAAACTTGAATCAACAAGTTCAAAACCACAATCATCGTAAAACTGGCAGTCTACCATCCATCCATTAGAGGGTCAAAACAGATTTGAAGCACTCCCTTCAACTTCTATTCCCAGAGAATTGTCACTGTTTGATCCATCTTATAGTTGTTCCCTAGAAAAACTTTATTCTCAGAGCTTATCTTTATTTGACTTGATACAAGGCTCAGGAGCAGCCTAGTCCTCAAGGCATTTGTCAAAAACAATCAGTGGCAATTGTTTAACATCACAGCTTCCTGAGGCAATAATATCATTTTGGGGCTAACAAGAGACTGACCGAATAACTTGAAAGGAAAGCTGAAAAATGTGATATCTGTAGAGGATTTTGACAGGCTCCAGTACATTCCCTGGGATCTAAAAGGCCATACACAGGTTCAAGGCCTTGCATGTGCCCAGTAAGGACCTAAGAACGTTGTGTTCTCTACTTTTGCATGACTTGGGGTTCTTCACAAGCAAGTAGTGAAGGCTAAGGCAAATTTTAAACTGCCTGCTGGAGCATTGAGAGAAAACACAAACAAAACAAACAGAAAACAAAAAACAAAACAACTGGGAAACTTAGTGGTTCAAGATATTTAAGGAAATCTCTATCTAATCATTAGATTAGATAACCATTAGATTACCACTAAACTAACTGGGAAAAATAATTCTGTGGCCACGAATAACACAGAATGCACATTTTATTGATTTATACAGGGAAAGTCACCAAACAAATAAATAGCAACAACAAACCCTAGGGAGGTAGATCATCTGATTTCCAGAGTTGTAGCTTCATATTAGTTAAACTGTACAGTTTAAAAAGAAAAAAGTATGAAACATGCAAAGAAATAGGAAAAGCTATTCCATATACAGGGTGGGGGATAGGGGTAAGCAATCAATAGAAACTGTCCCTGAGGAAGTACAGATATTGGTGTTACTAGACAAAGACTAAAAAATATCAAATAGAAGTTTTGGAGTTGAAAAGTAAAATAACTAAAATGAAAAATTTACTAGAGGAACTAAATATAATATTTGGACTAACAGAAGAAAGAATCAGTGAACTTGAAGATAGGTCAATTGAGATTATCTGGTTTGAGGAAAGAAAGTAAAATAATGAAGAAAATAGTACAGACGTGTGGAATATCATTAAGGAATCAATACACAAACAAATTGAAGACAGCTGTGGTCTGAATATTTGTGTTCTCCCAAAATTCATATGTTGAAATCTTAATGCCTGATGATATAGTATTAGGAAGTGATGACTTTGGGAAGTGCTATGTCATGAAGGCTAGAGGCCTCATGAATGGAATTAGTGTTCGTATAAAAGAAACATTTTTTTTCCCATCATGTGATGACACAACAAAAAGGTGCTGGCAATGAACTGGGAAGAGGGCTTTCACCTAGTACTGGTGCCTTGATCTTGCACATCCCAGTCTCCAACACTGTGAGAAAAAATTTTCATTGTTTATAAACTATCTAGTCTCTGGTATTTTATTTATGTCTAAACAGACTATGACAAAGACTCAGAAAGAAAATAGAGAAAGGAAGAAGCAGAAAGAATATTTCAAGAAATAATGGCCAAAAGCTTCCCAAATTTGATGAGAAATATTAATGTAAGCATAAAGAAGTTCAATAAACTCCAAGTAAAAGAAGCTCAAAGAAGTCCACATCTGGAAATAGTATTGTCTAACTGCCAAAGACAGACAAAAAGAGATCTTGAAGGGTGCCTGGGTGCCTCAGTCAGCTGAGTGCCCAACTTAAGCTCAAGTCATGATCTTACAGTTCATGAGTTTGATCCCCACATTGGGCTCTGTGTTGACAGTTCAGAGCCTGTAGCCTTCTTTGGATTTTGTGTCTCCTTCTGTCTCTGCCCCTCTCCTGCTCTCTCTCTCTTTCTCTCTCTCTTTCTCAAAAATAAATAAACATTAAGAGAGAGAGAGAGAGATCTTGAAAGCAGTGAAAGAAAAGTTACTCATCACAAACAAGAGAGATTCACAATGGTAAAAACAACTGACTTATTAAAACCATGGGTGTTTGAAGACAATGGGATGTCATATTCAAAGTGCTGGGGAAAAAATGGAGAGCCAACAATTATATCAAGAAAAGCCATCCTTCAAAAATTCAGATGATATGAAGACAATGCCAGATAAAAACTGAGATAATTTATTATTAACAAATCTATGCTATAGACATGTTAGAGTCCTTTGGACTGAAATGAAAGAGCATTAGACAGTAATTCAATCCACTTGAAGAAATAAACAATACCAATAAAGGCAAATTACTTAGGTAAATATGAAAGAAAGTATAGTGTTTTTCTGTTTGTAACTCCTTTCTCCTGCAATTTGATTCAAAAGATAGGATCATAAAGTGATAATTATAAAAACTGTTGATGGAGATCAAATGTTAAAAGATGTCATTTTCATGATAATAATACAAAGAGGGAACAGGGGATCATGATATTGAAGAAATGTTTTGTGAAATTAAGTTGGTATTAATTCAAAATACATTATTTTAAGATGTCAATGTTAAATGTAAGCTTCAGGGCTATAAGTAAGAAAGTAACTCAAAAGATATAGTGAAAGTAAAAATGGTACTCTACAAAAAATCTGTTTAACACAAAAGAAAAAACAAATGGAGGAATAAAGTAATAAAATGACAAAAGGCCGGTAGAAAACAAATAGCAAAATGATAGATATAAATCCCACTTTATCAGCTATTATATTAAACATAAGTGGACACCCCAATCAAAGGCAGAGACTTAGATGGAATTTTAAAAATATCTATCTGTATACTATCTATAAGAAACACACTGAGGTTCAAAGAGATAAAGAGATTGAAAGTAAAAAACGAAAAAGATAGGGGCATCTGGGTGGCTCAGTCGGTTACGCAGCCGACTTCAGCTCAGGTCATGATCTCATGGTTCATGGGTTCAAGCCCTGTGTCGGGCTCTGTGCTGACAGCTCAGAGCCTGGAGCCTGTTTCTGATTCCATGTCTCCCTCTCTCTCTGACCCTCCCTCACTCACCCTCCATGTGTCTCTCTCTCTCAAAAATAAATAAACATTTAAAAATTTTTAAATGAAAAATATATACCGTGTATGCAGAAACCAAAAGGAAACTAGAATTGCTATATTAATATAAGACAAAATAGACTTTACAATAAAATTATTACAAGAAATAGAAAAACACTTTTTATAATGACAAACATGTCAATCAATTAAGAATACAAAACAATTGAAACACACATACACCAAACAAAAATGTTTCAAAATATATAATGTGGGGCATCTGGATAGCTCAGCTGGTTGAGTGTCAGACTTCAGCTCAGATCATGATCTCACAGTTTGTGGGTTTGAGCCCCATGGCAGGTTCTGTGCTTATAGCTACCTCAGAGCCTGGAGCCCATCTTCGGATTCTGTCTCTCCCTCTCTCTCTGTTCCTCCCCTGCTCTCATTCTCTCCCTCTCTCTCTCTCTCTCTCTCTCTCTCAAAAAATAAAATAAAATAAAATAAAACATTAAAAAATTTTTTTAAAGATTACATATATATATAAAGCAAAAACTGATAGAATTGAAGGATGAAATTGACAAGTCAACATAAAGAGTTGGGGACTTCAATATCCCACTTCAATAACGTATATTATAAATTGGGCAGATGACTAACATAGACACAGAACTTACACAGTACTATAAACCAGTTACACTTAACAGATATCTATAGAACATTCTATGCAACAATAGCAGAGTACACATTTTTTTCAAAAGCACATGGAACGTTCTTCAGGATAGACCATATGTTAGGGTTTAAACAAGCCTCAATGAACTTAAAAAGAGAAAGTCAGCTAAAATATGTTCTCTGATGGCAAAGAAATGAACGTAGATATCAATAATGGAAGAAAATTAGGAAAATTCACAAACATGTGGAACTAATATGCAAATAAGTGACCAATGGGTCAAAATGAAAATCACAACAAAACTTACAGAATACTTTGAGATAAATGAAAATGAATACTGAATATTAGGAGATACATACCAAAACTTATGTGGTACAGCTAAAACCATATTTAGAGAGGAAAGTTATACATATGAATGCCTATATTTAAAAAACAAGTAATATCTCAAAACAAACAACCTAAGCTTCCACCTAAGAAACTAGAAAGAAAAAGGCAAATAACCCAAATCAAGCAGAGGAGGAAAAATAAAGAATACTGTGGAAATAAGTGAAATAAAGAATAGAAAAAAGCAATAGAGAAAATCAACAGAACAAAAGTTGGTTCTTTCAAAAATTCACCCCAATTAACATTTAGCTATACTGACCACCAAAAAGAGAGAAGACACAAATTATTAAAATCACAATATAAGAGAAGACATCAAAGGGCACCTGGGTGGCTCAGTCAGTTGAGCAATCCCACTCTTGATTTCAGCCCAGGTCATGATCTCATAGTCTGTGGGTTCAAGTTCCCACTGGGGTCTATGCTGACAGCATGGAGTCTGCTTGGGATTCTCTTGCTCGCTCTCTCTCTCTGCCTCTCTGTCTCTCTCCCTCAAAATAAGTAAATTAAATAAATTTTTAAAAAGAGAGATAAAATATCAATATTCACCTTATATAAATAAAAAGCATTAAAAGAGGTATTACAAAAATGTGTATGCCAACAAATTAGATAACAAACTAATGGAAAAAAAATTCTAGAAAGACACAAATTATCAAAATTGATTCAGTAAGAAATAAAAAACTTGAACAGATTTTTCTCTAAAGAAAATCTCAGGCTCAGATGGCTTCACTGGTGAATTTTAAAACACTTAAAAGAATAAAGGTCGACTTGAAATTCTTCCCAAAAAATGGAATAGGAAGAAAAGTTTCCCAGTTCATACTATGAGGCTAGTTTTATACTAATATTAAAACTAGGCAAAACATCATGAGAAAAGAAAACCGCAGACCAATATCCTTTCTGAATATAAATGCAAAAATTCCCAACAAAATACTAGAAAATGAAATCCAGCTATATATCAACAAATTATACACCATGAGCAAGTGGGATTTACACAAAGATTCTACCATTATTTAAGTATTTGATAATTAATTAATGCAAAATACAATATCAGTAGAATAAAGGAATGACAAAAACCACATGATTATCTCGATAGATGCAGAAAACACATTTGACAGAATCAAGCACAATTTCAGGATTAAAACTCACACCATTGCTTACTTTGGCAGCACTTACATTAAAATTGGAATGATACAGAGAAATTTAGCATAGCCCCTGCACAAAGATAACATGCAAATTCATGAAGCATTCCATATTTAAAAACAAACAAAACAAAAACAAAACCTCTCAAACCAGAAGTAAAAGCAAACTTCCTCAATATGATAAATGGTTTCTGTAAAAAATTCACATCTAACACCATAGTTAATGGTGATTGAATGTTCCCACTCTAAGATTAGGAACATAGCAGAAGTTTTCACTTTTACCACTTCTATTTAGCATGTAATGGAAGTCTAACCAAGGTAATTGGGTAAGAAAAAGAAATAAAAGGCATTCAGTTTAGAAAGGAAGTGGTAAAAACTATTTGCAGAAAGCATACATTGTATATAGAAAATTCTAAAGAATTATATGCACAAAAGTAAAACAATTAGAATAAATAAATGAGTTCAGCAATGTTGTAAGATATGAGATTAATATTCAAATTTCATTGAAATTTTATAAAATAGCAATGAACAATCCAAAAATGAAATTAATGAAATATTCCATTTGCAATAACAATAAAAACATAATTAGGAATTAATTTAACAGAAGATGTTCACAGTTTGTACATTGATAACTACAAATCATCCTTGAAAAGTGCAAGGAAGACAATGTTGGGGAGAAGACAGTACTCCCTGTCTCAATCTACAGAGTCGATGCAATCTCGGTTAAAATCCCAGATGACTTGGGGTGCCTGGTGGCTCAGTCCGTTGAGCATCTGACTTCAGTTTACGTCATATCTCATAGTTTGTGAGTTTGAGCCCTGCATGGGGCTCACTGTCAACGTGGAGCTCACTTTGGATCCTCTGCACTCCTCTCTCTGCCTCTCTCCCACTCGTACTTTCTCTCTTTCAAAAATAAATAAACATTTTAAAAAAATCCCAGATGACTTTCGGCAGAAATTCACAAACTGACACTAAAATGTGTATAGATGTACAAAGGCCGCAAGTAGACAAAATGATCTTGAAAAAGAGGAACAAAGTTGGAAGACCATACTTCCTGATTCCAAACTCACCACAAAACTACTACTGTAATAAAAACAGTGTGGTATGTAGAGAGATATGTAGATCAATGGAATAGAATTGGCAGTCCAGAAATCCTCACATTTAAGGTCAATTGATTTCTACAACACTGCCAAGACAATTCAATGACCAGGCTGAGGGGAGTCTCTTTTAACCACTAAAAATTTTTTAAAAAACCAGCCCATTTCAAAAATGGGCACATAATTTGAATAAATGTTTCTCCAAAGAAAATAAATAAATGGTCAACAAACACATGAAAAGATATTCAACATCATTGGGCATTAGGAAAAAGCAAATCAAAACCATGATGAAAACAAAAACAAGAGTAGCACCTACTAGGGTGGTTAAAATAATTGTCAGTTTGTTAAAATGGTGCAGCCTGTTTCCAAACTAGAATATAACTCTGCAGTTCTTTAAAATGTTAAACACGGAGTTACCATATAACCCAGCAATTTCACTCCTCAGTATGTAGAACGGAAGACATATGTCCACATAAAGACTTGTACACTGGTGTTCATAGCAGCATTCTTTTTTTTTTTTTTTTTTGAGACAGAGAGAAAGACAGAGTGAAGGCGGAGGAGGGGCAGAGAGAGAGCGAGACACAGAATCTGAAGCAGGTTCCAGGCTCTGTGCTGACAGTGCAGAGCCCAACATGGGACTTGAACCCATGAACCACGAGATCATGACTTGAGATGCTTAGCTGACTGAGTCACCCAGGTGCCCTACAGCAGCATTATTCTTAACAGACCAAAAGTGGAAACCCCCCAAATATCCATCAGCTGATGAACATATAAATGAAATTTTGTATATCTATACAGCTAAAATGTATTTATTGTAAAATAAATGGTAAACAAATAAATTTTAATATTTAACATTGAAAACTTTATGCTTGGTGAAAGAAGCCAGACACACAGGCCACATATTATGTGGTTCTAATTATGTGCAAATTCTAAAATAAGCAAATCCATGGAGACAGAAAATAAATTAATGGTTGCCTAAAACTGAGGTAATTGGAGAGAATGGGAGAGACTGCTAATGGGTATGGGGTTTTATTTGGTGATGATAATAATGCTCTAAATCAGATAGTTGTGATCATTGCCCAACTCTGTAAATGAACTAAAACACAACAAATAATACACTTCAAAAGAGTGAATTAAAGTATGTGAGTTACACATACAAAGCTCTTACAACAAAATAAAACAACCAGTTTATTACTACTAGGTCATGGTAGAAACCAAACTTCTCACCTATAGATAGCAGATAATCAAGTAGCCAGAAGTTACCATTATGACCCATCAAGTGAAAGGTCGGGGAAGCCCAGCCACAGTCCACAGGGCTGTATATGGGCCCTACACCATACGCTTCCTCTCACTCAGGGTAGTCTAGCTACTGCCACAGCTGAATGTCTAATGTTTTATACCCACGTGATTCACTGGAACATCTTTTCCAAACTTCCATATCCAAATTTAACTAAATGTGTTTGTACCGAAACTGGAACCTGACAGAGCATGCTAAATACGGCCCAGATGACTCCAGGATGTGAGTCTCAGTTAACTCTCTAGATCGGCCACTTGGACGCTATGTGCTCACTGAGGGAAGGAGAATATAGAACAGGTGGAGAAATCAACGAAATGATGTGTATCAGTGATAGCAGCATTTCTTCACCTCAGCACTCTTGACACTTTGTACTGAATAATTTTTGGCTATGGGGGCTGCTCTGTGCATTGTAGGCCATTCCGCCAGTGGCACCTCCAGATATGGTGATGCAGTAATGTCTCCAGACATTGTCAAATCTTCCCTGATTGAGAACCACTGAATTACAGCATTGGGAACAAAAGCAGCGTTGGAGTTCTAATTTGTCCAGCTTGCTGTAGGTTAGCTTATAGAATGTAATGGGTTAACTTATTTATGGAATGTACTGGATGATTTGTTGCAAACCATTCCCCCACCCCTTTTCTGTGGTCTCACCAAAGCCACGCCTACAGAAAATTGCTTAGTCGCTGTGCCACTATGATTGGTCATTTTAGAAGAACAAAGAACTAACTTGATAGGTTCCTGCCAAAACTGGTGATCACAATGTAATTGGCTATCATAGAATCCTATGTATGTCTATATAATCACACTGTAACCTTTGTTGGGGTTCATTCTCTGCACTTTTTCTCCTTACCATCAGGAGATCAGGTTTGGCCCAGCCGTAAATAAATTTTTGCCTCGCTTCTATTCGGCGTTTGGTGGTCTTTTCAATCAACCTACAGCACAGCAAACCCTCCCCTCTTTGAAGTTTTCCCAGAAATTGTGACCACCCAGAATCCTGGAGAAGCTGTGCCTGGGTAGGTGTACTTGGCATAAGAAGAAAACAGATTTGAGCAGTGACAGCCGTGAGCCCTAGTGGGCACTTTGGTGTCCCATCCAGATCCCCTTTACCAACCGGTATTCTCTCTTCTTGCTGCTAGTGTTATGACAACGACTCAGAGAGGCACTCTTCTGTGGAGAATTTCCCTTTGCCAAATGGGAGTTCCCATGGGGAATAGGCTACATCTTCACAGCCCTCTACGTGGGATTAACTAATGTAATTTTAGCTGCAAACCTTCCTGGGGAAACCAAAGTAAAGCCAGTTCCTAGCTGAGGCTACATTCTGCAAACATGCTCCCTTTGCCTCTCCCAATTTTCTCATCTCCTCCTGAGAATACTCCACCAATAAACCTCCTGACCAAGAGTCTGCAACTCAGGCTCTGCTTCTCAGGACAAAACAAAAATATTATTTAATGCCTATAATGTGCAAGCATTCAACTTAGATTTTGTCATTCTTTATACCATTTAGTCTTCAGGGTATCTTGGGAGCATTTCTGAACTAAGTTGAGAATACTCCTTGTGAGGTTAAGGCGGGTTTTGCATGGCCTCCCATCATCAGATGGTGATAAAGGTCTACTCCCTACTCAATTATTTTTTGAGCACTGACTCCCCAAGGCACCTTGCTGATTGGTATCGGGAGTAACTTGTCCCCTTATTCTAAAATATGCAGATTACACCTTGTGAAGGAACTTATTATGGGAATTTCTTCTTTTGTGATTATGGGAGCAAATATTGCATTTCCTGAGAAACCTGTTTTTCTTCCCCTCAAGAAAACAGGCTCTTGACCCCTGCTCACAAAGAACTAACTTTTGCTTTTGCTATGCTAAAAACATTGTCTTGTATTTGAGTGCTGAAGATACCTTGCTTCCCCATATGATAAGCATCGAAATCACCAAATCAATCACTATTGATAAAGATTAGGCATGATTCTTCTACCAAACTAGGTTCTGGGAAATTTTTACGTGCCAAAGGAATTTGTCATCAGAAATCATTGTCTAAGGCAAATGCCACTTCTGTGCTCTACCCCATACGTTTTTTGTTTTTTTTTTTACCATAAATAAAGCTGACTCTCAGGTCTGTGCAGTGATGGCTGCCTGGTGATCAGAAAGAAACTCGTGGCTCTCTCATCCCTCTGCCTTTAGCCAAAACCATCCATCCCTCAGGAAGCCCTGGACCTGCTGGAGCTGGACTCTGGCAAGGGTAAGACCTAAATACTATTAGTCCTATATGACAAATGAAAAAAAAAGAACTTCAAGAAGTGTGAGTTGTCCAAAAGTTCCACCCTAAAAATGGTAGAACCACCATTTGAATCCAGTTCATGACTTCAAAGTTTCTATCCTTAACCAATACACTAGTCTCTCTTTAAAGGTAAAAGGGACTGAAAATATTTATAGTTTTTCTCCTGGAAGGGTAACTCCTCTCCTTGCTGGAGTGGTTCCAAGATGTGTAAAGGACTATGAGCTCCCGTTTTCTGACTAAGTTCATGCAAGTTTAGTGTTGGAAATATTCTATGGTCAAGAGTGCCATTCCTCAGTATCAGATGATATGCCCTCAGGCAAGAGGGTGTTTCTGACTTTCTATAAGAATATTCTCTGGTTCTTTAGGGAGGAAAGGGAGTTTGACATTCAGTATTCGCTTCTATTTTGAGGCGTAGCAAGAGGACAATATGGGAAATTGCTTTCAAAGACCTCTCACAATGGAAAATAAAAGTAAACAAGCAGCAGTAAATTGTGTCAACATCTGACTTTACAATCTATTTTACTTACTTATTTTGATAAGAACTTGGAAGCAAGATACATTGTACATTAAGCCCCTGACAGTTGAGTGAGAGCCAAGTGACTTATAAATTTAAAAATGTAAGTTTTATGGGAATTAGCTCCAAGCTATATGGGGGGTTGGGTGTTGATGAATATTTTCATTTTATCTAAAGAAAATTGTAATAAACTTTTGCTTTAGTGAGAATTTGCATTTTATCTATGCGTTTACAATAAATAGAGGCCAGTAAACATTATCATGTTACCTTGGATAGATTTTGTTTTAATTGAAATGCCACCAAGAGATATAACTTCTTTAGATAGGACAGTATTTTGCTGTGTTTTGCTTGGTTTTGTTCCTTTTTTTTTTTGTATCATTTATAATTCAGTCATTATTTTTAGCAGTACATGTAATAAAATTGGTGGAGTATTGTGGAACAAAAAATAACAATTCAGGTCAATACAGAGTTCTCCCATTTCCAAAGCCAATTTATTTTGAGGAAAGTATTTTTTTAGCAGTAGTGATTTTCCAGATTTTTCAAGATTTTCCAGATTTTCTTTCTAGATAACAGTGACTTTTTCTTTAAATTTTTTTAAATGTTTATTTATTTTCAAGAGAGAGAGAGAGTGTGTGTGTGCACAAGCAGATGAAGGACAGAGAGAGAGATAGACACAGAATTTGAAATAGGCTCCAGGCTCTGGGCTGTCAGCACAGAGCCAGAGGAGGGGCTCAAACTCTGAATGGCAAGATCATGACCTGAGCCAAAGTTGGATGCTTAACAGACTGAGCAATGGAGGCTGTGACCTACAATATGGGCCAATGAAACCAAGCATTGATGTGGTACGCAAAATCGCAGAAGTGGAGGGGAAATCTTCCATCTCAAAACAGCCAACCTACTAGGGCACCTGAGTGGCTCAGTTGGTTACACGTCTGACTTTTGATTTTGGCTCAGGTCAGGATCTCACTGTTTCTGGGTTTGGGAATCCCACGTGGGATTCTGCACTGACAACTGCAAAGCCTGCTAGGGGTTCTCTGTCCCCTCTCTCTCAACCTCCCCCGCTGTCTTTTCCTTTCTCTTTCTCTACATAAATAAACATCAAAAATATAAAATAAAAACGGCCAAATTACCCGTGACTGCAGATTTCCCAATTTCCTTCCTCCCTCCTCCTCTCATTCCAACCACACACTCCTCAGAGTCATTGCTCTTGGGTGCCACTGCCTGCTATTAACGGCTTCCTCTCTCTATGAGCCACAGGACTTCCCAAACCCCCACCAGTTAAATATTAAAAAACCCACCAATAGAGACATGAGATATGAAAATATCAAAGAGTGACCTCTTTCTTACTCAGAAATCCAAATAATTTAAATAGAATTAAGTCAGAACTTCAAACAATTTGGAATATTCACACTAATCCATCGTAAAGTACAATTATGTTGGGAAGGTGAATGGGAAATTAGGAAAATAGAATGGGAAAGAAGATATACAAAACTAGTTTAACTCAGGGAAGGTGGTCTAGGAGAATAGACACCTCAGCAGAGCCAACTCCCTAATTTATTTCTCCTCAGAATATTTGACTTTAAAAAATTTTTTTACCAGCACTTCACTTCTCCCTATGCCTAAATCCAAAACTGTGTTAATTAGTTGGCACAAACAAATACTTGCAAAATAATTTTTAAACATATTTTGTGTCTCAAGTAATGGGTCTATAATTTACTGTCAATACTCTGAGCAATTTCTTTAAGCAATCTGAACCTTGTGTCCTCTGTAATATGTTCTTATAGAGATGTGAGGTATTAGATCTGCACCCAGGATTTAATATTTGGACACTTCATTAATATCACCCCTCACTTACATTTGGGTTCTGCAAGTTTCTCTCAGCAACCTTGTAAGAAGTCATCATCTGAAATGTCCTTTTAATAGGAAAAGAAAAATTCTTTACAAATATCTGTTTTCCTAATCAAGTTTAGATGCATGCATAACCTGTTCATCATTGGAGACTAACTGTAATCAAAATAGCACCTGATTAAAATCTGTAACTTCAGTGCTGACACCATGAAGTGATATTTTCTGCATTTCACATGATTTTTAGACTAGTTGTACTGTGGAAGAGCTCGCTGTTTCTATTGATCACTTCTGAGATTAGTTTTGATTTGGACTAGGACTCATTGCTAACCCATTAATATTTTTAGTTATACCAAATGGCTTCCATCCTGTTTTTGAAATTATTAACTCTACCTTCAGAATTTGAATGAAAGAGTATTGTACGCTGCATTTCCAATGTGACCCCTAACATGGATTTCAGGAGTACTACAGAAAATTGAAACAAATAACTCTACCACCCCTCCATTCTCAGACCAAAACTGAATTTAAAAACAGGGCTCCATATCCTTACAATTATCTAATTCTGGGATGATCCGATCCCTACATTAACTTCCAAGATGCTAAGAATGCTAAGTTCAATATTTCTGCCCCACTGCTCATCTTCTCTATCTGAATCCCATGGAGGTAGGCAAATTGATATGGTGTTATATGAAATAATCAGTCTTTGACAATTTATTTCTATTTATAAATATCTTCCTTGGAATCTTCACCCTTTATGAGGTTTTCTAGTTTTCTCCTTATATGTTGCTGTAAGAATTCAATTTTATAAAGAATCTTTGACAGTATTCATGTAATGTTGTAAATTCATTCAGTAACGGTACAAATTTCATGAAAAAAGTGCCAGCAAAACAAGCAAAGTGTCATCTGTTAGTGTCATTGCAGTTATAAGATCCAAGAAGTGTAAGTGGGAAAAAAATTATTGCACCAAGTCCCACAGAACACCAAGACTCATCATGACTCTGCAGCGTAAGAGTGCAGTAATGGGTCACAGTCATGGTCAATTGAAACATTTTCTTCCCTTGGGAACAACTGCACATGACATAAATCGAGCCCTCTATTTTTTTCGGCTATTAAATGAACTTGAAGAAACCTGGATAGTTTAATTGTTTCCTTACAGCACTAAGGACTATGTAAGGAATATAGAAACTAAAAGTATTCAAGGATAGTGTAGTAATTCTGATTTTTAAAAAGTGTTTTTAAAAATGTTAGCCCATGCAAGACACTAAACAGAAAGTGATCTTGATGGTGTGGATTTATTTTTTATTCTCAACATGATCTTATTTTAAACAAGGTGCCTAGTGGCTTGGCATGCTGCCAATAGTTGACAAAGTGGCAAACCAAATGGCACTAATAGGTGGAAACCTCCCTCAAATGAGGAGGAAGAAAACTCTTTAAAAAATAAAGCCCTTAGTGCAAAAGGGGAACATGATCAGAAAAATAAAAAGGTCCTCAAGAAAAAAAAAAAAACCTAGTGAAAAATATGGGTATAAATCTTATCCAAGCCCAAGGTAAAAATCAGTTCAAAACTTTAAAGCAGTATCAATCAGTTCGAAACTAGGAAATAGTCTGATGTGGAATAGACTGTTAATACTCAGATTCTGTTACCTCCTAGTTCTGCTTTATCTACCAACAAAACAGCTCCATGTATCTGTGATTCAATCATTCAGTCACCATAGATTTATGTGTTGGACTTTGTGGTAGGCACCAATGATACAGTAGAAAAACAAACAAACAAACAAACAAAAACCCACAGAAATAGAAAACAGTGAAAGAAACAGAAATAGGAATCCAGATGGGTTGTTAATGCTTCACTGGGATGAATATAGAATCTTATGATAGCCTATAGTAGTACAAACCTTATGTTTGGGATGTCAGAAAGATCTTCTCAATGGAAAATCGATGAATATTTTGATCATATGGAAATACATGTGCAAACATCCAAGAGACAGAGAAAGAGAGAGAGAAGAAAGAAGTGTATTATGGTCAGAGCTTTGAGTTAGGTGACAGTAACAGAAGAAAAGTTAAGAAAGACAAGCAATACCAAGTAACATGGAAGTCTTTAATTGTAAATCTGAGGAACCAAATTAAAAATAACGTAAGAAAGAAAAAAAGACAGACACTTATTAAAATTATGTTGGAATATCTTAGGCACAAGTTGAATAATCATCTGTGAAGGGAGGGAGCACATTTGGGTCTTAACTCAAAGAAAGGGGAATACTGTCAAAACCATCATTAGTTCTCATCTGGCCTCTTTCTTCCAATTGGCGTCATTACTTTTCATTGCTTTGGCCCAGTAGCAGAAAACATGGATACCAATAGCTCTTGAGTTTTCTCTGTAGGATTCAATCCTTCGAGATGATAACTGATTCTTTTTTTAGTTTCAGTTTCAACAGTTTGTGGAAAGTACATTGGAACATTCATTCTTTATTCCCTTTAGTTCATTCTTCTACAGGTGTGCTACTCTGTGCCAGGCACTTTTTCATATGTTGAGTTATGTGATGAACAAGACAGATAAACTCCTGCTCTAAGGCACCTCACATTCTAGTGGGAGAAAAGAGGCAGTAAATAAGCAAATGTGTGCATGAACATTGCAATTTAAGGTAGTGGTAGGTGTCAAGGAAGAAACAGAACACAAAGGTGGTGGAGAGATTGTGTGAATTAAGGAGGGGGACATTGGTATCACAAAAAAGGTGATGTCTGAACTTATCTGAGTTGAGGAAGAGTCAACCCCTGGGAACATCAAGAGGCAGAGCATTTTAAACAAAGGAAGCAGCAAATGCAAAGGTCCAAATAAATGAAACCCGTGGAAGCCAGTGTATTGAATGAAGAGTAGTAGGTTATCGGACACAGACAAGATTAGGAGCTGGAAAGCATACACACTTATGAAGCCTTGTAAAGTCAGTTTTATTCTAAGTGAACTAACAAAACATCTTAGGTGACAGGATGAGGGAAAAGAATAAAAGCAAGATTACCAATCATAAAGCACTTGCAGTAATTCAGGCAAAACGTTGGATTTTAACGATAGTAATATTAGTAGAAATGGAGAGGAGTAGATGTATTTGGGGAAAAAACATAGAAATGGAGTCAAAAGAGATTGATGATGGATTAGAAGTAAAAGTGTAAGAGAGATAGAAAACTCTTAGGTCTGGAGAATAAACGAGCAACTGTGTGGGTGGGGACACCATTTACTAAAATAAAAAATTCCAGAAGATGAATAAGGTATTTTTAAGGGTGTGGGCTGGGTATATATATCATTTGGGATAAGAAGGTGCAACTGTTTCCAAAAGAAAGGTAAGGAATTGGTAAATATATATGCCAAACACAAATGTACACACACACACACACACACACACACACACACACACACAGGTACATATATATGCATATATGCACACATACACATATTTATGTATATTACTCCACAGATACACACACTTACCTTATATCTGTCTTTCTATCGATCTATCTCTATGTATCTGTATGGACTATAGCAAGAGCATGGCTCACATTGGAAGCAGAAGGGGAAGAGGTATAGACTAGCTGCCCTGTGACTTAACAACCCTACCTGTCCCATCTAGCAACCATTTGAGTCAGCAACTCACCTTTAATGCAGAAGTTGTCAGCAGTGATGGGGATGTTATATGAAATAAATATATATTGAACATCTACTATGTGCTAAATTATGTGCACATCCTTTTCTACATGATTATAGGTAACTAAATTGAAAAGTTCTGTCCTTATCAATTCAAAGTTTAAATACATCTCAAGAAGAAGAAGGAGGAGGAAGAGGAGGGGGAGGAGGAGGAAGAGGAGGAAGGGAAGGAGAAGGAGGAGGAGGAGAAGAAAAAGGAGATGGAGGAGAAGAAGGAGGACAAGGAGAAGGAGAAAAACAGAGGAAAAAGAAAAAGCCACCCTAGCCAAAAAGATGGTTACGATTTCAAATCCTGAGGACTTGTCAGGAATGTCCTACACAGTCAGCCCTTTCTGCCTCATCCACCAAGAACATTTATAATTCTGACAAGATGTCTCTGTCTTCAGAACATCCCTGCAGGAGGTTGTCAACTTTAAAAAATGGTGCACTAAATAGAAGTGGGGAAAGTAGTGTGCTTGTTTCCATGGACTGAAGTTCATAGAAAAATTCTGGACTCCTCTCCAAATGTTGTTGACAACTGGTGTGACATATAATTCATGCTGGTTCCTTTTATTTTCAAGAACATTTCTCTTCCTTAGAAATCTCTAATGAATGCTCTTGGGATTGATTATTCTCTCCCCTGGCAATCCCTTTTGCATTTGTATAATTCAATTAGATGACATATGTTAAGTATCTATATTTGTGCTTAATGCATAATAGATGTTTGATTGATGGTAGCAATTGTCAAATGTGTGGTTAGAGTCACTTGTTTTGATTTAAGATTTTAGGTTTTATAAAAGCTGATTTCCCAATTACATATTTTATGCTCTGTGCTACCTCATAAATGTTGGAGATTTATAATTTCTGCCTAATTTGAGTCTATATATGTTAATTATTATTGTTCTTTCAGAACCTTTCCTGAAACAGTCCCTGGTGAAAACCTATATTTACTTTGCAGGCATTGACCTGCAGTGCCCAATCCAATACCATACCAGAGAAAGAATGCTAAATTCATTTCTTTGCCTGGAAGGAGCCAGAAAAGAATTAGTTCCTTCTCTAAATAATTTTATAAAAAGCTCTTTGTGTTTTCCTAACAATAAAAATATGATTTTTAAGCATTTCTTAGAACAGAAACGTCATTTACATGAAAGGAACTTTTTTCAAGGTAAAAACAATAGACTATCACCATAAGAAACGTGGAAGACATAAAGCATTAAAATCTGGAAGGAAGCTTCACACCAAACCTCTTCTTTTTCGTGCCTTTGCCTAAATCTTCCTGGCCCCAATGTTTAGGAGTGAACCCAGTGGAACAGCCACAGGGTTCAGCGCATTCTGTCTTTTGATAGACAGGTGCCTGAGAAACTTGCACTTATAGCTGTATTCACATTACAAAGCCATAACTCCTGTTTCGACAGCCAAGTTTTATAGCAGTTCACTTTGGTTAACAGATTAAAAGTTCATTTTTTACGTGGCTCTATGCCAACATTTAGTTTTGTCAATTTTGACTTGCCAAAATAAAAACTGTATCAAAACTCCCTATTACAAATGACGGTAGTTAACGCGACCAGGAGAATGCTTTTAATTTGTGATATATTTTGCTTACATAAAGATGTATGAAAAATCCTTTTTTAAAAATAGTTAAGACTGTTTGCTCAATAGTAAGACTATATAGTTAATGGTGCTGTGCTGCACATTTGAAAGGCGCTAACAAGGTAGATCTTGAAAAGTTCTCATCACCAGAAAAAAAATTTTGTGGTGATGCATGCTAACGAGGCATCATGTGGTGATCATTTTGCAATACATACAAATATCGATTCATTATGTTATACACCCCCAAATGAATGTTATGTGTTAGTCATACCTCAGAAAAATTAAGATAATAATAAACAAAATGAGATTTGTTTCAGCAAGATTCAGGCATAGAAAAGATAAACATTGTGCATAATATACATAATTCCAATGTAACAAATCCTTGCAGATATTAAAGGCTAGATGATTTAAGCATATTTTATGAATGCTTAGATTTGTGCATATTTATCATATGACATTTAATTTGTGAGAGTTCCATACCTTTATACTTGTAGCAATTCTACATCAAGAGCTTTCATTCTACTCCTTACAAAAAACTGAGGCTTCCATAGCCATAGTTATAGAATTGTTGTATCAAGGAAGCCGTGATAACATATTTAACTTTTTACCTTAATACACATTACTACTTGCTCTCCATCTCTGAACTTGTCAGCCCTTAAATTAGAGGGAGAATTTCATTCTGCAGCATTTGAATTAGCTGCTTCTGCTAATAATTGGCTTCTCTTACGGGGGGTACAAATGGACAGAAATCTGGAATCATAACCACCTTCATGGAAAATGGTGACAACAAAATTCTGTTCCTGATTAGACTACCAGCCAAGATGGTGTCTAAGGATTAGAACCGAAAGCTCACTGAAGATGAAGGCAGGGGCCAGGTCTCCTCTTGCAGAATGCCTTTGAATGAAGATTTATCAAATATATGAATACTACAAAATGTTGTTTTTCTTGTTTTTGTTTCCCCTGGGTTGCTTTCATTCCTATTAGCAGCATGGATAACATGGACTGACCATTGCTGATATTCATACAAAGTGGAAAATTAATTCAAAGAATGTTCATTAAATTTGGTCATTCAGAATTTACGGACTTAAAACAGATGACCTACATGCCAAAACCAGGAATAGGATCACAAATTATTGGAGCGAAGCAATTTAGAATTGACCTAACTGTAACAGAAGCTAATTATCAGCAGAGGCAACTAATTCAAATGCTGCTGAATACTAGTTTCCTTGTAGGTTGACACAGTCATGCTCTAAGTCACCAAGTAGTAATAAGTGTACTAAATTAAGATGTTAATATATTATTACTAATTCTTTAAAACAATAATTTTATAACTATGGCTATGTAGTTCTATGGCTTGAAGGTAAAGAAAGAAGAGAATGTATTTTATGTATTTCAGTAGGTAAGATTGGTAAAATAACTAAAAGTAAAAGTAAGAAAGATGAAGAATAGTGTAGAAGATTAATATTGTAGAATTCTATTCCATTATATTCTATAGAATTATAGAATTATTATTGTGTTGACTATATATTTTTTCTATTGTATACATTCTATTGTAATCCCATTTTATATTTATATTTATGTTTATAATCCCATGTTTTAAAACATCAGAAATTAGTATGTTATCTCACAGAACTAATCTATCTTTTTTGCTCCCTGTTTGGCCTATGCATTATCCCAACACATAATCTCTAGACACCAGGTAATATAGTGCTATCTCTGCATGCATTGGCTTTGAAATTATACAGTATGGGTCCAAATTCTGATTCTGCCACTTATTCTGTAGGACTTTGGACAATTTCCTTAAAACTCTCTGTACTCAAGTGTCTTCATCTCTAAAATGGGAATAAGAGGACTCCATACCTCACAGCCATTGTTGGGAAGAGTAAATAATTAACACTTGAAAGGTTTAGGACCACTTGAACAGACATTATATCCTCAGTGATTGTTGTTATCTTATAGAAACAATTAGGTATTATTTTCATAAAATAAAGGAATGATTAAAATTTTTAATTTAAATATAATGCCTAGAAACAATGATTTAGGGTTCAATATTTTATATCTGGTCAGTATTTTATGATAGTTTTACACTGTAATCCCTAACTTGACATTGTAGAATGTGATATTTGACCAATTACTTCTGCTTTTTAGAATTCCAAGATTATAAAGGTCCTGAAGAAATTCCTTTGTTTAATAGAGGTGTTAGTAGAAAGGAAAAAGTCCCTGTGTCAGAACACAATTAATAATTCTTTCTATTGGAGGTCTACAGGTCATACTTGTCACAAATTAATTCGAATGTCAGATTCAGAGATCAGATCCAATCCTTTAATTTTATAAATGAGGAAAACAGAATCAGAGAGATTAAATAGTTTACCCAGAGTCACTCAGCTGGTTACTGAGACGCAGTGTGTCAGAATTTATTAAGAACATTTTATTGCTAACTGGGGGCTCTCCAGCAAATTTCTTAACCTCCCTGGGTCCCCTGTCTTCATTGGTGTAATGAGTAAAACCTAATGGTATGGTTGTTGGGAAGATTGGCATGCATATTGTATAAGTAGCACACAGCCAAGCTTTCATGTGGCCTCATGACTTCCTGAGACCCAGAGAGGAAATCCCTTGCCAAATAGAGAAATAAGTGAGCACAGACTATCATCACTGCAGAAAAAGGAATGCTGTTAGCTTTCGGCAGGGAACAAGGGGTATGTGGTGTTCAAGCAATTTGTGTCCCTAAGAAGCTAAACTCTTTCATATTCTTTCCGCAGACATTTATTGGGCACTTATGAGCTGTGGGTACTGTCCCGAGTGCCGGATATACAGCAGTGAACAAACACAAAATGTCCATAGAGCTTGCATTCCGGCGAAAGGGAGAGAGACCATAAAAAACAAAGAAGAAAATCAGGTGATGTGCTAAAATGGGATAACTGCTCGGGAGAAAACAAGGCAGAAAAAGGTAATAAGGAGTTACTGTGTCTGGGGAGGAAGATAAGATGGATTTTAAATCAGATAATCAAAGGACACGAGGTTCCTGGAGCAAGCCACTTTGGAAGTGATTGTTTTACCAGGGAGGGAAACTCTCTCAGAAAGATGTGAAAATCCCCGGCTTCCAGTGTGTTTAGAGTTTTATCCACAAGAATATTTATCACAGCTTTATTTTTACGATAGTAAGAAAAGAGAAATAACATAAAGCCCCAACTGAAGAGTGTGTTAAATAAAATATGGGTGGAAAAAAAATTACACAATCTTTTAAAATTGCATTGTGAAAGAAAATTTAACTACACGGGTGTGTGCTGCATGGCTTCAAAAATATGTATGCCATATGCTCCCGCTTTCTTCAGTAAATTTTCCTCAAATGAGAAAGAATGCAACATTTCATAAAACGTTGATAGTGTTAATATCAAGGAGCTGTGACCAGTATTTTTAGCTCTTTAAAACTTTTCCACCTACTAGAAATGGTATTGACTTGCAGTAAATAATAATAATGATCGTAATAATAATAAATGTATAAAAATAAAATAATTAAACTGAAAGAATCTAGAAACTAAAACTTTGAGAAACATCTTCATAAGCTGTGGAAAGAATGTTCATTTAATTTAGAGATCACATACTCTGAAAAGATGAGTTAACAATGTGCTTGAAGTAACAAAATTAGAAATTATTTGACCAGAACAAGGAGCAAAGATATCAAGATGAACTTTATTAAAAATAAATTTGAAATCTCCATTTGGATTTTTAAAAAATCAATTCAAGAGGTACCAAGCTGGGGGATCCATTTGATAGCAGCTCATGCAAGGAAGGACCTGAGTGTGTTAATGACCATGAGCTCAACATGAGCTCACAGTGTGACACAGCTGCTTAAAAGCTAATGAATTTTTACAGTAATTAATATGCTTCTGGTGTCACCACTGGAGACATAATTGACCCTTCGTAGACTACACTGGTCAGATAAGACTGGGAGATGAAACTCTCACTACATCTTGCTTTTGTCCTTCACGGCTCTGGTCATGCTTGCAACTCACTAGTTTTTGCAATCACTGGCTAAACATTTGTGGTCTCTGCTGGCCTATAGGCTCCCTGAGGGCAGGGAATGCAACTTCACTGCTTACTGCTTCATCTCCAGTGTCTAATGTAGACACCAAAAAAAATGGAGCCTGTTGTTTTAAATATTGCCAGTTTCAGTAGCCTCATTTATCTATTCTACTTAACAACACTTATATTGTATTCATATGTGCCAGGTATAAGTCTAAGTCCTTTACTGACAGATGTTAATTCATTAATCTTCATTACAACGATGTGAGGCATGTAGATAAGAAAGCTTGGATAAAGAGAGGTTAAGAAATGTGCCTAAGTTGGAAAGTGGCTAAAATCTGAACCCGGACATTCTACACTCTGCCAACTTTGAAAAACACAACTCTAAAAAAACTACATCTCACCTGTATGAGGTTGACCAGGAAAAGAATTCTAAGAAACATATCATATTGATATGTTTGAAGGAAATGGACTGATTTAGGCTAAAAACAAACCAAGAAACAGAGGTGATGTGATCATTTGACTTCAAATTTGGAAGAGCTTCGGGGCGTCTGGGTGGCTCTGTAGGTTGAGCATCTGACCCTTGATTTCAGTGCAGATCATGAACCCAGGGTTGTGGGATCTAGCCCCGTGTCAGGCTCCAAGCTCAGCATGAAGCCTGCTTACGATTCTCCCTTTCTCCGTCTGCCTCTGTCCCTAGCTCACACGCTCTCTCTTTCTCAAATAAAATAAAATAATAATAATAATAATAAATACATAAAATGTAAACTCTTATTTAAAAACAAAACAAATTTAAAGTGCTTCCATGTGAAACAAAGTGATGATGAAAGTGAATGGAATCCCCTATGTTTAGTATGAGCCTGCATCCCAATCTACCAGGGCACTTGTGGTAACACAATTATAAATAACATTGTCTTTCACTCTGAAAATATTCTAAGTTAGACAATCATTATCTGCTCCCCAAGTATATGGCTTAAAAGAAGATTTTTACATCATTAGGATACCAATCTTTACAAAAAGCCCTGTGTAGTTGGCTGATATTATTATATTATTCCCCCATTCTACAGCCTGAACAAAACCTACAGAATTGTTCCAAAACACACCAGCCAGGGGTGCCTGGGTGGCTCGGTCAGTTGAGTGTCTGACTTCAGCTCAGGTCATGATCTAACAGTTTGTAGGTTTGACCCCGCGTTGGGCTCTATGCTGACAGCTCAGAGCCTGGAGCCTGCTTCAGATTCTGTGTTTCCCTCTCTCTGACCCTCCCCTACTCATGCTCTGTTTCTCTCTGTCTCAATAATAAATAAACATCAAAAAAAAAAATTCAAAATACACCGACCAGTTAGTGGCAGAGCTGCAGTTTGAAGCCAGATCGTCTGATTCAAATGACATACTTTTCTCTATCTACTCTGCTGAGTAGCTGAATTTATTCTGTATTGCTACAGAATCTAACAATTATAGATTCAGAATCCTAGCTCTGCAGCAAGGATAAGTAGGTAGAAATTCCTAAGACAAGATTCATACTCAAATGAAGTACCACATTTGAAAAACTGAATGAATGAACTTCCTAATCAATCAGAAATTTACTGGAAAGTGACCAAGCCTGGGACTGAATGGGCTTGGGGCAGTGTTTTACCAATGGGCCTACGTGCACCAATACGGACCTGTGAGTGTCTCAGAATGTGAGACATCAAGTTCTGGTGGCCATGAACCATTAGCAGATCACGAAATGATTTTCAACAGGATATGGACACAGCATTCAAAATCACTAATAGGCCCAATGAGACCTTTTGATTCACTTTTCAATTATAGTTTTAATCCTTCCATTACTATCTAGGGGAAAACCCAGATTGGTGCTGAGATACCTTTAATACTACTCAAACATGCTAACCCACCTTTTGACCAAGAGTCATAGGTTCTAACCTTTCAGAAGCAATCATAGCCATTTAACTAGATTTGATATAATTGTTCTATCTTCACTGAATTTATTCTGGTTTTGGATTTCCTTTTACAACAGTGCTATAAATTTTTCTTTTAAAAATAATTCTAAGTAAATAAGTGAGTCATCTTAAGTAAAAATATTAATTGATTTATATTAAAATGTATGGTGGACAGAAAAACAGATCCTCCACCAAATATGTTGACATCCTAAGCCCCAGAATCTATGTATATGCTACCTTATATGGGAAAAAAAAAAGAAAGACTTGCAGATGTGATTAAGGTTAAGGACCTAGAGATGGGAGATGATCCTGGATTATTGGAATGTGTCCAATCTAATCACCTGAGTCCTTAAGAGCAGGAAACTTTTCTCAGCTGTGGTCAGAAAGAGAAAAGAGGACAAAAGAGGGAGCAAAGAGATGCAATCCTTTGGCCCCTGCTTTGAGGATTATGAAGGTATGCCATGAGTCAAGGAATGGGAGTGGTCTCAAATATATAAAAAGCAAGGACATGGATGGTCTCCTAGGGCCTACAGGAAGTAACACAGCCCTGCCAAACCTTGATATTAGCCTATGAAAGCCATGTCCAAGGTTTGGCCTAGAGACATAAAAGACAACAAATTTGTATTGTGTAAACCATCAATTTATGGTAATTTTTTTTACAGCAGCAAAAGGGAACTAAAATAGAAGGGTATAGGGATAGGTAACAATTGTGAGAATGTTTGAACAATTGAAGTTTAGAAAACAGTCCTTCAGAATGGTTTATAAATGTCCCTTCCAATCCTGAGGTGTTCTGGTAACATTCCATCATCTATCAGATTCCAGTTCTTCCTGATAGGTAATTTAGTGTTTCCTGTGCTTTCATAGGCATTCCAAAAAGTAACTTAAAAACAGTGAGAATAGGGTTGCCTGGGTGGCTCAGTCGGTTAAGTGTCTGACTTCAGCTCAGGTCATGATCTCACGGTTCGTGGGTTTGAGCCCCACATTGGGCTCTGTGCTGACAGCTAGCTCAGAGCCTGGAGCCCGTCTTCAGATTCTGTATCTCCTCTCTCTCTCTCTGACTCTCCCCTCCTCTGTCTCTCAAAAATAAATTAAAAAAATAAATAAAAGAATTTAAAACAAAACAGTGAGAATTATTCATGTGAAAAATCATCTTGGTTCGGAAAAGTGCAGTAGGTTTTAGGAAATTAATGTTATGTTGAGATGTATGTATGACAATCTTACTTACAATCACATTATTTTTATGTGGATTCCCTTGATGTCGAGGGTTATCCACTTGTTCTACATTAGTGAGTTTTATTATCCACATACCACAATACTTTTCTTAAAGAAATATATTGGGTATTCTCAATTTATAGATTAATCTAAGGAACTTTCTGCTCCACTTGATACGAAAAGCAATCAAACTGTCCCAATAAAACAGAAGTTAAATTTGATGGCATATGGTTAGTCGGTGTTACATTGCAGGAGAAACCAATTAGATTTAACCAAGTCTGTTCACTCCAAGGTATTTTGTTCTGCCATTATGAAAATTCACAGCCTACAAACTCATGTATGATTACATTAGAACCTAGCATATCTGGGTCATGCAATAATTAACCACTTACCATTCATCCTTTCTCTTTTGACTTGATTACGCATGTTGAGGTATATGAAAATGTCTTCTGGAGAGAAATAAGGGTTAATAAAAGACAGAGGGATATGTGGGCACTCCACATAGTGTGATGATTATACGTCACACATTTAATCTGTAGGCCAGTAAAGCAGGACATGCATATTGCCTGTGAATACATAATCAGAGTCATTAAAAGAGAGCTTGCCATCTCACGATGTGAATAAAATACTATTTAACCAATTTGCTTCCAGCAGCTAATGGGGCAAACTGATGTCAGCTAATCTTAAATCTAAAGAGGAGCATGTTCTAATACTAGAGTTGTTCTTTTTTTTTTATTTTTCATCTTTCTTAGGTTAAATTTATTTATGTTGAAGAAATGTATTTTAAAGCTAATGCCATTGAAATAATACCTGAGAGCAGATTTGAAAATGGCAAGTTCTAATTTACCGTGGCTATGGAAGAGTGGCATGGACACAAGCTCTCCAAAAACGCCTGTTATCACATGGTTGGAAAAGTGTTGCCAAGGACACAGCTCTGATTCATCATCTTCAGGGTGCTAAACTACTATACTTGACTCACATGCCACAAAATGAAATAAGATTCGAAAACTGATCTTTTCCCCAGAAAAATAATTAAATCAATTTCTGACTTCATTGTAAAAAGAAAATGCCAGACTCTTTTAATTCAGAGTGATTTGACTATGTATTAGCCCTGATCCATATTATTAGGAAATATACATTCGGGCTCTTTATTTTTTTTTAATTTTTGGGGGGCTCTTTAAAAGCTGAACTGTTCATATGATATGAGGCAATTTTTGAGTTTTTTGCTTTCACCAGTTATAAGAATATAAAATAGCCTTTTACTTGTTTAATGTGTGTTATTCCTTGGCATAAGCAGAAATTCTTTGAAGTCATTCGACATTGTTTTAGGGTAGAGTACTATTACCAGAATTCCAGGGTCTAGTAAATCATTAGTTAGTTGATAATTGATATGGATTTACTACAGGAATCTTCCAGATTACTTCTAAACCCTTAAATAGTTGAACTTTGTAAAATATGCTTGTATATCCATTGCCTCTTTCTAAAATATCTTCAGTGTCAGATAGAACAGAAGCAACTTGATAAAATTACCCAACAGTATCCCACCTTCACCCAGTTGATGTAACACCAGACTCTCCTTCCCTGAAAGCAGGGGCTTTCTGTCTGGAGTTGTAATATAGAGACCTTGCTTCCTGTTTTACTGAAGTACAGTGGATAGTGTCAAAGAAACTATATGTATGCAGTTGTTTTACATAGGTTCACAACATCAGAAATTGTTGTTTTATATTTAAAGAAAAAAAAGTTGAGTTGACTATAAAGTGAGCACAGAAACATCTTCTCAAGCCCTATCATAAGAAAATGCTTTTAGCTCAAAGACGAAAACTCAATTTGCTGAGACTTCTGTTTCTTCCCCATCTCTGTAAAGTATCCTTGGTCCCAGGAGTGAGGCTATACTAGTTGGAGTGGGGAACACCTGGTCCAATTGTATATTTTGGTTAAACATGAAATTGGGAAATATCTTTGGTGTTGAGGTCCTGACTAGAATCAAGGGACTCTTTATACTAATTTCTCTTTACCAATATAGAATGTACATCTGCCTCAGCAGCCAAGCTTTTTAAATAGGCAGCACACATACTCAGACACACATATTTGATGTTTCGATTCATGTCATTTTGAAGTATTGAAAGGCTTTTTCAGAAAAAAGAAATCTCAAGAGTTCTCAGTAATATCTTTGATATTAGTACATAACTCCTATAAGCCTTACAGACATATACTTATTTTATGCTCTTTTTTAGTAGAAATCGATGATGCTGTTTTCAGTGAGGATAAGATAATAGATACATGCTATGCTTGTAAACTATTAGCACTGTTCTAAAAAGGAAATAAATAAACCCACAGCTGCTTATAAGACAGTGTATTATTAGATCTTAATATTTAACTTAGTTTGCTCACCAAAATCAATTTGCTGCTGCTGTTATGACTCGTTCCAGGTGGTTGTCTGCTTTAAAGAAATATGCAATTAAATTAGTTCAGGAATGTTCTATGCCTAAATTATATTTGCTACTTTTATTTTTATTTTGAAGTGCCCTGACTGTGCATCATTTCATTGGATCTCTGAATGCAATAACATGGCTTCCCCGTGCCATGTGTCTCGTTTCTCAGGATCTCAGTCAACAGAGAAAGCAACAAGATGACTGAACCTTTTCACTGGAGATGTCTCCTGCACAGACCTTCTCCTCACACAGATTACCAAACAGTAGCCATGTTTTTGCTGAAAACTATGCAGTTCTAGCCTTCCTCAAGGAGTCTTTTACTATCAAGGATCCTTTAGTATTGAGGATGCTTGCCTTTGCCAGAAGCAAAGGTGACATTCTATCATTCAAGTAATTTAACCTTATGCTTCTTATGCTGAATTTTGACAGATCTTTATTCATATTTAAGGTGAACATTCCTGGGGCACCTGCGTGGCTCAGTTGGTTGAGCATCTGACTTCAGCTCAGGTCATGATTTCAAGGTTTGTGGGTTTACAACTTTGAGCCCCACGTCAGGCTCTGCTGACAGCTTGGGGCCTGGAGTCTGTTTGGATTCTGTGTCTCCTTCTTTCTCTGTCCTCTCCAGCTCACAATCTGTCTCTCTCTGTGTCAAAAATAAATAAAAATTTAAAAAAAATTTAAGGTGAACATTCCCAAACTCAGTATTCCCTCAACTATTTCCAATTTCTTTTCTTTAAGATTTTATTTTTAAGTAATCTCCATACCCAACATGGGGCTCGAACTTACAAACCCAATATCAAGAGTCAGCTGTCTGAGCCAGACAGGTGTCCCCAAATATTTCCAATATTTAAGGCTCATTCCATAATTCTTTACATGGATTGTTTTTAAACCCCAAATCTCTACAGTCCTTGAACAGTATACATTTGGATCAGCTTCTGCTCCTGTATATAAAGCTGGTGTCCTTTGATAATATAAATTTCTGAGCTTCAATGTGCTCTTCTGCTCTTCTTCCCTTAAAAAAAAGAAAATACCACTACAATAAAGCTAAGATCACAGCAGTTATGTAATTGAGTGTACTGTGGCTTCTTCAATTCCTTGGTTTGACTTGTTGTCTGTCCTGTTCTATCCAAAAACTACATTTTTGTATTTACCACATATACCATTTTTACCAGGACTGGTCATTCATAATCAGAAGAGACATGAACCTAAAAGGTGTGACTTCAGAGGTCCCAAATGGCCACCTTCCCATCACCAAAATGTTCTTCCCTCCATCCCAAATGCCCAATCTCTTCACAACTGCCTGAATGCCTTTTAGTACAGGCTGAATTATTTTCCACTGCACAAGAAAAAACTAAGTTGGAAGTTCAAGCACTCTAACAAAGAATTGCAAATACCATAAGAATTAGATGCAGTCTGATGGCAAATACCATAAAAATTAGATGCCATTTGATGTGTAAATTTTGATAGGTGACAAGATGCATAGGCATAGGACACACATTACTTCAGGTGAGAGAAACCGGCATTCCATGGACAAAAAGAGAAGCTGGGGATGAAACTCACAACCCACTTCCCATCTTTGCTTAGGATCCATCCTTGTGATTTCAATTCTTCTGAAAAGAATAATACTTGCCAGACAGCTTTCTCTACTACTGATACAAAGTCCAAAAAAGCCTTTTGTAGCTAATTTTTGAAAGTATGCAGAAATATTTTGACATTGTAGGTTTTATGCTACGTTATAATTTAGAGTCTTTCTTGCCTTATATATCATGGTCTTAGTGTCATCCCTAGTAGTGAGACCTACATCCTTAAATAATTTAAATATAAACTATTATTGTACATTGGGATCTTATGGAACCATACCTCAAAAATTATAATTTGTAAATCTAGAAATATCAACTACTGTTTCTATTGTTAATGAGTTTTACAATATAGACTAATTAGTATTTATTAATCAGCAATGTCCAAGCAAAAAATAAATTTATTTTTTTATTTATGTATTTTATTTTATTTATCCATCTAATTTTCTGAGTACGTGTCTTGTTTACTTTAAGTCTAACATTTAAAGAAGATATTGACAGCATCTTAACCCTTTAAAATTAATATTTCATTTTTCTAATTACCATGATTATGATAAAATACATTAGTTAATTTTTTACTCATGAATTTAATATTTGTATATGATAGTATTTACATTATTGAGCATCTAATTTAGAACTCACTTCTAAAAATTATTGTAGATCAGGAAGTGACAAACTTTGGCCTGTGGGGCAAATTCAGCTGTTGCTTATTTTGGTAAATAATGTTTTAGTAGAACAGTCACATCCATTCATTTATGTATCGTCTATGGTTGTGCTACAACACAAGAACTGAGTAATTCTGACAGAGACCATATGGTCCTCAAAGCTGAAAATATTTATTATCTGGCTGTTTATAGAAAAAGTGTCCCGACTCCTGCTATAAACTATCAAAACTCCAGCAATTTAAAAAAAATCTTTAGTAACTCAGTACATTATTTTTCTGTGTTATCAAGTAAAAAATAAAAGTTATACCTCCAGAAAAAGATCATTCAAATTCAAATCTTTGCCTAATCCAATATGACATTGTAAAAATAAACAGTTAATGAGAAACATCTAAGATTTTGGACATTACCACAATTTATTTGTTAGACTTGTGTTTTCTGAAAGCCACTTTTTAATATCCCAGGCAAATTATTTGGTGACTACCGTTTTTCACTTTTTAAAAACGTGATTATGACTGGCTCAGCTGATAAAGCACACATCTCTTGATCCTGACGTTGTGAGTTCAAGCCCCATGTTGGGTGTAGAGTTTACTTAAAAAATATATATGATTATGAAATTACCAGACAGGAAATTATAATAATTTCACATTTAGACAATCCTGTTTGATCCAAACACATAGTAGTGATATATAAAATACAAAGAGAAAATCAAATACACATAATCAGGATCAAAAAGACAACAACATGGTTAAGGACTAGAAACAATTAGAAAGCGATATGCAAACTCTTTCATAATAAAATGATTATCAAACTAGGGAAACTAGGGAAATTTGATAAAGAAGTGTTATTTAATAAAACAATAGTTAAACTTTAAAAGTATTCTGGTAAAAGTTATAAAGAAGACAAATATTTCTCTTACATTCATTTCTATTAAGTATTGTAATAGATTTCTGAGACAACAAAATAAGTGATGAAAAAGACATAAATACAGATGATCCTTAAGCAGCATGGGAATTAGGGGTGCCAACCCCTGCACAGTTGAAAATCCATATATAACTTTTGACTCCCAAAAGCTTAATTGCGGATAGCCTACCAGTGATTGGAAGCCTTACCAATAACATAAACAGTCCATTTAAGAGACACATTTTGAATGTTATATATATTATATACTATATTCCTACAATAAAGTAGGCTAGAGAAAAGAAAATGTCCTTACCAACATCATCAGGAAGAGAAAATACATTTATAATACTGTATTTATTGGGGGGGGAAAGGTGTATGTAAGTGGACCTGTGTATTTCAAACTCATGTTGTTGAAGGGTTAACTGAATAAACATCAGAAAGAAAGAAGCAGTTTTATTTTCAAGAGATAATTATTTGCAAAGAAACTCCATAGGAACTAGACAAAATAAAAACCCATGAAACATATGCTTCAACAAAATTGTTAGAAAGAAGACCAGCGTGTAAAAGTTAATAATATTCCTATTCTCCATTAGAATACTCAATCCATTATATTAACCAGAACTTTTTGGAGAAAATAACAAACAACATATGTCATCAACAACATATGTTATCAAACAACATAAAAGAATATGGAGAGATATTGTATACTTAGTAATTGGAAGATCTGAATTTTATTTATTTCCAATATAATTTATTGTCAAGTTGGCTAACATACAGTGTATATAGTGTGCTCGTTGTTTTGGGGGTAGATTCTGGTGATTCATCACTTACATACAACATCTAGTGCTCATACCAACAAGTCCCTCCTCAATGCACATCACCCTGTTCCCCTCTCCTGCACCCCCCACCATCAATCTTCAGTTTGTTCTCTGTATTTAAGAGTCTCTTATGAATTGCCTCCCTCCCTCTCTGTTTATAACTATTCTTCCCCTTCCTTTCCCCCGTGGTCTTCTGTTAAATTTCTTAAGGTTCACATAGGAGTGAAAACATGATTATCTGTCTTCCTCTGACTGACTTAATTCATTTAGCATAATACCCTCCAGTTTCATCCATGTTGCTGCCAATGCAGGATTTCATTTTTTCTCAATGCCAAGTAGTATTCCACTGTATATATAAACCATATCTTCTTTATCCATTCATCAATTGATGGACATTTAGGTTCTTTCCATACATTGGCTATTGTTAAAAGTGCTGCTATAAACATTGGGATACATGTGCCCTACGAATCACACTCCTGTATCCTTTGGATAAATTCCTAGCAGTGCTATTGCTGGGTCATAGGGTAGTTCTATTTTTAGTTGTTTGAGGAACCTCCACACTGTTTTCCAGAGTAATTGCGCCAGTTTGCATTCCCACCAACAATACAAAAGTTCCCATTTCTCCACCACCTCACCAACATCTGTTGTTTCCTAAGTTGTTAATTACAGCCACTCTGGTGAGAGATGGTCGCTCAGGGTGGTTTTAATTTGTATTTCCCCGATGATGAGTGATGTTGAGCATCTTTTCATGTGTCTGTTGGCCACCTTAATGTCTTCTTTCATAAAGTGTGTTTTCATATCTTCTGCCCATTTCTTCTCTGGAATTGTTGGTTTTTTGGGTGTTGAGTTTGGTAAGTTCTTTATAGACTTTGGATACTAACCCTTTATCTGATATGTCATTTGCAAATATCTTTTTGCATTCTGTCAGTTGCCTTTTAGTTTTGTTGATTGTTTCCTTTGCAGTGCAGAAGATTTTTATCTTAATGAGGTCTCAATAGTTCATTTTTGCTTTTAATTCCCTTGCCTTTGGAGACATGTCAAGCAAGAACTTGCTGCAGCTGAGGTCAAAGAGGTTGTTGCCTGTTTTCTCCTCGAGGGTTTTGATGGTTTCCTGTCTCACATTCAGGTCCTTCAGCAATTTTGAGTTTATTTTGAGTGTATGGTGTAAGAAAGTGGTCTAGTTTCATTCTGCATGTTGCTGTCCAGTTCTCCCAGCACCATTTGTTAAAAAGACTGTCTTCTTTCCATTGGATACTCTTTCCTGCTTTGTCAAAGATTAATTGCCATACATTTGTGGGTACAATTCTGTGTTTTCTATTCTATTCTATTGGTTTATGTTTCTGTTTTTGTGTCAATATCAAACTCTCTTGATGATTACAGCTTTGTAGTAGAGGCTAAAATCCAGGATTGTGATGCCTTCTGCTTTGGGTTTTTTTTTCAACATTACTTTAGCTATTTGGGGTCTTCTGTGGTTCCATATACACATTTTAGGATTGTTTTTTCTAGCTTTGAGAAGAATGCCAGTGCAATTTTGATTGGGAATGCATTGCATGTGTAGATTGCTTTGGGTAGTATTGACATTTTAACAATATTTATTCTTCCAATCCATGAGTATGGAATACATTTTCCATTTCTTTGTGTCTTTTTCAATTTCCTTCATAAGTTTTCTATAGTTTTCAGCATACAGATCTTTTACATCTTTCGTTAGGTTTATTCCCAGGTGTTTTATGGTTCTTGATGATATTGTAAATAGGATCAGTTACTTGATTTCTCTTTCTGTTGCTTCATTATTGGTGTTTAGAAATGCACCAAATTTCTGTACATTGACATTGTATCCTGTGACTTTGCTGAATTCATGTATCTGTTCTAGCAGCTTTTGAGTGAACTCTTTTGGCTTTTCCATGTACAGTATCGTGTCACCTACAAGAACTGAAATTTGACTTCTTCTTTGCCAATTTGGATGCCTTTTATTTCATTTTGTTGTCTGATTGCTGATGCTAGGTCTTCCAGCACTATGTTAAATAACAGTGGTGAGAGTAGACATTCTTGTCTCAGGGGAAACCTCTCAGTTTTTCCCCATTGACAATGATATTCGCTGTAGGCTTTTCATATACAGCCTTTATGATGGGTAGGTATGTCCCTTCTATCCCAAATTTCTTGAGGGTTTTTATTAAGAAATCATGCTATATTTTGTCAAATGCTTTTTCTGACTCTATTGACAGGATCATAGGGTTCTTATCCTTTCTTTTGTTATGATGATGTATCACATTGATTGATTTGTGGATATTGAACCAGCCCTGCAGCTCAGGAATGAAACCCATTTGATTAAGGTGAATAATTCTTTTTATATCCTGTTGAATTTGATTTGCTAGTATCCTGTTGAGAATGTTTGGATCCATGTTCATCAGGGATATGGAGGTGTAATTCTCTTTTTTTGTGGGGTCGCTGTCTGGTTTGGGATGAACTATTCAATAAACATTGTTGGCAAAATGGCTTATGCATATGGAAAATAAAATTAGCTTACTATCTCACATCAAATGGAAAAAAATATTTTTTCGAGTTTATTAAAGCCCTAAATATGAAAAACAACCTTTACATTTTCAAAAGTAAAAAAGAGAGAGAATACTTTAGAACCTTGGGATAAGATCAACTTTCTTAAATAATTATACAAAAATATCACAACCATATTTGTGAAAAGATTGGTTAATTTGACAAGCTGGAAGAAAGTAAGACTATTCAAAAAAGTACCATAAATGAAACAAAAACAAAACAAAATAAAACAAACAAGACACAGACCTCAAGAGAATATTTCCAAGACACATAACCAACGAAGGATTTGTATCCAAAATACACTAATCAAGCAAAACAAAATTCCTACACACCAATCAAAAAAGGACAGTTTAGTAAACCAATGAACATAGAATATAAACAGAAAATTCACAGAAACAGAAATGTAAGTGCCCAATAAACTTATAAAAAGGGGTTCACCTTAATTAGAAACTAGAAATAACCAAAACAAAATAAGAGACTATGTCATATCAATCAGATTAGGAAAACTTTAAATGTTTGTTTTTAATTTTTAATGTTTATTTATATGAGAGAGAGAGAGAAACAGAGAGTGCACCTCTGCATGGGAGGGGCAGAGAGAGATGGAGACAGAGTCTGAAGCAGACTTCAGGCTCTGAGCTGTCAGCACACAGCTGGACTCAGGGCTTGAACTCATGAACTGTGAGATCATGACCTGAACTCAGGAACTGTGAGATCATGACCTGAGCCCAAGTCAGACACTTAACCAACTGAGCCACCCAGGTGCCCCTACTTATTTTTGAGAAAGAGAGAGAGAGAGAGAGAGAGAGAGAGAGAGAGAGAGAGAGAGAGAGAGAGGGAAACAAGAGTGTGAGCAGGGGAGGGGCAGAGAGAGAGGGAGACAAAGATTCTGAAGGTGGCTCCAGGCTCCTAGTCATCAGCACAGAAACTTATATGGGATTTGAAGTCAGAAGCTTAACTGACTGAACCAACCAGGTCCCCCTTAACATGTTTTAATACCAAGTGTTAAGGAGGCTTAGCACAGTGGATGTTGAAACACACTGCTGGTAGGCACATAAATTGGAACTGCTTTCAAAAGCAATTTGGCAATTGCCAATAAAAGAGAAAAGATTCATTTCCCTTGGTTCAGCGATTCAACTTCTAAATATATACTCCAAAGAAACTCAGGTGTAAGTATACGAGAAGATTTGCACAATAATGCTTACTGAATCATTGTAAGAGCAAAAGAATTAAAAAATTCCAAATACCTCATCAACTAGAGAATAAACAGTGGTCACAGTTGAAGTAGTTATTAAATAAATTAATAAAAACATGCCTAAAACTAATGAGGGGGAAAAGTTTCATAATATCTACAGTATAGTACCATTAATATAAACTTAGAAAAGTACAAAAAACCCAGTAAATGTTACTTATTGATACTTTTTAGAATATAAATAAGGACATAAAAGCATGCCTGGAAATGAAAAACCTAAATGTAGAATAACAGTTACTCTGGATAGGTAGGGAGTCCAGTAAGGTACTCAGCTTCAACTATATCTCAAAGTTTTGTCATTTTCAGTCTTATATGTATTGAATATTTATTGTATGCCAAGAATTTCCCTAAGCTCTTTACATGTATTAATATATTTAAAACTCAAAAAACTCTACAAGATATTATTATGCTAACTTCACATTTGAAAAACTGAATCACAGAGAGGTTCAGTAACTTATCCAAAGCCATATAACAAGGAACAGAGTTAGGTAACAGAACAAGGATTGTATCCTGGGAATATCACTGTGAAGTCGGGACCCTTCACCACTATACACACAGCCCTGCTAGCCTGTCTTATGGGAAATTCCGGGCAATTACTAGCGCTCAAGTATGTGATGCTTTTAAAAATTATATTACACTGTAATCATTTTATTGCACAGTAAGCATTTTCATTTGAAAAAGTATATAAATATTTTAAAAGGTTCATATTTATAACAATAAGCCTTCCCTATCATTCAATCTAATTCCAATCATTTTTACCTAATAATGATAATATCATAAGAATGACAACACATAATTCTTCAACCTTCTTTTCCTTATGAGCATTTGTTTATTTTCTTCAACCTGTTCATAAGCAGACTTCCTTAAAAATAGGACTCAATAGCACCATAATGTGGAAACCAAATCTATTATTTCTTTATGAAGGGAAGCCATTATGCTATTTATGTATTTATATTATCTTAATCACAACCATGGCATTCGGAATGTTCTGCAGGAATGTGCAAGAGCTGCTGAGAGGGGACTTTTGTGTTTAGGGAATTATAAATGCACTCAATAATAGAGAAAACAAAAAAGAAATAGCCCAGATAACTTTTAGTTTGTAATAACATTTGCTTTTTCTATACACAAAGCTATTTCACCATATTCTTGGGCTCCTTTACGAACAACTAGGATGTAAATGCAATCTTACTTGCATGAGATATTTGTGGAGCTAAACAGACAATCCTGACTTTATGGGAGCCTGAGTCTTCCAGGATGACAAGGCAGCCCAAAAGAAGACGTGACCAGCAGATCCCTAAAGGCAAAAAGAAAGAACTCAGAGTGAAAAATTCAAAAACTGCTGGGGCTGACAAAAAGAATAGTGAATAAATCAAGTTTGCTTCCACGTCTGCCTTTGGTCTTCCCTCAGAAGCCATGTGTACCTTCTGTTCTTAAAGAACTTTTTCTAGGTTAGCCATCAGCAGATCCGTGTCTAAGGAACATGCTGTTATTCTTGATCTAAAAAAAATGAATTCCATAGTCTTAAATTGTAGCTTCACAATCCAAGCAATAAAGCACCAGGAGAAATAAGAGGAGAAGTGGTGCCAAGGCTGGGGAGGAGCTCATTAAGCTCCAATCCCTGTGCTCTGTTGTAACCTGCCCCACGCAGTGGTCTGCGCCAGGGTGATTTTGACCATGAATCCTGTCATATCAGATTGAATAAAGACTTGATGGGGGAACACAGTAGTGCTAGAAAAGCAAACGATGCGCTAGCGGGGTGTATAAATCAAAAGCAGGGCAAAGATCTGAAGGTTAAATGTATTGTTGATGCTTTTGCTTCCTATACAGCAGAGGAAAAGCACTTCCCTAACTTTTTGGTTACTTGAGCCTTATTTGTTCATTTGTTTTAAGAATAGAATAAATGTGATGGGCTTTTGCCATATGTCATGGCACTGAGGCCAAATTCAGCATCATTAGTGTGACCCCTTTCATGTAGATGCTATTTTATGTTATCATTATTATTTTTTCATATTACAAAATAGTTGCTTCTCATGCAAAGTATGAAAAGCAATATTAGGAAACATTATTTTTGTTGACATGGTAAATATGATCCTTATGAAAATATGGAAACAGCTAGGCAAATGTTGGTTAAAAATAGAGGTGTCCATGGGGCACCTGGGTTGCGCAGTCCACTGAGCGTCTGGCTTCGGCTCAGGTCATGATCTTGTGGTTCATGGGTTCGAGCCCCACAGGAGGCTCTGTGCTGACAGCTCAGAGCCTAGAGCCTGCTTCAGATTCTATGTCTCCCTCTCTCTCTCTCTGATCCTCCCCTGCTCACACACTCTCTGTCTCTCAAAAATAAATAAAATATTTAAAAAACAGGGGTGCCCATGGGGTGCCTGAAAGGCTCAGTCAGTTAGGCAGCAGACTTCAGCTCAGATCATGATCTTATGGTCCTGAGTTCAAGAGCCACATCAGGCTCTGTGCTGATAACTTGCAGCCAGTTTGGGATTTTCTTTCCCTCTTTCTGCCCCTCCCCCACTCTCTCTTTCTTCCCACCGCCCCGGCCAGTAAATAAACATTTTTAAAAAAGATTAAAAAATAAAACTGTTAGCCTCCTCTTCTCCCCAGATTCCACTCTAAATCCATCCCAGTGGCCTAGATAATATATTTGACACCCAAAACGGGTCATATTTCAATACCCTTTTGATGAGGGAGCATGGGGCAGGCTGAGGACAAAGTACAAGCTAGCACACCTGCCCTGCCCACCACTCCAGGTGGGATATGTTTGATATTCCTCAGACCCTCCTGGCTGCCCAAGGACAAAAGAAAAGAAAGAAAACAAATGACTGATAGAGCTCACAGTCATATAGGACATGGGTCTCCATCAGTTTACAAAGATCTTAGTAAATTAAGGAAAAAGGCAATCTTATCAATAGCCTAATCTCCAGAAACCTGCAGACTCAGTTTCCTGGAACCCCAACATTAACACTCCATAGTGATCTGGGGAACAAAAAGGCAGAAGGAAATGACAGGTAAAATTAAATTTCCTTAAAACCTGCAGCCCATTGACAAATACTTGGGGCTAATACAGAATATAACGTTTCTCCAGGAATTCCCTGCCATCATAATGTTAATGCCTTACTAGAGAGAAAAGAACCTGAGCTTGACAATAGCAAGGCCTCAAGTACATTAGGAGTCCTCCTCCTCATCCTCGTCCTCGTTAGCCTATGAAAGTCCCTCTGGAGGCCTCCCCTCTGTCTTTACCTCCCCAACTTCCTGGAGAGGAGCCACTCCTTAAATACCTTGTGCAGCTCTATCTGCCTTCTGGCCCTGACCCTGGCCCTGTGTTTTAATAAAATCGCCTATTTGCATCAAAGAATTCTTTCTTGGCCTTTAGCTCTGGACCCCTCAGCCCCCCATCTCCACAAAACCTCATCACTTCTCTGTATGCAACAAAGTTATTTTCAATAACAATCATGAAATAACACAAATACGTTTCTCATGAAAAAACATTTTTACTTATTGGCATAAATAATGCAGATTTCATTTATTTGTTCGCTATTTTTTTAGGTTTATTTATTTATTTTGAGTAAGAGTGAGCAGAGGATGAGCAGAGAAAGAGGGAGAGAGAACCCTTGCAGGCTCCACACTGTCAGTACAGACCCCCATGCAGGGTTCGATCCCACAAACTGTGAGATCATGACCTGAGCTGAGATCAAGAGTTGGATGCTTAACCCACTGAGCCACCCAGGCGCCCCACTGTTCACTGATTTAAACTTTAAACATGAATGGTCACATAGAATGACAGAATTGAAATAACTAGTTCTGTTTCTTCTTTATAATCTTCCTGTGCTGTATATTTATTTAAAATCCACTGTTTAAATGCAGGAATATATACAGAAATATATAAAGTAGCAGCAGGTTGGAGACCGGATGCTGAATTAAATGCATGCAGCTGAATTCCCATGTATGAGGGATGAGAACAACTGTTGAACAAATTCACTTCTGTGCAGAATGCACTGTTCATTAAAGGAGAAGTCATAAAAATATCAAGAGTGCCCACGATACTTATTTAGTACACCAATAAAAGATTTTTTCAGAGAGGAGTTTTTAGCACTAACGTTGTTTAGAATTACTGATGTGGGTTGATTTAAACAAAAAAGCAGGCCAAGTTTGGGCCAGTTTTATTATTGTTTTTAAATTCTCTACAGCCAATTCACCTCATTATTACCAACAGGTGGATGAGCTGAGCCCACTGTGCTAGCCTTGGTAAGCCATTGGCCCATCCCTGTTTAGAAATTCTGGGGCCCAGAATTGAGCACCCAACTTTGGCTCAGGGCTCAGGTCATCATCTCATGGTTCATTTTAGGAGTTTGATCCCTGCTTCAGGCTCTCTGTTGTCAGCTCTGAGCCTGATTTGGATCCTCAGTCCCTCCACAACCCCACATCTCCCCCGCACACGTGCTCTCTCTCTCTGTCTCTCTCTCAAAAATAAATAACCATTACAAAATAAATATATACATTCTGGAGCCTGAGCCACTTCCCTCAAGGCCAGAGCACTGGGCAGCAACTGCTGTCCACAGAGACATGTTATGGCTGGCTGTGTCTTCACTCTGGTTTCCACACTTCCTCTCTTTTTTCACTCCCATCTTTCTAAGAGAAATGCATAAAAATGGAATTGCCCATCTTGTGGTAAAGTAACCTCCCTGAACGGATTGGTTTGTGGGTGAAGGGATAGAAACTACATTCATCACAGCAAGCCAGGTGCAGAGACAAATCTATAATGAGGGTCAAAGGATTATGCGGGAGAATCATTGCTCTAGAAAATAAATGGCTGGAACTGAGGTCTGATTGAAGAATATGCTCTTCTCCCCAGTAATGACTGGGTAAAGTTGTTTGAAAGTTTGACAATTTAAAGTAGGTAAGAATAGTGCTATGTGGGAAGAGGCTGACATTTATGGAGCACTTACTGTGTTCTAAGCACTCTATTTACTTTATGGTCCTTATTCCTCAAAGACGTCACTTCTATACTATAAATATTTTCTTTTTTAAAATCTTTTTAACATTTCTATTCATTTTTGAAAGACAGAGAGAGACAAAGCACTAGCGGGGGAGGGGCAGAGAGAGAAGAAGACACAGAATCCAAAGCAGGCTCCAGGCTCTGAGCTGTCAGCACAGAGCCTGATGCAAGGCTTGAACCCACGGACTGTGAGATCATGACTTGAGGTGGACGCTTAACTGACTGAGCCACCCAGGAACCCAAATATTTTTTAACCACTTTTTAAGGATTATTTTATTTATTTTGAAAGAGTGTAGATAGGTGGGGCAGAGAGAGAGGGAGGGAGAGAGAATCCCAAGAAGACTCTGCACTGACAATGTGGAGCCCTGTGTGGGGCTTGAATCCACAAACCATGAGATCTTGACCTGAGCTGAAATCAGGAGTTGGATGCTCAACCTTCTGAGCCAACCAGGTGCCCCTATAAATGTTTTCAAGGTTAGAAGAGGGAGAGGACACACAAAGAACAGTATGGAGAAATGAGCTTTTGTTGAGAATTCATTATGTGCTAGGCAGTGAGCAACTTGTTTTAAATGCATTTGCTTGCTTTAAACACATTTGCAAAAAGTCTTGCTAAATACATATTATTATTGTCAGGTAAAAGAAGAGGAAACAATGATACTCAAACTCACTTACCCCCAGATACACACAAAGTGAGCTAGTAAGATTCAAACCCAAGACTATCTGTATCCTCCCATAAAACTGGCCTAATTTACTACCATATGCCTTTTCTTGTGGAAGTAAGCACTGGCTCAAGGCACTAAAAATAAATCAGGCCAGACCTAATGAAAGTCAAGTTCGGGGTCTGAAATAAATTTAATAAATCCTGTGTCCTGATTATAAGAAAAATGCAATGTCTCTGCGGGCTGAGAACAAATTCTTTGCTATCCTAGCCCCGTCAATGAAGTGGAACAGGACAGCCATGTTTAGAAGAGAGAATGATGTTGACAAACTGATGAGAATGCATGTAGGTCTTTCAAGCTTTAGTTTGCACCCCCTCACACACCCGGGAGAAGCAAGCATCGACTGTAGGATTCCAGTGTAAATAGTTTATTTGGGAGGTGACCCAGGACACACCAGCAGGGAAGCAGACAAGTGGGATCGCACAGGAGAGGTAGCATCCAAAGAGCCCATTCAAGATTTCTCAGGCTGACTGAGGTTAACATGGCTGGTGTGATAGAAAAGACTGCTGAATCCCATGGTTATGTGCTCACTATTGCATTCCCTTCCCATAACGTGGGTCCAATCATCAAAGGCAATATTACAGGCAATTTCACTGCTCTCCGGAAGCAGTGCTGGGTGAGGCATTGTGGAGAGGAAACACCTATGAATTGCTGCTCTCCAGGGTGAGCAAGGGTTCAATGTAATCAACTTTCCACCAAGTGCAATATGCCCTATCTTCAAAACCTGAAAGGGCTTATCAAATATTGTGCTTCCTGAGTAGTAGCAGGTGCAATGTGTCCACATATGTCCAGATGTGATTTTGGGGGGATGTCCAGATGGTCAAGCTCCCTTTGGACTGCACTGTGAAAGTGAGCAGAAGAGTCTGAAATTCCAGGACAAGATATTTAATGGGCACTCATTCTAAGTGAATGCAAATTTCTGGTTCTCCTTGCCACTGGGACCAAAAGAACTCAATTGCCAGATCAGTAGTAGCACCACTTGTTCTATAAGATGGGACATCTCCATTAGAACTGAGATTGGGGTGAATAATTCATTAAGTTTGCAAGTCTTTTGTCACCCACCATGATGCACCTATTTTTATCATGAGTGAGACTGATGAATTCATTACAGTTATAATAAGGATCCTTGAAGTCTTTAAGGATGGCTCTACTCTGTTCCATTTCTCTTTGGGTCACAGCTTTGCTTCCAATGTCCTCTTTTGGCAGGGAGGGAGTTGGAAGTTTCAAGGCTTCTGCTTGGCCTTTCCCTTCATTATAACTCTTAACTCACAGATCAGAGAATTAATCTGAAGTTTCTCCTGGCTGCTAAGTATCAAATCCAGTTATACATTGCGAGTGTAGGGAAACAACCCAGGTGGGTGTACAGACACATTAGACCCACTGTGAGACAGACTTAGACCAGCAATTATTATCTGACTTCTGTATGACTCCTCCATCCTCTCTCCTGCCCTGCCTCACCAAAAAGAGGTCATGATGGTCTTTTTGGTCCCCAGTAGAAGTTTCATCCAAATGTTATAACCAGGAGTCCTAAAAGGACTTGAGTTCTTCCTTCTACCCCAGTGTTCAGGTACTCTGGAAATAGTAGTAAGTCCCTTTGAGATGGAGTTGGGGAAATTGTTCCTGATGCCTCTTGAATGTTTACAAGTTTTTCCGAAAGGAATGTGGCTTCCCATTCAATTGGTCTGACTAGGTCTGGAAACTGGGAAAAGAGTCAAAATTTTCAATTGCAGTTGCTAAAATCACCCACTCTGGATCATTTTTGGTTACACTGGTTAAATAGCACTGTCAATGGCTGTTCATTTATCTTGCTTCTTGGAATACCTTACTTTGTGAGCCATTACTACAGATCCCTGCTGTTCAGAATCCCAGCTGCTCTTCCAGCTCTGTTACCCTTTTCAAAATTCTCTTCCCCTTGCCTGTGATGGTGAAATGCAATTACCTGGCTTCTGTTATTCTGAAATCTTTCCATCCCTCTGTGACCCTAAGGAACCCATTTCCATAGTGGTATTCCCTATTATCAACATTGGTCAATGGGTCAACATGGTCAGATTTAGCAAAACAACAAAACAAACCAACAAAAAACATGCAACAGATGCCCAATTAAATTTGAATTTCAGAAAAACTGTGAATAATTTCTCAGCAAATGTATGCCCAAATATTGCATGCTGTGTTTTATCTGGCAGCTCTATCTACAGAGGAGTAGCGAAATCTTTGCTGCTTTAAGAAAAGGGTGTTCTCTGGGCCTTCCTAATATATAGAAGCAATTGGTGGGATTTCTGGTCTTACACAGCATTTGTTCCAGCATGACAAGCTCTCTAGGCTCTTTGAACCCTCCTTCAATATCTTGTTTTGCCACCTTCACCTTTGTATATTTTCCACTGTTTCCTCCAAACTCTAAAGAGGCATCTTCACAGTATAGGTACACTTGCCAGAATATTAAATCCTCAGTTGTGGGTGAACACTTTTGTGGCAATAAACTCTCTCTTCTCCAGTCTTATATTTCATGCTTCACCACGGTCCAGCATCCTCAAGATCCCTTCCAAAACATGTTCTCCTGGTTCATCCTGAGAATTTTTAGTTAGATCACATGGAGTTTTCTCCCACAGTAAGTCATGCTGTGATATGGTCCTAGCTAATAATACAGACATAAAAGGGAGGTGGGGGCATATCTGGAGGATGATTAGTATCATCTTGGAAGTCATCTATCTCTGCATGGTCTTCACATTGGGGGGGGGGGGTGTGTCCAAATTTATAGGGAGGGGTAGTATGCCACTTCTTCCAGCCTAGAAGGGTCAGGGGACTCTGGGGTTTAAGGTCCTCAAGTGTATCTTCTAAATGTCCCCATCCCAGGTCTCAAGGTCCCAATTATCCTTTAACCAGAGTTCTGATTTTACTATAGAAAGCCATGAATTGAGTTTCTAGGTAACACAACTACCTCTATATCAGATCCTGTCTTCATTTTTCAGCACAAGCTACCCTCCAATTGCAGGAGATAAAAGATCCCTCTAAACACTGCTATAAAGACTTTCTAGATTTGACAAGGCCTTGGCATGGTAGGTGGGTGACCTGAAGCTCCCTTCATTGCTTCACTTAAACTTAACAGAAATCAATTAATGCCATAATCTATAGTTACCACTGTCTCTTTTCTCTTAGAATGTTAGAGCTATTTGACAAGTCAGTTCATCCCCCTGAACTTGTATCTCATTCCACATTATTCTTAGTAATGGGGGTGCTGTGGCCCACAAGAAGTTATCACTTCACTACCCAACTTCTAGTACCAACTGTCTTAATTTGGATTCCTCCAGAAGCAAACCCTGCAAGAGCATTAGTGTGCCAGTAGTTTATTTAGGAAGTGATCTCAGGAACTCAGAAAAAAATGAAGGAGGGAAAAAAGGGGAAAGTAACCAACAAAGGACACATTAGCAGACAAGTTACCTCCTTGGGGGATACAGCTTAATTCTAGAATTCAGGCCTCCAAGTTACCTACTGAGGGGCTAGGGAGCTGGAATATTGATTTAGCAACCACCTTTGGTGGTTGATTGAGGGCTGGCCTAGACACAGAGGAAGCACTAATTCTCCAGCAGTTGTGATCTTCCCCCACAATGAAGCGCAGCGATGATGCTGGCAGCTGTAAGTTGGTGGCTCACACTGAAGCAATGACACCTGACCAGAGAGGCATGGACAGTAAGTGCATCTTCCATACAACATACTAGAATTTTCAAAGACCTGACTTATCCAATAGACCCCATTCTCTCTGGAGACTGATGTGTGTATGTTTATTTTTTATTTTAAAAATTATTTCTTTACCTTTTTGGAATAAGTCTATTCATATGATTTGAATGTAAACATAACAAAATTTAAATGGGGAAATAGAGAAATGTCTCCTTCCATTTCCCTCTTCAGATACTTATTTTCCACCTAATCCCTCACAAGGAACCATTGTTAATGGTTTCATACTTTCAAATATACTCTTCCAGAGATTACAATAAATATAAAAATGTATTCTACCTCTCTTGTATGCAAATGGTAAATACATACCTATCACTTTTTCCTATCCAACAATATGGTAATTATTTTCCCATATCAGTACATCAGTATATCTGCTACATAGTAATCCAATGTATAGTTGGATATATGTACTTAAAGAATTTACTAAAAATGAGCATTGAGTTTTCCCATCATTTGTTTTTCACCAAGATTCTTCTGTGAATAACTTTAAAGACAAGTATTTTCACACACATTAAAGTATATCTACATGTGTGACTATCTCATAAAATAAATTTTTAGAAGTAGAATTGGTATGTCAAAGGCTGGATGCATTTTTAATTTTGATAGCTGTTGCCAAATTGTCCTTCCAAGAGTTTTAATGAACTAGAGCTCTCTAAAAATTTGGATGAATTTCTATTATTCCGCCTGTCTATGGGGAAATCTTAACTTTTTTAAATTGGTGGGACAGGTGAGTTAACACTTCTAGAAAATATCCTTAGTCTGTAAAATACTTGATGACATTTTGAAATTGTCACTGGCATTTTTATGCTAAAAAACTGTCCAAAACAAAAATTAAAATGATTTATCTGTTACTGTGCATAAATAATTGATAAGAGCATTGGAAAAAAACAATTCTATCTTTAGAGGATGAAGTATGGAAAACTTTGACAGCTTTTTCTTAAAAACAAAGGAAGCCCATTTTGGCAGCTCTGTTCTGACAGATAATGTAATAGTTTTGTAACATCTGTGTGATCCTCACATTTTGAACATCAGTTTATAAACACCTCAGTTGGTAACTATTCTGAACAGACCAATTTCTTAATCGGTATCTGAGTTTGAATTTGACAACAACAAAATCAGTTGCTACCCTTGTTGTTGCTAAAGAAGTATTTTCCATAAACTCATGCATTCCAGATGTTTGTCTTTATGACACCATAGACAATTTGGTCAGAATCTATCAAAAACCATGGGCCAAAAGGAAACTTTAACTGCATTTTCTTTGATTTAGACAAGTCACCCTCACTGTCCACTTCTGTTGGAGAAACAAAATTAATTTCTTACACTCTCCCCAGGCTGAAAAGATAGTCTATAGCATGCACACCAAAACCGTTCTTTTCCACCTGCAAGATTGATTAATCTATCGCATAAAAAAATGTAAATCTTTGGGGATCTTGTCACTTTTATGGCCTGTAGAAGATGAATTCAAGAAGGATTTCAATATTGCTTGGGCCTCTGGCCCCAAAATAATATAGCCATGTCACCAGGGGAGAGTCTGTGGGAACATGCTGTGCTATAGTAGTTTACAGATTCATAAAAAGTATTGATCAAGTTTCATCTCCTGTAGTTCTAAATAGAGTATTAAAGGATTTTATCTTCTAGACTATAGCCGCCCAATAATGCTAAGCATGGCAGTGAACAAACACATGAAAATCAAATATAACCAACAAACACAAAAGCATCTGGCTTTGTGTTTAGCTCAACTATCATCAAGTTAATGGTGCAGTCATGTAAATCTTCTCCTTTTAATTAAATAATTAGCCCTTTTCTGATGGACAGCTTTCTGCTTGGCCACACTAGCTGTTTGTAGAAAGTAGAGCTGACGGCTTATCATGGCAGAATAATTTGTACAGCTTCAAAAAGATTTCAAAGAGCATTCACACACTTCCTTTCAGGTTATAATCTCCTGGCTGTTTTCCTATGTTTTCACTGGAGCATTGGGTATTGCAATATTGACATTTCAGCATGGTCCAAATTCTCAAGTTCAAAGATTAGACAGCTCTGGAACCTTATTTTCTGAAACAGGCTTTCAACAGATCACAGTAAGGCTTAATTTTAATTTTAATATTTTGTAATTGTCCTTATGGATTTTTCTCTGTAGGTCATTCAGTATAATCTTTACCATTGACCAAACGCTCACTTCATCACTGAGATGTTACTTCTCCTTGGCCACAGCCCCTTTAGTTTTAGATTTTTCAAAAATTTTTATTGAGACATAATTGACATATAACTTTATATTATTTTCAGGCGTGCAACAAGGTGATTCAATACATGCATATATTGTGAATTGATCACCACAGTAAGTCTAGTTAACACCCATTATCAAATGTAGCTACAAAATTTTTTCCTTGCGACAGGAACTTAATTCCCTCTTAGCAACTTTCAAATATGCTATACAGTATGACTAATGATAGTCATCATATCATATTGTACATTAGATGTTTTTGTCCGTATTTTGAAGGTTAACAAAAGATCCTGATCAGAATGTCAATATTCATTCACTCTTCTGGGATTAATAAAAACCCACAAAAAAAAAACAAAAAAAAAAAAGAACACCCCACAACCTTCAGTTACATGAAGGAGATATTTCAGATCAAATACTATTTGTACTCTTGGCACTAAGTATAAATTCTATAAACAAATTTACAGTGTGTGCTTTTGTAAAAATTGGGAAGTCTTTGACAGTCTTTTTTATATGGAAGAAAGACTTTTATAAGTCTTTTTATATGGAAGAAAATACGAAGAGATCAGTCTACTTGCATAGATAGCCTTAACATCTATTTACAAAGTTGTGGTTCCTATCATGAAAACAGTCTCAAAGAAGAGGGATGCGTCTACATTTTTTTTCTTTAAGAGGAATTGGTGAGTAGAAGAGATCTGAGGTGGGAGTTTTCTAGAAAAGGCACATCTTCTTAATTGTTTTATCAGCCAAAGATCTAAAAATCTAATTGTTAAAATGTTACTTGCATTTTTAAGACACTATTCATCGGTGGTTAATGTGTATTTAAATGTTTCTCTAATTAAATTGGGAAAACAAGTAATCTTCATTATTAATGAATTTCTTAAAGAGGCTTTCAATGGAGCAATGGGGCAGTTAGTGACAACTTGCTTACTTCTATAGATGAAGAAGATGTTATTTTTCTCAAGAGTCATTTTATGGTAGATTAGGTTATGATTCTTATTTCATTGTTGATGGAGCTAGACTCCTTCCTAGGTCCACATGAGGGGATAATTTCCAACTACATTGAACTCAGAGATTATATTTTTTCTTCAAGAAATAAATTCTCCATCTAATAATAATGAAAAATTAGTAACACTTCAAGAAATAAATCTTTTATTCGCAAAGACATACTGTGGACTTTAGGTGAACAATGAACTAGTATCTTTAGCTTCACTAATATAAGCAATTACCATGAAGATGTTTAAACAGTGCAGATGTAAAAATGTGCATATTGTGTAATCAAATCCAGTAGCAAAATTTTGCTGTTTTCAATAAAGTTTTCAATCATTTCTCTGCAAGTAGCTACACAAATGAATATTGTTGTAAAGATAGTTCATGAGTTGTAGCTTGTACACATACTCTTTATGTAAAATTACCATTTGAACTGTTTTTTCTGTAAAATGAGAAAATTAAGTTAGAGGTTTTCTAAGATTCCTTTTAGCCCCTCCTGTTTTTGAGAGATTCTGTGTATTTATTTTAGAGTGAAAAACTTTTGTTTTCTTTTAAGTTTTATTGAGATATAACTGGTATGCAGTATAAGTTTAAGGTGTATGGCATAATAACTAGACTTGCATATATTACAAAAAAATTACTATGATAAGTTTACTTAAACCCACCATTTTGTATAGACATAAAAGAAAAGAAATACTTTTTTTCCTGTGATGAAGACTATGATCAACTTCAGAATACACCATATAGTAATGCTAACGTTAGTCACCATGTTGTACATTATGTCACCAGTACCTACTTGGAAGTTTATGCTTTTTGACCACTTTCCCCTAATTCTTCCACCTCCACTATTAGGATTCCTCTAATTCTGTAACTAGTTTCATCACAAGAACATTCATTATTCCTGCTTTATGATCCAGAGGCCTATCACTTGGATATCATAGTGTAGGAGGTATAACAGTGTTCTTACTCCCCTTTCGGCCTTCGTAGGCAAATGTTGTCAAATATGGGTCAGACTGATAGTTCCATAGAGGAATCCATGGTTCCACTGGAAATCTGCCTTTAGGAGGTTATGTGCTGCCCCATATATCGGGAAAAGTCTGTCCAAAGCACAAATATATAGAAACTCAGGGCCCTAGAATTACATTCTCAAACCAGCCTCTATATCTCCCCCTTGACTGGTAGTGAACATTCCTAGAGGGGAAGCTAGGGAATGAGGAACACAGTTCCTTGGCTGTCCATGGCTTCTTTTAAAATGGAATCACTAACAATGCACAGAAATAGATGCCCATCAGGGGCATCAGGGCTCCCAGAACATGTCCGAAACCAAAAGGAACATGGCTTACTGCCTTTAGGAAGGGCTATGAAGTGACAGCAGAAAGTGTGTTAAAGGCTTAGGAGATATCAACAATCTCTTTCCATCTGCTGACCATCTTTTCTATTTTCATTTATTCTACCTGCCTGATTATAATTTCTCTGGCTTAATAATTAGGCACTTCATTCCATATTTAGTTACTAATAGTATCAGTCCAGTTTCTGAGAAGTATATACCTTTTTGCTTGGGTTAGAAGCCACGTTCTTTTCAACAGATTTGTACTTTTCTGGAACTTAAAGATGGAGAGTTACTTTTGCTTCAATCCACAACATAACGTCATGACTAGCATATGCTAAGCCACTTATGGGAAATAGATATCTTCTTTGTGATTGTCCTCAGTAGCTAAAGTGAGAACAAAAAGAGAAATATTTGGCGTGTCTGGGTGGCTCAGTCAGTTAAGCATCAACTTTGGCTCAGGTCATGATCTCACAGTTCCTAGGCTCAAGCCCTGCATGGGTCAGACTGTGGTGACAGGTCAGAGCCTAAAGTCTGCTTCAGATTCTGTGCTCCCTGTCTCTCAGCTCCTACCCCACTCACATACTCTCTCTCTCTCTCTCTCTCTCTCTCTCTCTCTCTCTCTTTCTCAAAAATAAATAATTTTTTAAAAAAGAGAGAAATATTTGATATGCTATTCATGTGGGGGTTTTTTGATTACTGTGATTTAATAGTCATTTTAATGAAAAGATTAAGTCACTATTTTTTTTCTGGTCTATTTTCTTGTTATAATTATCTAGGTCTACACTTCTATAAATAACCTCTACCTGATCCATAGCTCCTTGTTATATGTCTGAATGAGTCATTCTTTTAGTTCTCAGATTGAAAGATAAAGAAAACACTAAGATTTTTACTTTTAATTTTTTGTTTGCATCCGAAAATCAGTATGTGGTAAATGCAGCAAATAAATAATGACAAAATAAGAACAATACATATGTATGAAAATTAAACCTTAATATCTAAATAAGATTAGAATGTAAATATATCTAATATATCTAATAAATATTTCTAATAAAAATTAGGATATAAAGCAAAAATACTGATTTTTACAGAATTTTGCAACTGTTGATTCCATTTAATAATCACAAAAAAAAACCAATATAAGATAAATCTCTGTATTTAGAATAGGAGAATATACCAAAGGGAGAATAGTGATTTTTTCAGCATATAAAATATCTTATTGTCTTCCAAAAGTAGAAAAGAATTCTAATTCAGGAGAGTTGTACTGGGTAAATTAGAAGATAAATAGTTAATAATATTTCTGCCTATACATTCAAAGGGAAAAGATCTGTGGAAAGCTGAAGAATGATCAATACCATTCAATGGGTTATCAAAATCCTGAGGCATTTATTCTGACACTTTATATACATGCCAGCCTTTGTCGGTCGGCAAACCCATCAATACATGGATTACAGTGAAAAACAAAGAGAAAGCAAACAAGAATCAAAGCTTAGTTTACCTTGTTTGTTCTATTTTCTGGCTTGACTCAAATTTTACTTTCATTGTTTCATTAATTAAATGTCCTTCCTTATCTTTTGCCCACACTCACCTATTTCATTTGTATATGGTGCTTGTCATTCCTCTGACTTCTAAAATCCTGCAGTTCTGCTGTGAGTTTAATGACAGAAACAGAGACAGAGAGGAAGAGATTTCCCAAGATATGACATGAAAATTACATAAACTAGTTCTAACTATTTGATACAGGGATAAATTATTTGAAGGGATATATATAAAATATTGAGCTAGGTATTTTGTGTTTTGTTTTCATTTATATATCTTCTTATCTTTAAAATGTTTTTCTTTCTCTCTCCAAAACAAAAGGATTAATTGAATTGAAGAAAACTATAAGATAAATAGGAGAAATAAGTTTTTCCTTGGAAGTGGCCTTGTGGCTCCCAATTAATATTACTAACATAAAAGAATTTTACTTCTTAAGGAAACAAACCATGCACTTTAAAAAAATTCATTATTTATTTTTTTTATTTTGTTCAGTTTTTTAAATAGTTTATTCTCAAATTGGTTTCCATACAACACCCAGTGCTCTTCCCCATAAGTGCCCTCCTCCATCACCACCACCTCTTTTCCCCCTCCCCCTTCCCCTTCAACCCTCAGTTCGTTTTCAGCATTCAAAGGTCTCTCAAGTTTTGCATCCCTCCCTCTCCCCAACTCTGTTTCCCTCTTCCCCTCCTCCTGGTCCTCCATTAGGTTTTTCCTATTTTCCTGTTTGACCTATGAGTGCAAACATATGGTTTCTGTCCTTCTCTGCCTGACTTATTTCACTCAGCATGACACCCTCAAGGTCCATCCACTTTCCTACAAATGGCCGTATTTCATTCTTTCTCATTGCCATGTAGTACTCCATCGTGTATATATACCACATCTTCTTGATCCACTCATCAGGTGATGGGCATTTAGGCTCTTTCCATGTTTTGGCTATTGTTGACAGTGCTGCTATGAACATTGGGGTACATGTGCCCCTATGCATCAGCACTTCTGTATCCCTTGAGTAAATCCCTAGCAGTGCTATTGCTGGGTCATAAGGGAGTTCTATGGATAGTTTTTTGAGGAACCTCCACACTGTTTTCCAGAGCTGCTGCACCAG